>NC_044571.1:13107234-13464234 GCF_901933205.1 Camarhynchus parvulus
CTTTTACATCTTGCAACTGCTTGATGATAAATGACATTCAAGCAATTTCCTCTAGCAAAATCATAATACAATTTTAAGTAAAATGACTAGACAATTATTTGAGAGAATGTGACTCAAAGGCACAACAGTTTAGAAGTTTACATGGATGCAGGTATTCTGTATGCTTTGTGCTTCTCTGTACATCTGCCTTGGGAGATCTGGAACTTTATAAATTCCAGTTACTACTAGAAAAATTGGGCTTTTTCTTTGTTCTTGTTCATATATCTTCATATAAGGATAGGGGAAGATAGTGGACTAGGTTAATTCTCCCCACCTTCAATATAGCAGGCGTACCAACCTTTCAGTCTTGCTCTATTTTGTAATGCAAATTGGTTACTGCCATTCCAGCCTTGCCTGCTGTAGGATTAACAACATTTTTTACCCATATTTTAAAGTTGAAAATTCATTTTAACAGTTCTTTTCTGAGATGAAGTAAAGGAATAATGATTACTTAATGGAAATGTAGATTTACTTCTGTAAATCGCCCACATTTAATGATTCATTTGAGAAACTGACCTTAAATACTGAAAAAAGAATCTGATTATAATATATAAATATATTTTCTTTTAGACTCCAGGCAAACTTTATTGATAAAGCTGGAAATCACTGTCTTCATTAAAAAAACACATCAATTCTTGTTTATTTCCAGTACAATGTGACCCACAAACAGCACTGTCCAAGGTTCTATTTCTTTTCCTGTATGGTATCTTATTCCCTTTGCTAATATGTTTATCTTCAGTTTTATGAATTTGTTTTTGAAATCTGTTCACTTAGGCTGTGACATCAGAAGCAGGGCAACATTAACTATTGCCTATAAAAAGGTGCTTTCTCTGTCTTATTTAAATAAGTTGTGTTAACAGCTGGCAGAGTTTAAAAGGATCAAACCTTAAATATATCTCTTTATTATTGTGCTAGACTCTTTCTTGTTTTCTAAGCTAAGACTTTTTCTAGTTCATTTTAAGGTTAATTATTTTTCCTGATCCTACAAGCATTCAGGCTTTCTTGAATTCAAAAGTGACATATGACTTCAATGAGTTTAATTTTCAGTTCACATTAAAAATTGGCTATTTTTTTCACAATAACAATTGGCTAATTGTTGATGATATAATGGAAAAAAAATAATATGGATTGTGGATGGAAGCTAGTTACTCACATGCATAACTGCAGTACTATAACTACACTGCAGGCGCCTTCCACCTCAGGAGATGCCAAAAATCAATAAATAGGATGCTATTATTTGAGGGGGTTTACTGTAAAAGTCTTTACTCAGCAATTTTTCTGCTTCTGGTCTTCTGCACAAACACCTCAGCTGAGATTATTTCAGAGCAGCTCATAGCCTGTGTGAAAGTAAATGTGCTTCTACCCAGGTTTCCCAGGGGAAGGATGTCTGTCACACCACAGTTGGGGAGTGTTCTGTAACACACCACCTCCACACCATGTCAGCTTTAAATATGAAAGCTAGGACTGCTTCTTTGTATTTCTTTTAAGGCTCAGAGCAATTATCCAGGGTATCTTATACTCTAAGGGAAATATGTCAGCTTTGTTCCAAAGACTAGATAGGACTCTTGCTTTAAAATTTAGGGTGCATTACTCGCTACCACTCCTTTTCTTGCAGAAAATGGGCACATTTATTCTATTTGTTTAGATATGCATTCAAGGGTGGACTGAGCTCATGCCTCTCCAATGATTACAGGGACATCCTAAGTGATTAACAATTTATTTTATATTGAGACAGATTAAGGGTAGTAATATAAGTTCTGCTTCTTTTTTCTCAGATTTTGTCAGCCCCCTCTGGACATGAAACTGCAGAGTCATGGGCTCCTCTTTTCTTGAAACCCATTGTCTCTCCAGAGAGGGCATTCTATTCCCCAGTCATCATTGTCTCTCCTTCACACACTCAGGACCACAAGCAGCATTCCCAGTGTCTTTTTCTACCAGCTGTAAAGCATTCTCCACTCTCTGCCTGCTCTTGTCTCCAGCCGAAGATGCAAGGGCTGGGCAGCTGTGAGCTGGCTGCCCCGTTCCCCCAGCCTACAGGAGGAACCTTGCCCTGCAGTGCAGGCAGCTCAGAGGTGGCTGCTGCTGTCCCTGATCAACAAAAGGTGTGCCAAAGGTAAGAGACTGCAGCAAAGCCATCCCACACTTGTGCCACGATGCAGGTCAAAAGTTTTGCTCCTTGGGTTGAACCCAGCCTCTAAATTGCCCTATACTGCATAAACTGTGGTATTTTTGGAGTCCCCAGGATGAAGGAAGACTTGAGAATCTGACTCCATGTTCTTAGAAGGCTAATTTATTATTTTATGTATTATAAATATAATATCATATCATATCATATTATATATAAAAGAATGCTATACTAAAACTATACTAAAGAATAGAGAAAGGATCCTTACAGAAGGTTACAAAGAATGATAATGAAAACTCATGACTGCTTCCAGAGTCCTGAGACAGCTGGACTGTTATTTGTCATTAAGTAAAAACAATTCACATGAAACCAATCAAACAATGACCTGTTGGATAAACAATCTCCAACCACATTCCAAAGCAACAAAACACAGGAGAACCAATCAGATGATTGTTGTTTTCATTCTTCTCTGAGGCTCCTCAGCTTCCCAGGAGAAGAAATCCTGGCAAAGGGATTTTTCAGAAAACATGACAGTGACACAGAGACCTGGCCAAAGAATAGGGAGCAACCTGAGGAAGGGGCTGTACTCCAAAATGTCAAATGGTGGAGCAAAGTGGAAAGTGATTTTTCTGTACAAATTTTTCTGAATATGGGTATTGATAATTAATCCTGCTCCTACTGCAACTAATGGGAATAAGGTCCAAAGATCTCTCCAATTTCACTTTTTACTTTACATTGCACCTTTAACTCAAACTGATGATGAATGAGCATTAAAATGAAGGTGGCAACTCATTATTTAATGCTATTCTGGATAAAGCAAAAACTAAATATTAAAAATTATGCCCAGCTGTGAAAAATAAAGGGAAGCACAAATTGTGAGTTCTGTGCATCAATACTGTAAATAGATGAGCGTAGTCAGGTTAAGAGCTAGTTAATGTTGGAATAACATGTAAGTGTGTGTTATTGTTGATTACATAAAGTACAATTAACATATATTTTTGAGTACCTCTACATTTGTGCTTGAATTTTAGTATTAAAAATATGAAAATATGTATTTATTATCCTGAAATAACTATGTGGGGATTTATTTGAAAGAACCAAAGTAAATTTCTTCCTTTATTTTTAATTACATTTGTAGCATCTTCTTTGAAGATATAGGAAAAATATTTTTAGCTTCATCCAAACCTTGCTGAAGTTGACAAAAAGTCTCCCGCTGAGTTCAATGGGATTTGGATCAAATGCTTGGTAACCTCAGGCATGATTTCTCTGGTCCACTCTGGTTAATAAACAGGTAAAAGTTAAACCATTCAACTCGTCCTGCCAATTGTGCCACAGAAAACACATTTTTCATATAGCTTATAGCACCAAACTGGACATTACTGAGTTAAAAAAAATTAAAGTAGAAGTTTAATGGCTACAAATTTGGAGATGCATCCAAAGTGTCAGGACTTGTCATTTCAGAACAAGTTTCCCCCAGCATTTCTTGCTTTTCTTTGATGTTTTTTGATTCAAAACCAGAACCAAGAGTCTGTCAAATGCTTGCAGAGCAGCTTCTTTAATAGCCAGGCTGCCAAGCTGGCTGACTTTTTAAACTGCTCACACCACAACTCAATTATTGCTTTAATTGACTAAATTGATTGTTTAATATTCATTACATTATTCACCAAGCTACTTAGATATCAATAATATCCTAAGAATATTTTACAGGATTTTATTTTCATGATTCATGCAGACAATTTCTCAGCAAAATTTCCACTGTGCCTTCTGGTCCCCACTGTGAAAAGCAGATTCATTAATTTAACACCTTCTAAAAGAGGTAGATTTCCCTGCCTGTGATGGAAGTTCATATGATAGACACCAGAATCCTTAATATATTTTTTTCCAGTAGTGTTACTTCAAATGTATTTATATTTGTGTGCAAGTGTAACAATAAATGAGCATATATGCATATATATGTGTGTGCATATTCATAGATCCTTCACAATTTTTGCCCTGCTCCTCCTACAAAACTGTTTTGCCTCATTGACCTCCTATAAAACTGTTTTACCTCGTTGATTTTCGATTACTCTAAAAATGCTTTTGTGTAATGACTGATCAGGATTGTACATAATTGACTAGGGATTTAGATTCCTAGAATTCAATGCATTTGCTTAAAGACTAAACACAATATATCTAGTCCTTTGAAACAATAGTCTGTAACAAAGTATAGTGTTGAACTCTGATGTAAAAAGCAATACTTGGTGAGATGATGACATATATGGAACAGCTGTTTTGCTGAACAGTTCATGTCACAGTGCTCCTTCTAAACTTTCATGGTTTTGTTTTTCCAGGGATTTATTTGCTATATTGTAATCACCAACAGAACAGAAACCCAGATATTTAAAACCAGAAAACATTTAGATTGTATAGTTTTGAATACAGTATATTCTTTCAAAAGTAAAGATAAAAGGTGAAGACAAAATATGGTAGTAGAAACCAAGTACTTCAGAGGTCTTTTTCTGACTTTTTTGCTGTCCATCCTTAACTATGATTATTTAGATAGTAGTTTGTATCTGCCAGTACTGTGGGTCAAATTGTGAAACTGTCAAGGTCTGTCACTATTTCCAAACCCCCAAAAATGTTATTAATAAAACTAATAATAGTATGTCCTAAAACCACCAAACTCTTCTCAACCAATGTCCTAAACAAACTAGTCGATCCTTCTGGAAAAAAAAACATAACATGAGAGTGACAATAAAGTATAAGGTTTTATCCCTATTTCTCCAAGAACTCCACAGAGAGACCTCCAGTTGTGAGTACTTCCAATTTTCATCTGATAATCCATAGACTTATTTTACAAAGGAGGAAAAACAGAAGATGAGGACATAAAGTAGTCAGAAAGATATTTTCCTAAGACCAAATTAGGCAATGATTTTTTTAGCAAATAACAGGGTTTAGACCACATTCTGACTCTAGAGGTCACACATCTGTCCTAATGTGCAGTAGAACTATATATATATGGATAGATATCCCTATATACCTATTCAGGTTATTCATGTTAAAGACAAAGGACATTAAGCATCTAATTCTCTAATATCCTCTCTCAAAATCCTTTAATTAACCTTCAAAAATCTTAATATTATTCAATAAGAGAAATTAAGTAATGTACTTTGCCTGCTTTTTAAATCTAAGAGTCAACAGCCCACATGGGAATAATGTGTTCTTCTTAATATTTACCAAATGATTAAAGGATTATGGTTTGGGGCAATATTCCACGAGTGCATCATAAACGTGAACAATTAAAGACTCAACAGTGCCCCCTGTGCTATTAAGACCACAGTTTTAAGATGTGTTTTGTAGTTGACATAGTTTGTCACAAAATAAGTGTCCACCTCTGAAGTGAGACTCTGCCTGCTGGGTCAGTGGTCCCTTGTCTTGTGATAGAGAGCTGGTTGCTTTGTGACACATACAGGGTTCACCCTAATCAGAAATCAATTTATTTTCATCTAGCTTATATGCCCAACTCCAGGCCCAATTGTAAAGCAGACAGAAACAGATAAAGGAGCTGCAAGTTATGTGATTTGAATAATTTTTATTTCTACATCGAAGTTGATGCAAATTACAGGAGTTTTATTGTTAATTTTTTTTAATTTTAAATAAATTTCTTATGAAGCTCTAGGGCTGAACCCCAGAAATTCTAGAGACACATTAAACTGCCATAAATTCATAGCTGTGAGCACATAACTACTTGCTCGCGCAAAAAATTAATAGTTGAGATACTAGATTAAGCCTACATGTTCTCTGAGTGACCATTATTTTGGGGGGTTCATCCCAGTTCCTGGTTTGAGATCACACAATATTTCATCCCATCATCCTAATTATTCTCAGATTAAGTCTACATATTGTAAGATTAGCTCACAAATCAATATCAAAAGTGCCTAGCAAGAATGATCTGGATAAGTTATAATATCCTTACTTCCTTGATGCAGAGAAACTACCTGTTCACTTGGGCTTTGTGTGGAATTGAAATATGAATGTTGTTTTAAGGTCCCAGAGGAATATCTGATTGCAGTAAGACAGTATTTTTTTATCATTGTTGTAATTACCCTGGCATCAGTGGGAAATAATTTTGGTGACCTCAGAGGACTTTCTATATTGCCATGTTTCAAACCAAATCTTGCTCTGATACTGCTTTAAAGTGAACAATGATTCTATTCCTTATACAGCAAGAGCTTCAGAACATGCTTGAAGGGGAAAACAAAGTATGGTTTTATACAGAAAATCTGAACACTCAGTTTTTTTCCCAGAGATTCCAGAGGCATTATCTGGGCTGACTACTCTGTGGTCTTTGCTGCATTTCTGGGATGCTCTGCAGAACTTCTACCCCTGTTCACATTTAACAATCAGTGAAGCAAGAGGGCAAAATAAAAGTGAGAAACTTCATTAATTTCAAAGGAATAAAACAAAGGATGACTTCATTATTAAGTTTACTCTCACCTTTTTGGAAAGAATTTTTTATCCTAGAATAAAAATGATTTTTAGTATTACAAAGCCAGAATCTGGGCTCCCTTTAAAATTCCTGACTGTGAGGCAATCTCTACTCACAGTTTGCTGACACAAATGAAAGATGGGCTGGAAATAACTCTCAGCTGATAAGACTTTCTCTAACCTGCATTTTGAATGTGTGTTTCCTCCATGAGATTCAGGATTGTTTTTGGTCTTTGAAGAAAAAAGAAGGAAAAAAAAAAAAAAAAAAAAAAAAAAAAGAAAAAAAAAAAAAAAAAAAAAAAAAAAGAAAAAGAAAAAGAAAAAGAAAAAGAAAAAGAAAAAGAAAAAGAAAAAAAAAAAAAAAAAAAAAAAAAAAAAAAAAAGAAAAAAAAAAAAAAAGAAAAAGAAAAAGAAAAAGAAAAAGAAAAAGAAAAAAAAAAAAAGAAAAAAAGAAAAAGAAAAAGCCAATTTTTTTCCTGTAACTTTTGTTTAGTTTTCATGCCAGTATTTGCACATACCTGTTCAGCCAACTGTCCCTGACAGTCAGGAACTGAATCCATTAATACAATTTGTGCCTTTCCCAAGACAAACAGACTCAAGGGTCTCCTGCCTTCTCTGTTCCTAAGTCAAAAAAGATGTTTCTAATAAATATTTGTAAAAGAAGAAATCAGTATTATATAATTTTATATCTATTCCAAGAGCTTTTTCATTACAATGCATTAAAAGAATGCAATACAAAACCAGCACTGAAATAATTCATTTTAGTGAAAACACATATCTGGAATCTGTATTGTTTTAGTTGGGTATAATTTTAAAAGAATGTTGCTGCAGATAGAAAATGTTATAAATACATACAGAATTCGTCTGGACCAGGAAATTGTACAGGAATTATAAAATGTGCTTTAAACAGCATGGGCTTTTCTCTAAAAACATCAGACAAGATATCTTCAGGTTATAAATTAGTCCTTCTTCCTTACACATTGTAAATGTATTTGATTGCTAAATATTTAAATAAATTGAAAACATCTATGACTTGTAGTAGCAAAATTACAGTAACAGAGCAGCAGAAATTTTAGCCAAGAGAAAAATACTTTAAAGGAGAAAGAGGGGGAAAAGAAAAGCAGGTGAGTCACAGAGAGAAAGCAGATAACCTGTCACATGCATTGTTTACCTGGAAGAAAGCACAAGTCAAGAGCTACTCCAAGGCACATCTGGCTGGTAGAGTTTATAATCAGGGCTGGTGCTGGAAGCTTTTGCAAGACACGCATGGAGGTACTCCAGCAACACAAGGAATACATTTCCTTGAAAAATACATGTGAATTTAAGACATTATAAGCAGTCCTAAAATAATGAATTATAGAGCTATACATAGCTATTTTGGACCTTTTTCACTTCATGTTATGGTGGTTTAATCTAATAATTCAGATTATTAGAACTGAAAAGTAAATACCAAAAGCATGGCTTCACTAGAAAGAATCAACAAAAATATCACTTAAACAATAGTAATTGTAAACAATAGTAATTGTAGTAAGTATTTCTTTCTTTGGATATCAAAAAGAAGTATCTAAGGTAGAGACTGTAAAAAACAATTTGTTTTCTGCTAATGAATCCTTCTGGCACCATTGAGTATTAGGTTATCAGAGGGTTGAAGGACAGCACTTAAAATCAACTTTCACTCAGGATTTTTCTTGCCTAAATTTAAACTATAGTTCAGAAATTTATTGTCTGCTACAAACTGAAAGCTAATCAATGTGACCCAGCCAGAAATATTTGATGTGTTAACCTTTGGGGCCTTCTGGGACCACTCATGAAAAGGAAAAAACAAAACAAAACCAACAACAACAACAGAAAAGGAAACAAAAAAATACCACCACCACATTTGTATCCTTTCTTTTCACAAACCTACACCCTAAACAAATTTTTCCCATCCCTGAGAGGCCCTGGCCTACTTTTGAGTAAATAAAATGAGATTTCACAGAGGGGTCATCTGCATTTGGGAGAAGGTTCAGGGTTTGTGCTGCTCTTCAGTGACGCCTGTGCAGTCTTGGTTCTCATTGTCCACTGCAAGTGCAAGGGCTGTTCACAGGCAGGGAGCACACTGTGACAATACCAGCATGGCAGAGGCTGGGACAAGCTCTGCTCACAGCTGCCAGGGGTGCAGAGGTGAGATGTTGGCTGGCCTTTCAAGGCAGGACCCCCTCTGGCCATTAGAAGAGAGCATCCAGTAAGGAAGAGCTTTGAACTAGGGTGCAACCACGGACCTTTGGGCTTTTTTGGGTTTCTGCACCCTCCAAGTCCTACAGAGCCACAGTCCAAGTTGCCAGGTACTCCTGTGGTGAGAGTCTGAGCAAGAGTGAGTGTCTGAGCTGATGATTTAGTCAAGGCCTACAAGATCCACTTTGTAAATGTTCTACTGAGGCACTGGCCTTTATTTTTGTTTATTCTTTGACATTCTTAAACTTAATGGCCCTTAGGGGTCCCTTTCAACTTGAATTATTCTATGATTCAATGGCTCCCACCTAAATCCTTGTGAACTTTTTGCTGAATTTATTACAAGTAAAACTGTTGTAGAAGTTTCTCTGGACACATTAGAAGCTGACAACAATTTCAATTTTGTATTTTATATTTTAATGAAATATGATATTCATAGAACTAAATAATGGAGGGCACTTTTTAGGCTGTCATAGGTACTGGAAATCTATAAGGAACTTTTATTCTAACAATCAAGAGGACTCCCATAAGGATATCAAAGGAAATTAGCTTACAGAGGTAATCTGCCTTGTAAGATAGTAAAAGACCTTGTTACAAGAGAAAAAAAAAAGAAAGTTTGAAAGTCAAGAAGAATCTGAATCAATAGTGAAAAAAATTGCTAACCATAGTTAGAACTGTAAAGCTGAAGCTCACTTTTATGTTTTATTAAACATAACTCAATTGTACATTGTGTGAACTGCACATCAAATTTGAAATAACAGAGCCATTAATCATACATGAAAAGTCAGCAGTAGATTTAGAATACCTACCACATGTGATGATGAACTCAGGATTTCCTGTAACAGGCATTTACTGTTCTGAGACAATTTGCAAATGTCATGAAGACCAAATATGTCAAGTTCAGGATAGATTTATTGTAGAAAACAGTGTTTAAAGCCTCATATTTCCTTCTTATGGTGTATAACCTGCTCCTTTTTAAACCTTTATATTTAACAGATGTTGCAAGTTTTAGAGCTATGCTTAGATATTGTTAAGTAATTAATTAAATCAGACCTGGTGTCTAAAACTAGAAACAAAAAGGAACTCTCTTCCAGTGGATGGATGAACTGTTAGAACTTGCTGCATGGTGATTTTCTTTTAACTTCACAGAATCACAGAATATGTTGAGTTGGATGGGACCCACAAGGATCAAGCCCAACCCTTGGCCCTGCATAGGATGCCCCAAAAATCACACCATGGGCCTGAGAGCATTGATCAAATCCTTTTTTTACTCTGTCGGTCTTGGTGCTGTGATCACTTCCCTGAGGAGCCTGTTCCAGTGCCCAACCCCACTCTGGCTCAAAAACATTTTCCTGATATGTGGTTTTTCCTGATACAGGTTTTCCAACCTAAACCTCCCATGACACAGCTTCAGGCCATTCCCTTGGGTCCTGTCACTGATCACCACAGAGGAGAGATCACAATCAAACCCTCTTCAAATTCTACTTCCACAAAAAGGTATTTACTTATAATAAGAGAATACTTATAAAATGTGATCCAAGTTATGGAGGAATCCCAACACTTATCACAATCATTGCTAAACTTGTGTTCTGGGAATGTATGAAGCTGGAGCAGTGATAAGCCATTATGTTAACCATATCATAAAGGAATCAATTCAGTACCATCTCCTCTGTAGGGACAAGGATAAGGAAGCTGTCTGTATACTTGAAATTACAGCTGTAAGTAAATGTATATGTAGAGCATTTGGGCATCAGCAGGTCTCAGCCTATCTCTACTGGCAGTTGGCTATTAAGTAGGATATTGTGGACTCAGTAGTCAAAAATAATTATACATTTCAGTCCTCTGAGCAACTAGCTGAAAGGAAGTGAAATAAGGGATAATAAAACCAAATGCAATGAAGATGTGGTGGTATATATTAAAAAAATATGGATCAGTGCATCACTTTTATTTTTCTTCACACTTTCTATCAAATTGAATGTCTGGAATTCTGCATCCCAAACTCATCCTTTCTAAGCCACCATTTTCAGACTGTTATCCTGCCTCTGTAGTTGTGCTGAGGGGAAGATCGGGTAACTAACATTTATTTTTCCAAAATATCTTCTGCAATTTCAGTAATGACACTGGAAGAGAAGTCACTGGAGAAAGGAAGATGAGGAAAATATCAGGGAATGTCACCTTCATGCACAAACATTATTTTTTTAGGAGACATAGTATTTGAAGAAAGCTTATTCTTTACTCATGTTGCTTTCCACGATGACAAGCAGAATGTTCCTGCAGTAGTCACAATGAACAAACTCCTTCAGAGTTCCTGTCTTACTAAAGACTTGTCTAATATGCAAATTGTCCCTATGGTATATTTTATTTCTTAAGACCTGTCTCACATTTTTAAAGACATCCTTCTCTAACTGTTCTATACATCAAATAAATGCATAAGTTGGCAGCACTTGGTGGTGGAGACTGGGGACAGAAGCATATGTTATGCAAAGGAATTCCTCTTGGGCATTTATTTAAAATGTATTTGCAATACTTCCTTCACCTATTTATATTTTACTTTCTAGAACTGAATTAACATAACCCAAATCTTCAGAAATCTCTGCAGAAAATAAAAATATGCTATAAATAACTAGGAAATACATAAGAAAAAAATCTCCTAGGGACTTAGCTGTGCAGGTGTAAGTACTGCTGTTGTGGAATAACCCAAAGGGTAGTTTGCAGTTCATTAATAAAAATGGTACAAACGAAATGAAAAAGAGAAACACTGCAGCATATAAAATAATAACAAAATAAACACAACTCTCCTTTAATTCATTTTTCTCTCTCTTTCTCACTGTTGTTTAGCAGAGGTACAGATCTGTAAGCATGCATTGTTTTCCAGGGGCATAGCACATGACTGCACAACACTGGGAGAACTTAGCCTGGTACAGATGAAAAAAATATAGAGAACCTGGACCTCCATAATGAATAAATCTCTCTGATTTTAATCAGATAAAATTTCTAAACTGCTTTGGAGTTGCAAATTTAAATTATCTGCACAGAATCGCAGTCACCTCTTTCATTCTCAGGAAAGCTTACTTCCATTTTCCTTTGATAGAATGTCATTATTTTCTTTCATTCCGCTGTTACTCCTCCACATTTGTTTCTGTCTAGTTTAATCTTTCTTCCTTTTTCAAACCTTCTTCAGCTCTTTTGTTTTTCCTTTTTATTTTTTCCCATCTCTGTCTTGCTCCCAGAGATAAAGCACTACAAGACATATCTGCCTTTCCTTTATATTCAGTTCTGCTTACTTTTGCCTTTGAAAGATGGTTGAGCTTTGATCTGAATTTTTTGTTTCTCTCTGTATCAACAACATGTTAACCTGTGCTAATGTTTTAGTTCTGTATTTTCTCCTTTCAGTATCATATTTGTGAGGAAGTGTTTATTTGGCTTGCTGTGCTTTTTCAACAATTTCTGTCTATTTTGTATACACATTATAGCAGTAGCACAAGAATGGTGGTGTGCATAGTATACATTGCTGTGCACTATTACTTTGATATTTGTACATTATTAGAAAATGTTAGAGATATAGGCGCTGAAAATAATTATTATAAGCCTGAATAAAATGAACAGTGTGAAAATTTCTAATTACTTGGACAATAAAAAATAGACATATGTACTTATCTGAATTCATTTGAATAACAGAGTAAATGACTGTTTACATAGAATAAGGACTAAATTCACTTGTTTATCCCACTGGATAAACACATCATTATGGGAAGGTCTTTCCAAACAGATTTCTGGATGATCCCATCAGTCTAACTGAAGCTAAACACAAAGTAGCAAACCCAGTACTGTGTCAGTAAAAGCAAACATACCTACATCTCTGAGGAGGCTGGAAAGAAAACAGGTGAGTTTTACTAACCTCCTACAAATTATTAAAATCATTCTTGCTGCTAGTTTCTAGCTGTATAATTGAAGCATATAAATTTCCATATTACTCCATGCCAACTTCTTCTAATATTCTATAAATATATTTGGATTTTCAGTCTGACCTGTACTGTCTTGATTAGTGTAATCCATAGTCAACAAAGACAGTTATTTACTTCCAAACCCTGAAATTCAGGGATGTATTTCCAGTGAAATGAGGACATTGTTGAGGATGAACGCTGTGTTTAATTTCAGTCACCCCCACCAAAAAATTACCTCCTACTGTAAGAGCTACACAGAACAGCTACTAGAAAAATTCAAGAAATGCATAACCTCTTGTATAAGAGGAGACTGAAAAACTCTCTACTGTTCAGTCTAGTGAAAATAAGGCAACTGGGAATATTATTGAGCTCTGCAAATATAGCTGATGGGGTAGCTAAACACCAGGAAAAAAAGAAGGGCTGAGTAAGCTAAAAAAGCAGTGCTGACTTGAGAATCCATAAGTGTGACTGTGTGTGAATAAATTGAGGCTGGAAGTGTGTCACAGCCCCGAGCCCCTTCCAGCCCCTGGCTTGGCCGGCTGAGCGTGAGGATGGCACCGTGCTGGCAGGAGCAGCTCCAGGAGAGCTGTGACCATGACCATGGGCCCCTTCTGCCCTCCAGAGCTGCTGCAAGCTCAGTGTCTCCTGCTGACCTTTGCCAGAGCTGCTCAGCACTGCTGCTGTGCCTCCCCACTCTGCAGATATCCTGCAGCACCTCCCAGATGGAGTCACCAAGGGAGGGAAGGGAACGTCCTCATGGCGAAGCTTTTGTTGAGCTGTGTCAGTAGAAAGTGAAGTCCCAGTGGCCTGGCAGGGTCTGTCCAGCAAGTTGTCCCTGTGACAGATAACAGAGCAATGACAAATACCATAACCAAAGGCTGCTGACAGATATTCCCAAGAAACCCACAGGGACACAGAAAGAGCTGTGCTCAGAAGGGAGTCCTGTCGACAGGTAAGCAATGGCTCAGTGTGCCCATTTAACGTTTTCTGCAAGCATCCAAATAGTTCATAAATTTTCTGTATTTATTTTTTATGACTGCTTAAACCTTCTACAAAAGGAGGATGATTGACATTGCAGGAATACAATCTCCATTTATAACCCTGACCCCAATTAATCAAGAATAAACTGTTTTAGTTCTTAAAAACAGCAAAGCTCAGCCACAGGATAGCAGAGACTAAACATATGCTGCCCTCCTGCTCCCAAACCTATCTGCAATTTTCTCTCTGGATACTCTTGTAACAAGCCCCCAGCAGGCCAGAGAAAGAGGCACTTAGTTGTTGGTGCATAGACTTCTGTAGTGACAATGGAGTACATGTTGTTTGCATACTTGAACTACGAATAAATATTTGCATTTTGTGCTAAGAGAATATTGTTTCCTCTAGAGGTGTTATCAATTCCAGAGCCTTCTGCTTTCACTCTGGGTTTTGCACATTAGGAGGAAGATCATTTCATTCTGTTTACATGTTCACTTTCTTCTTACTTCATCCTAGTGATTTTTCCTAATCCCATTCTGTGGCAGCTGCCAATATTGTCTTGAGCCAAGTCATAATGTGGCTTGTGAAGCTGACAGACAATGGGAATAGCTGCAATTTACAGCTGTGAGAGGTGGCAGCAAATATCTGGGGAACTAATGGGAAAGTGAGAAGGTGTTTTCAACCCTCTTTGTCAATGTATAAAACCACTAAGACAAGGATGTGCTATTCTAGTTTCATCATGGTATTTGGGGTGAAACACTATCTTTTGAGAGCTGAGACAAATTCCTTCATAACTGTACAATTTATGCCTGTTCTAAGCAACCTTTCAACATTTTTCTCAATCCATGATGTCAGTAGGGGATTTCTACTGCCTGACAACTCTTAACTAGACCATGGGGGAAAACAGAGGAGTTTGAGAGCTCTGTCAGGAAGGGTGCTGAACAAATTTTACAGACAAATGTAAAGTCAGGTAAAAAGGATGCTCAGGTATGATGGGGTGGAGAATTCAGAAGTTACAGTATTTTATACCCATTATCTGGAAAGTGCAAACAATTACACTACCATAATGGAAAAACATAAGGAAATTTGATTCCAGGGAGTAGTCCACAAAAACTTGTATTCTTGGCTTCTAGATCTAAATTAAATTATAGGTTATACCCACGGCTGATGGCAGAGGGAGGGGAGGGGGAGAAGGGAGGGGAGAGAAGGAATAAAATATGACAATTAATAACCTGAGATTGTACAAAATGCTCATTGAGGGTATTTTGAAACAAAATACACCGATGTGCTAAATGAGTTTTGATAGTCTAATTCAGATTTCAGTTTTCATTAATCAGAAGTGTGTGCATGTAGTAGAGTTCTGTTCCAGCAGTCTTCAATTTATTATTATTATGGCTGCGTGATTTTTTACTGTGACTGTTGCCTATCCCATAAACATCTGGCTCTGTAGGATAACATATTGAGTTGTTCAGAACCCTTCCTCAGATATGAATTCAATTTCTTCAAATTGAATGAGACCTCCTTTGTTTTTTTCTGTTTCAGCTCCTCAAAGCTATGAAGAGAAAAAAAAACTGTCTCAGATTTAAGTAGTTGTAATATCTGCTTTTGAAAAATAAAACCACAGTGAAAAGGCACTTATAAACAAAATACTTTTGGAAGGAAGAAATGTTACTAAGGTTTTTGATCCATATTTACCTTTGTTCATAGTGATAAAAATGGATTTTCAGATGGTTTAAAATCTCTATTTTTCCCCCCCTTAAGATGCAAATATTGCAAAGAAAGCAAAATGCAACAAAACAATGTCTATAGTATAAGGAGGACCACAATCAAATGGACCAAACACTTTCAACTGCTGTCATGAAGCAGAATTAAAAGTGAGGGGGGAAAAAAGCTTACTTTGCAATCTGGATTAACTCCCAGATTTTCCAGAACTGTCCCATGTTGCTATTACATCACTTGTTTATAAATCAAATTTAATCTCACTCTGTTTATATGTCTGAAGGCTGGGGTTAGCCATGCATCACCTTGGCTGGTCCCTGTAGCACACACTCAGTCCAGCCAGGCACAGCTCCCCCTGCAGTGCAGAGAAATGGGACACTCCATGGATGCAAGTGTCATCATCAACTCAAGAGGAAGGAATAGTTCTGAATAGCAGAGAAAAGTCTTCTTGTCACTCTGACTGATTGGTAAGCAAAAGGGTGAGAGCTGGTGAAGGCTTTGTTTTCTGAATATTAAGGATATTTTTAACTGACGTTTTCTTCTTGAGCCTGATGTATATCCCAGGGTAAAGTCAAAATTTAACAGAAAATAACAGTGTCTACCTCTGAGAATGAAAGGATGAACCCATTATGAGTCCCCCCCATTATGAGTAAGTGGCTTTAGGTGGCCCCTCTTGAGCAGAGGGGTTGGACCAGACAACTTCCAAAGCTCCTTTCCAGTTTCAAACCTTCTGTGGTTCTGTGATTCTATGAATGTTTTACCTCATTCATTTCCCCCATAACACAGAAATGATGCTGTCCTTTGGCCTTTCGAGGCACATTCCATGAACTATAGATCCATCTGTTCATAGATCCTGTGAGCAGAAAAACGTATTTTATTTACGAGATAGAGTTTCTGGATGGCAATCAATTCTCTAGGTGAGCTGAAACATCCTTTTATCATCACACATAATCTGACATGATTTTCATAGTAACTGAATTCTTTCTCCAGAGCAGAAGAGGAATGTGACTTTCCATCTTGCTCTAACTTTGAATATTTCTGTTTTTTGCCCATCTCCCATTTCATACTTTTCCCATCTTTAGCACAGGATAAAAAGAAAAATATCATGTGAGAATATGTAAAGGAAGCTATATTGGAATAATCTGAAACACCTTGTTTCAGTCATTTACTGTTTCATTTTGATTGTGGATTTTTGAAGCATTTCGTGTTTTAAAACTTCTTCCATGGCAGAACTGGAGAAAATTAATTTTTGTATTTGTCAAAGAAGGATGTGGAGAGTTTTTCAATATAAGAAATTTGACACAACAGGCACAGTCTTCCTGAGAGAAATTTATTCCAACTAAAATGGAAAAAAATTATTTCTCTTTATATACTGTGGAATTCAATAGTTCTAGCTCTGAGCTTAAGGGATGGATACTTTTTCTCAATAATCACATGGCATTTGATTTTAATAAATTAAGACAATTTGGAAAATAATTATGATCTTGGGAATGTACCTAAACTTTTCATTCCTTTTCATTCTCAAATGAGCTAGAAATTCTTCTTGATATAATGCTCATTCTGACTCAAACAAAAAGCAAAGTTTACCAGAAGAACAAGCAACTAAATGACTTTTCAGCTGGCATCAGTGAGAGCAGTTTATCTTGTGACAATTCCCTGAAAGCAAGGCAGAGAACATTTCTAGTTTATATTTATAACATGAACAAAAGCTGTTCATTTTTTGTTGTTGTTGCTCTCAGGCACTGTACCTTGCAGCTCTCCCTTTCCGACCAAAAAAAAAAAAAAAATCAGCTGTAGCTTCTCTTCTGTGTTCTTCTGTGTCATTCAGTCTTTCATTACTGAGTCTTGTAGATGTCATAAGCACTTCTGAAACTGAAGGAGCAGAGTTCAGTTCAAAGAAGGAAATTCATGATTCAATGCCTGTTTGAATCTTATCTAAACTATCCAGATTTCTCAGCTCTCAATTTTGCTAGAGAGATTTCAGAAGAATGATCTTTTCTTCTCTGTCAAACTGCTCCTTCTCATATGACAAACATCCAAGGCAATGTAAGTAAATTTCCAGCATTTTGAATCTGAGAAATATTGCATTAGATTTGAATGTTTTTGCTTTTAAGCAGAACTCATTAAAATTCCAAAGTTAATGAAAACCACCTTTTCTTTTAAATCACTGAAGTTGGACTCAAAAGTTGAATTAGATAGTGTCATGCACCCTTTTTTTGCTCCATGTTCACATAAATTTACACCTTTTTTATCTGGACCTCTCAGCACATACTTGTCTTCACACTGCACAACTTAAGGAGAGCCTCCTCTGCATTTGTTGGCAGTGTTTCATTGTCTGAAATCAACAGAATAATTCACTTTGTAAAACTCCATACCTTTATCCCAAAAGCAGAAGTTCTCTAACTGGCACAGCACAACCACCACTTGTCTTTTTTTACAAAAGGCAGGTATTGGTGGTTATTCTAAAACCCACATTTCTTTTTGCTTTTGTTTTAGAAATTCACATGCTCCAGAAAAAAGAATTTTTCCTCTTAAGGGAGTTTATAAACAATCTGTGTAATCTAAGATGGGCTGGTTCTCAAGCTTTTTCATATGTAGTCTCATATTGCAATTTTTTTCCTCTTTTTTTTCATTTATACTGCGCACTACAGATGAAGAATTGGACAAACAACAGCCAGTTGTGAGAAGAGCAAGTGTCAGTCAAGCAAATGAAAAAGAGCTATCAATAAGTCAAACCTGACTATCAAGGTAAAGCTCTTAATGCTTCTCAAAGCTTAAGGATTATGTTGAATTAATGGTAAGGTCACCACTTTTCTAAGTTCTGTGTATTTATTTGCCCCTCAGTCTCAAATAGCAAGTTGCAAAAGCCACCCTTCACACATGACAATTCCTTGTGGCTGTTGGGAGTGAGTTCTGTAGTTACTGAGGGTGATTTCCACCACTGCTGAAAACTTTGGGCCAGATTCAGCAGCATGGTTTGGCATGCTCTTGAAATAAGCATTAAAAAAAGAAAAGGCCAGAAAACAGATACATTTCTACATTTTTAAAATTTTCATTAAAATTTTAATTTAAAATCACAGAAAATAAAGGGGGAAAACAATAGAAAGTATCATGACTGTGTAGCTTTTTCACACATTGCACTAATATCCCTGCACATGGCCATTAAAGTGACTGTCTTGAAGGGCTGATAACAGTAGCAAGAATTACTCTCCTAACAGTTATGGAGCAGGCTTTGACAATTATATAAACAGCATGAAATTGTCCAGGAGCTGGATAAAAGCTGAAAACAGGTTTACAAAGTATACCTTATTGGCCTATCCAGAGACGTTTACTGAAATGTTTAGCTGTCTATGCTGAGTCTATGGTCTCATGAAATCTGGCTAAACTGAGTATGGTTATATTGCACACCTCTCTGTGGTGTCTGTAAACTGACAAGTCCTCCTGCCTTTATGCATTATAAAATCTAAGTCCAGGACCTAATAAGGTTTACTGACATCCATGTATTATTACTCTCTTCTTATAACATTATTACAGTCAAGTGCAATAGGTTCATGGCGTAGTTATTAGCTATTGTGCTAAAAAAAAAGTAACTTCTGCTGTCTTTTCTTGTTTGCCCTAATGCTTTGCAAGCACTGAGTGTACAACTCACCCAGGGGCTGGTCTGCTCATCACCAAATAAGGTCTCTGCCACAAGGGTTTTCTGATGCTGGCTTAGCAAATAATCATTAGTCTCAAATGAACTAGGTGGATTACCAGAAATTCCTTCAAGTGTGCCAGGCAGGAGGGAAAAGCTCCCAACAGAGGCTCAAAAGGCCTCTGAGGACAAAGAGAAATAGTGACAATGTTTTCTCCTACCATGAACATTCTCAGAACAAGCTTAAATTGCAGTCTCCAAGCACAGAAGGAAGCACCTTCAGGGAATTGAGTTTTGAATTCAAAGCTGGATGGAATGTGTGGATTGCCATGGTAAAAAGAGAGGCAGAATTACCTGCAATTGCTTAGTAAAAAAAAAAAAAAAAAGGATTGCACACAGTCAAAATAAATATAGAAAGGACATTTCTTGAAATGAAGATGAGCTCTCTCCCTGTTCCTAAGTTCCTGATGCACTAGTAGTGAGAGATTTCCTATTCTCTTGTTTTTTTCCTTTTTTTTTTAACAGAGTTTGTGGCAGTGGTTATCTGGACTGGCAGAGAGCAAGGCCAGCCTAAACTGTGTAAGAGACAGCTATATTCATCTGTATTTTCAAGTGCTATTAATTACAGTCCAGAGAGATTAGAGATGGGTCCTCATACCTTTCTTTCACACTCACCTTTCCTGTCTCAGCTTTCTTAGGAGCTTAGGAACAAATGATAAACTTCAGTTTAGTCCATCTTCTTAGCAAAATAATCTGTAAAGTTGCCAGGGGAAGAAAGTCCTCTCCATTCCCTCATCTGTTGCGACTGTGACAGAGAGAAAAGTCACAGAACCTGTCCACTTGTGAGCTAAGGAAAGTTTTTAACCTTTAGGAAACGACACCATGTTCCCACTCCATGTATGAATACACCAAGCTAAATTCTGTCTTGTGTCATTGGTGAAGTTCTTCTTCACCTAAAATCAAACTGAAATCCAATTTTTCCACAAGTCCTAAGATGATGGGTACATTTTCAAAAGCTTTAAGAATGAAAAGTTTATCAACTTCTGACTGATGAGTGTGTGTTTAGGAAAATATTAAAGTAATACCTCTGTATAGTTTTATAATCTTCATTTGGCATCTTCTAATACAAATGGATACTGGAATAGGCAAACTGAATTGGAAGTCTTTTCCTAAATCTGCTTTTTCTTTTTATATTTTTTCATGGCATGTTGCATGTTAAGGAAAACATGCTGTTCAGATCTTTTTTCCTTGCATCATTCTCATGAACTTTTGTAGTTTTACTGAAAAGATGATGACATTTTTAAGAAATTCTCAAGCACGAAAATACATAATAAAATCCATTCTAGCAAATTCTCTTACATTTACTATGGCTTCTCTACAGAGCAAATGCAAAGACTTTCTCAAAGAATAATCACCTACATTTGGTGACAAAAAGCAATTTGGTCCTGCCATAATTCAGATAGTGTAGAAACAAAATCCCTGCTACATTTTTGTTTTCCTTAGGATTCACTAACTCCTAGATACTCCCACAATCTACCAGGACAATGTTTAGATTTGTGTCTTATGTACTGAAATCTACTGCAGGATGGATGTGTACATTTAAGACCAACAGGAGAATATAGGTTAATGGCTCTGCGCTTTACAATGATATTCTGTGAATAAGAAACCAGAACATGATGGGTTTTTTCTTATCTCATTTTCAGGGTTTCAGCCCCATTTTCTCCCAAACCACCACAGGGATGGCTCCTCATGCCAGACAAGGACAACATCCAGATGAACAGCAACAGGGCTGGAATAAATAAGGCTGCTTTACTGAAGTGCAGCCCTAAGGCTACTTAGCCCTTCACCTCAGGGCAGGCAGCTGGGCCAGCTGACCCTGGCACAGTGACGCCACCAGCAGTTCCACCAGCACTCACTTGGGACCCCTGAATCACCCTGTGCTGAGATGTCAAGGCATATGGGACTGCAAAAAATAAATGTGTGTTCTCTTTGTCTGGCTGAGAATATGACAAATATAAAACCACCTTTGGGATGGAAGAGGGCTAGGGAAGAACAGCAAGTGAATTTCAAGTGATATCTTGGAAAGAGTCACCAGAGCTTAAAAATACTTGTTTCAAGCTTTGGGAGAATTAAGTAAGGGTAAAATCTCTAAGGCCCAGAACAAACAAACCAGTGAGTGCTGTAAAGGCAGGGTGGCTGTGCAAAAAGTCGATGTTCAAAGTCTGGCAATCAGCACCGCAAATTCTTAAGACTCATTTAAGGGTTTGGGGTGCTTTTAGAGCTCCTCATCTGAACCTGATTGTTTTTTCAGAAGCCAAGTGTCAAAGATGAGAATTTGTTTCTTTTACATGGCTTTGATTAAACTGTGGGTATTTCTGGTCAACTAGAATTTCCACATTTAAATCAACATGCTGAAGAACAGGACTTACCTTGTTACCACAGCTTCTCAGCCAGCCTTGAAAGCATAATAAAATACTTTGATGCCTGGAGTACAATCTCTTCCTTCCAGCTCTGCAGTTGTTTTTATTTCTACAGGCATTTTTGTAAAAAATTGTAAGGAAAAATATGGACATGATTAAAATTCAGCATTTGCTATTATATTTGAATTGTTTCCTTGAAAGCAGTACTAAGATTAAATCTTGAGATGACAAGCCAACCTCTAATCAACAGACATAAGGGAAAAAACCATGTCCAATGAGATGGTCACTGCAGAATTCTATGTATTTTAATATTTTTCCTCTGTTGTCTGAAGCACTGATAGCTGCTCCCTGTCAAAGAGAGGATAACAGAACAAATGAATTACTGATTTAATTTGCTGTGGCAGCTCCTATGTTCCTGACCCAGCTTGCCCTGCTTTTTCACATCAGATTAGACTTCTGATGTCAGTACCATTGTGTTTTCTCTGGTGATTTCTCCATACCAACATACTGGTAAATTGCAGGCTTTGCAAGCTGTCTGTTTTTGTCTGGATACATTCATGCTTAAAGGTCTGGGACACATTCACATCCCTTTGTATATTCTTCTTTTATAATTGGCACAACTCAGTTTTGCTGCTTCAATTTCTCTGTTCCTTCACTTTTACTTGGGTAGGAATACAGGATTTTAAATATGACAGTGGCAGGATCTTATTTTCAATACTTTCTACGCAATGAAATTTAAAGAACTATATAATAAGCATTCTGATCCATTACTAATCTATAGATATGGTAATTTTATTTTTTTTTCTCTTTGGACTTTCTTATCAGTCAGCAATGGGACAAGCAGTCTTTGTTTGCATTCCATTTTTAATCTGCTCTGAGAGTGGATTGAGTGCAGCTCTGAGGGGAAGGACTTTGGGGTGTTTGATGATGAAAAGCTCAACATGAGTGTTCACAGCCCAGAAAACCAGCAGTGTCCTGGGCTGTATCCAAAGCAGCTTGGCCAGCAGAGCAAGGGAGGGGATTCTGCCCCTCTGCTCTGCTCTGCTCTGCTCTGTTCTGCTTTGCTCTGCTCTGGTGAGACCCCACCTGCAGAGTTTCATCCAGCTCTGGGGTCCCGGCACAGGAAGGACGTGGAGCTGTTGGAGAGAATCCTGAGGAGGACACAAAAATGATCAGAGGGATGGAGCATCTCTGCAATGGAGACAGACAGAGAGAGTTGGGGTTGCTCAGCCTGGAGAAGGCTTCAGGTGGACCTCAGAGCAGCCTCCAGTCCCTAAAGGGGATCTACAGGAAGGCTGGATAGGGACTTTTGACAAGGGTGTGCAGTGATGGGACAAGGGAGAATGGCTTTAAACAAAAAGAGAGTAGGTTTAGATCAGCTATTAGGAAGAAATTCTCTGCTGTGAGGATTGTGAGGCACTGGCACAGGTTTTCCAGAGAACCTATGAGTGTCTCATCCCAGTGTCTTCAAAGCCAGGTTGCTTGGAGTTCTGAGCAACCTGATCTAGGTTGAAATCTGTCCCTGCCTGTGACAGGGAGGTTGGAGCTATAGGATCTTTTAAGTCCCATCTAATTCAAACAGTTCGATGGTTCTGTGTGATAGAAATTCATCTGAATGATCAATCCTTTTATATTTATATGCATCAAACTGTCCTTTTTAACCATTATTCCTGCAATGTTCTTCTTGTGCCTTTATTTATCTTCTACCTTATTATTTACTGTTATTCTTCTATCTCAGCCTCCAGTTCTCTTTTTTTTTTTTGGTCCTGATTTTTTTAAGACCAACCATCAATTATTATTGCCATTTATTGCTAGTAGGAATTTACAGGCTAAGATACACAGGTATAATGAGTTTAAAATCCAGCAGTGTCTGTATCTTTGTGAATTTTATCATAGCCCTTCAATTATTGCAAGGGGTATTTCTGGGGCTTCAAAAATGGCTTTCTGGACACTTTCCTGGCAATATCTTTGCAAGTATTGCAGAGTATAATATTGTTTTAAATATCTCTTATCCACCCTTTCCATAATTCATTTAGAATAAAACGTGGTTTGGTTGAACTGTTTTGTTCTGTTGTATTTGCTTCTTTACACTGAAAAGGAGCAGGAAGTTCAGGACTCTCCAAGGACTTTCTAAGATCCTTTTCTGTGTGATGGTTTTACTTTCAAATCAATCATGTATCTGCTTTTTGGGCTTTATCCTTGTGGATCTTTTACAAAAGAAACATCTGTAGTGACCTCACAAGTTCATTTACATCACACACTTAAAATACGGTCTTTCAATAGAACTTTTTAGGTTTTAACAAATATTTAACAAAACTACGTTAGATTTTCATTAAATCTCATTATTTCTAAATGTTACCAAAGAGCCAAGGCACTTAAGCACAGAATTTTCATAATTTTCTGTGATGTTTAGACAGCCTGATAGGCTTGGGTCTGTCAGAAAGAATCTCCCGCTCTCTGTCGATGATATTCTCATGTCTGTCTTCAGTGAGAATGATTTCTATGCACTCAAATTAATAGCAATTCACTTTTAGACCTCTGCCTTCATTTTGTTTATCCATCTAACCAATGCACAATACCTTTTCAGTCATATGTTTAAAATTAAAATTATCAAATAGTCCCTCAAGATTCCACACTTTCTTTTTATTATAGAGCCATGTGAGTTCTGGTCAATAAGACAGTTCTCAGTCCATGGACTCTCTTTACTTACTTTTCTGGTTTTTATATTACTTTTCAAAAGATTTTTCTCGTGCAAGAGAATTCTGGCAGGTGCTAGCCAACACAGTCCATTGATGTGAAAGAACAGTGAGGGTGTGGGAGAGTGAGATTTTTATGTGTTTACAGAAGCCCCAGTGTATATTCAGCACCATTAAGATGGTTAGTATAAGGTTTAGTAAATTACTCAAATTTATCTCTCGGAGGTATGAACTGTTTAAAGCATGAAACTAGACCAGGACAACCCATCTGGATGTCATTCTGGAGTTTCATTTTTTCTCTTCTCTGCATGGAAATCATATAGACCCCCAATGTTTCCAGTCTCTGTGATGTCACACGGTCACTTAGGGTCACTCTGAGACAAGGATTCTGTGGTTCGCAGGACAGAAAAGAATGAGTACTCTGCCTCCTTTCTCTGCCACTCGCCAAGAAGAGACCACCTACACACAGGAGGCCCTGGAGGGACTGCCATGGTCTGAGTCCTCTGTGTCCCTCCAGCCCTGGAGAGCAGATGAGCACTGAGGCACTCATGTAGAGCTTTCCCTGGTCAATCTTTGTGACAACACAAAGGGACACACAAGCAACAATGGCTGGAATTCACATCAGGTTAGTCAGCCATGAGGACTTCCAGTCAGTGGACAAAACCCAAGCCATCCTTCCCACTGCTTTTTCTTATTTAAGAACAAAACGATTCGTAAGTCAGATGCCTCTGTGTAACCCAGAAAACTCCACTGTGCTTGCACATACTTCCATAATAAGAAAATTTTCTGCTTATATAGGCAGGTGCTGATTGCCAACAGGACAGAACATTTTTAATATTAAACTTCAGTAACTGTACTGCCACAGATTGACTGGTGTGACAGTGCCAGGTGGTCACCCCCTCTATGATCAAACACATGTGGCTGTAATTGGCAACCCCACAGATGTTTGCAGTGGTCATTTGGGGGTGTACCAGTTCAGTACCCAGTGCTGTCAGTAAATCAGTACATCTGCTCCTTCACTGAAGTAGCTTTCCTTGAGATAAATATAACCTTTTTTTCCTATAAATTAGAAAAATGCTCTAAGGTATATTTCAGTATCAAATGTAAAAGTTAGAATTTGAGCTGTGCTGTAAGAATCACAGAATATCTTCATCCAGATAATAATTTAATATTTTTAGAGATGAAAAACTGCATTAATTTCAATTAAACTATTGGGCACAGAAATTCCAATGTAATACCACTGATGTGTCATTTATACCAAAGTTAACCATGTTTTGTGCCTTTGATTGCAAAATTCAAAAATCTATGACATGAATTGAAAGCATATAGAGCAAAAAGAAGAGAAGTCAAAAATTATTACGTTAAAATTAAATAATTTCTTTTGTTTTAATCAATACATTCAGTTTGAGCCTTATTCAAAAGCATGCTTCGTCATAAAGATTAGGCCTGATAAAAGTTGAAGTCATCTGTAAGTGTCAAGGATGTTCCTGGTTTTGACATAAATTTTAAGACAACAGAAAACAGAAGCTGTAAAAATTACAGCCCTTTCTGAAAGTCATCAGATCAAAGAGAGGGTAAGATTCAGTGAAGACGATGCTTTGAGTTGACAAGCCTTAGCAACAGATTTTGCTCTGGATCCTGGCTGCCTTCTCAAGTTTGAACATTGCACATTTCTGGACTATCAGAGACGATCCTTTTCATTGCAGCGAAACTTTTGTTTTAAGGAACCAAGGTGATCATAAAAGACCCACACAATGACTTCAGAAGTCTTTGCTAGAGACCATGACTTGTCTACACCAGAACATAATGAGCTACAGGCAGTTCGATACCTCACATCAGTGACTGAAAGAGCCACTCCTCCACCTGCCCAAACAGGTCATGAGCCAAATTGCTCTTAAATGTGAGAGATGGGATCTCAGACAGTTTTCTTTCTCTCTTCTAAAGGGAACTGCCATCATCCCAGTGTTGCCATCAACCTACCCCCACATTCACCCTCCTGATTGTCCTCCAAAGCCTGGCGGCCTGGTTAGGCCATATCAAAGCTGTTCGTATCAACAACAGTTTCATTTCAACAAGCTAATAAAATCCTCTAAAATCCTACATATCAGCAAGAAGTATTTCCCACAGCTGCAGCTATCAGCAAAACAAGCAATTTAAGAGTTTATGGTACACACAGCTGAGAGATGAGAAAGTGTACACTGGTCCATACTAATGCATAGGCCTGCGTTAGACTGTTTCTGACAAGGGTTTGGCATCATTGTAGCTGGGTTTTGGCAGTGTTTGTGGATGAGGTATAATTTCAAAGTGGAAAGAGATGGATGGACAATTTTACCTCATCATATTGATGTTGTACAGAGGTATTGGTCTCACTATCGTTCAAAAACCTTCCAGAAATAGAGAATTGAAATAAAAAAGCAGAAAGAATAATATTTCAAATGAAACAATCATTTTCCACATTACTCCTGAGCTCATTTTTTTAAAAAAAGAAAAGAGAAAAAGGAACTAATCATCTTCACAGTATTCATTCAAAAGTTAGGCCTAATTTAGAATATATAAGCTTTGGTCCATTCATTTCCTGTTTTATTTATGGGCTTTTTTAACTGGTTTCTATTTTGCTATAGTTCTCAGATTACATCAATAGACCTCTGTCTGAAGTGCTGCCATTATCCATGACTCCTATTTTAATATCTTGCCAACATTCTTTATCTTCAACTATTGTTTATGTCCTTTCAGTATATTCCTCAATTAGGTTCACGGATCAGAAAATCAGGAGGCAGCATCATCGCTCTGCCTGTATCTCAGAAGCATAATCGTGTGCTGGTGGAGTGCACTAATTGCTAGAAGGGCAGAGCATATCCTGTCTCTGTGGCTGTAGTTCTATATCTAATGTGTAAATGGCCTGGAAAAAAAGAAATGAGTGCATGTGCCTCAACAATAAATTCAATTTTCCTGTCACTGAGAGAAAGCACTACCTGAATCACTACTCGGTGATTTTAAATGCAACACGGTGACTGTGGCATGTATGCAAGCCCGGATTGAGTTGCCACTCTCTGAATCTGCAAAAGTCTTCAATTCTTTATTGAATGAATGAAACTTTCCTGCCATTTTAAGTAGAATTGTTTGGAAGTACTTCTACTGTGTCCACTCATGAAAAATGGGGGAATATTTACTAGAACACTTCACATATTTGCAAGGTGAGAAAATTCCCATCTCAAAAAACAAAATCTTAAAAATAACAGTATATACTCCAAACCAAGGGAGAACCTTTTTTTATTTTCATTGGAACATTATATCAAAATATCTAAGAGAGGTTTCCTTCTTATTGCAAATAATACATTTATTAACATCTATTCTTTAGTAATTTGATAGATTTGTTTTTTGAGTCCAACTACAAAGTTGAAGTAGATGAATGTAAAAAGAGGTTTCAGCTTTAAAGAGGCTGAATAATAATCATATATAGGGCAAAATAAAGCCATCCTAAATTATTAACTGCAGCAATTCATATATTCAGTTCACCTTGCCAAAGGTAGCAAGCCCATGTCCCATGTTTTGCCAGAGTAGGAGGTTGCTTAAATGATGGATCCTCAGCATCTTCCTCTAAGAAAGATCAGCTTGAAACCAGCACTGCAGACTGAAGAATAACACAAAATGGGTAAACTACATGATCCCTTTTTAGCTTCTTCTCCCTGGACAACACATCCATCTCTAGAGCTGTGCTGATTCTGGGGTGAAAGTTTATCACCACAAAAGCCATTGTAGGCTATTTTATCCTTACAAAATTTCAGTCCCTGAGTAACAAATAAACCAAGGTTGAAACAAGATTCATAAACTAGATATTTTCAGTTATGCTATGCTCATATTTGTAGGGGCACCACCCCAAAAGACATGGAGACAGTTGACTGGAAATATTCAGATTTTTCAATCAATTTATTTCTTTGCACAAGATACTTAACATTCATCCTGTGCATTACTATAGGGACACACTAGACAGAAAATATTCACTAAAAAAGCAGTAAAATGCAAAAAAAAAAGCCATCCTTTTCCAGAATCTACAGCTTTCTCAAAGTTACTTTCCTGTTGTTTTATGGGCAATAAAATCTTTAACATTCCATTCTTCCACAGATTGCTCTTTAAGTTTAAGCATGAGCTCATAACAATGAAATATTTAACAACAAACTGTTCGTTAATGGACCAGCTCTGTGGTAGACCTGAAGCTTGTAGCATATCTAATGAGAGAAGCCACTTGTGTAAAACTGTGAGATTGGTAAATGGGGAGAAGGGTCTTTTCAGGGTTTTGTACTAACCTGCCACAAGAACACTCTGTATTTGCAAAAAGTGTTTCTTATTGTGAATTTGCATAGTGGGTTTGTTTTAATTAGCAAATTCATTGTCTTCCTTCTCTTAAATTTTTTATGTTCTGGATTTTGTAGCATAGTAGAAACCAAGAAAAAAATAAACAGATTAGTCTGGTGTTTTATTAGTACAATTTTTCTAGTGGTGGTTGAAAAATGTCAGGACTTTTCTGAGCAATTAAACATTGCCAATAAATGCATTATATTATGATAGTATTTACTCAACTGTTTTGTTATAGGAAATCTATATTCCATCCAAGACTTAGTTTATTTCTGGTAGATTCTTTCAAGAAAAAACAAATGCTTTTAAAATTCTGCTTTCTTTAATTTTACCTTTACAAGCTTTTAACCTCCATATTTACAAAGAATTAACTTTCAAATTCATAGCTTCTTTAGGAGGACATCTTGCCAAATTCTTCTTGCAACACTGATGACATGAATACAAAATGATGAAGAGTTGAAAAAGACAGAAAAGCTCTTAAACTGTGTACTTTGAATATATAATGTCTAGTTGCTATCAAATAGCTTAAGATACTCAGCGCTAAGATAGGCATTTTAGACTTATTTACAGAAAATATTTTTCTTGGTTTTTGTATAGCAATCCTCCAACATTTATTTTCTCTAATGAAGTTTTCTATTTATGTGATTCAGCTTGAGCCACACGCTAATTTTAGTAATTCACTTTGCATAGAAGTATTTTAAAAGCTAAAGAAACTTGAGCAATGGAAAAAAAAAATATACTTTTTTTCACCAAAAAGACAGTGTTGGTATTCATGTAGTAGTGTCCTCAGATATTGCAGACACCTAAGCTACAATACTAAACTCATGCTTCAAAATACATTGTAGGTAATGCTAGCATGGCTTACCCAACAAACATGAACCTAGCAGAAGTAAATACCAGGTGCTGAACTACATTTAGAATTAAGGATGTGCAGTAGATCCTTTCTTGTCTGTTCCTTGTTATGTCTCGCCTTGCTACATTCATTTTTAACTTCTTATTTTCCTGTGTAAAATATGGTTCCTCAGACTATATAGTTTACAGATAATGATTACAGATAGTGGACTGCTGTACTATTGGTAGGCATTCAGAAAATAAGCGCTATTAAATTATGTTCTGTGCACACCATGAAGCCCTATTATTGTAGGGTAATTTTTTTCCATTTCCTTTATCTGATCTCTCCAGGACTCAGATAATGTAAGTATAAAATAGCAAAAATAATTTCTTCTATCTGTTATAAAGAAACATTTTTACATTTTAAACCACAAAATCTCCTAAAGGCGTGCAGCATTACTGTATCACGCACACAGACACACACCCCTGATAAACAATGCTGGAAAAGTGGTAACAGCTGAGGAGAAGACTTTTTTGCTTCAATCTTCAATGGCAACCTCTCTTCCCACACCTTGAGTGGATGGAAATCAGGATGGGGACTGGGAGGGCAAAGTCCTTCCCCCTGTAAGTAAAGATCAAGTTTGTAACCACCTGAGGAACCTGAATGGATGGAAGTCTGTGGGATCTGATAAGCTGCATCCCAGAGTCCTGAGGGAATTGACTGATGCAGTTGCCAAGCCTCTCTCCATGATATTTGAAAAGTCATGACAGGTGAAGTCAGGTAAAGTCCCTGGTGACTGGAAAAGAGGAACCATTGTACCCATCTCCAAAAGGGTCAACCGGAGGACCCTGGGAGCTGCAGACCTGTCAGGGTCACCTTTGGAAAGGTCATGGAGCAGATCCCCCCTGGAGCCATGCTAGGGCACGTGGAGAACAGGGAGGAGATTTGGGCTTCACCAAGGGCAAGTCCTGCCTGGCCAGCTCATTGCCCTTCTGTAATGGAGTGGCTGCATCAGTGAGCAAGGGAAGGGCTACAGATGTCATTTGTCTGGAGTTCTGCAAAGACTTAGACACAGCCCCTCATAACATCCTGCTCTCTAAGAGAAGAGGATGCATATACAATAAGAAGAGTATATTTATCTACAATTTTAGACATTTAAAATGTTGAGCCCTTTCAGCCATCCTTTCTTTTCCCTTAATCATCTTTTCATCTTTTAAAACCTATGGTATAAAGATTACTTCCTCCAAGAGAGAAAGGTCTCAGTCTCTTAGGTAAAAAACATATAGACATTCATAGAAAATAAAGTTTTATACCAATAAAAGTTCTGCTATGGCAAGTGAAAACAGCGCAGATCTCAGTGCAAGCTAATCTTTGCTCTGTTTCCCAGAGGAGATATGTATGTATGTATGTTTGCTGCATCTGCATTAACATTTTAGTTCAGATCTAATACAGGTTTTGAATCCAATCTTCTGAACAGCCCTTCAAATGTGCTTTGATTCTCATTTCAGAGCAGTCCCTGGGATGACAGCTAGAATCTTTTGTATGAATCTAAAATGAAATATACACTCCGGGGGTACCTCTAATGCTCTCTTAACTACTCCCAGGCACTGAATCCATGGGCTTGGTTTAGAGACTGCCTGAAGTAGTAATCCTTCTAAATGCTTATGGAATGAATGTCAGCTCCTGAGTGCCATCTGTTTCTCTGCAGATATAGTCCTGTTGACCTGCATTACTTGTTAATGTAGACATCTTTATACTTCCATCCTATTCAAGCTCATTTATCTCTGTGGTCTGAGCTGCTTTTGTGTACCATGTCTCTTTTTCGTGGTGATTTAGAACTGGCACTTGACAGAAACCACAAAAATGCCTAGATTAACTACTTTCTTGGTCAGTCATTGACAATAATTATGTGGCAAATGGGGATATTTTCTTACTAACTTACATGAAGTTTTTATAATTATTCTGAATAATGAAAATAGGCATACAACTCCATGCCTTCATCTTGGTTTTTATTTTTATCATAACATTATATAGTTGTCACTTAATCATGTCTGAACAATCTTCCTTCTCCTAAACATTATATAGAATCACAGAATCATTAAGGTTGGAAAAGACCTCTGAGACCATTGAGTCAAACTGTTAACTCAGCACCACCTTGTTCCCTACTAAACCGTGTCCCCAGTGCCACATTCACACCCTTTGAATACTTCCAAGGATGATGATTCCACCACTTCTCTGGGCAATTCCTGAACACCCTTTCATTGCAGAAATTTTTCCTAATATCTCATCCAAACCTCCCCAGGCACAACTTTCCATCATTTCCTCTCTTCCTGTTGCGTTACTTGAGAGAAGAGACCAACACCAATCTCACTACAAGCTCCTTTCAGGCATTTGCAGAGAGTGATATGGGATCTCTTTTTCTTCAAGCTAAACACCCCCAGCTCCCTCAGCTGCTCCTCATGAGACCTGTGCTCCAGACCCTTCCCCAGCTCTGCTGCCCTTCTCTGAACTCACTCCAGCTCCTCAATGCTTTCTTGTAGTGAGGGGCACAAAACTGATCGCAGGATTTGAGGTGTGGCCTCAGCAGTGCCAAGTATGCACTGTGCCTGTATCACACTGGTCTCTATCATTAGAGCTCATAAAATTCACCTCCTTATTCTTGTGTTACCTTTGCCTTGTTGTTATTCTTGAAACTGTGGAGTCTGCAGAACTTTCTTGCGTGCTTTCTGGTGAGTTGCAACCATCTCAGGTTTCTTTTATAGTTTTTTTAACCCAGTGTCCTTTTCTATTAGTCTGCTTGTCATGATATGTTCTACTTACATTACTCATACAGTAACAAATCATGATCTTTCCAATAATTGGAGATTTGCAAAGTAGCACCTTTTATCTGTGCTATTTCCTAATTATCCTATAATTAGGAAAAAAATTACTTGCTTTTTGTTTTGTCTGTTTTGAGTTGGACCTAAATAGGTAATGTCAATTTTACTACCATCATAGAAATTACTTAGAATAAACACTTCAGACTTACTTTCAGGATTGTGCACATGTTCTCAAAATCTTGACAAAGTATCACATTACTCTGCTAGAGCACCATATTTGCCATAAATCAAAATATCCAATTGATTGTTCCATAACCAAAGTCAGAACTTCCATTTTTTCCCAAAATCATAAGTGGGCTAGTATAACTACAAAGTGATTTTTAGAAGGGGTAACTGTGTAACTTATAAAAAATTAGAATACATGTTTTGTTCAGGTGTAATTGCTGCTTTTATTTAAAGTGAAGGTACAGGGTAAAGGAAAACAAGAAATTAAATCAGACTTCATCTGAGTCCCCCTGCTTTTTTTCAGGAGAATTTAAAGGAGATTGTTTGCTATTTCATTTGAGAATGTAGTGCAATCTTAATGTCTAAAAAGTTTTTGTAAGTACTTAACTTCCTAGAAGACTTACACACCTATCTTGCAGAGACAGTGGGCCAAAGCCTTGTCAAAGTTTGCACAGACAACAAACTTGGAAAAGAACTTCCATGCCCTCATAAAAAGTTCTGATGACAGGCATTGAAACATCCTGGGTCTGCTTGAAATTGCTTTCCATTCCTTTAGAAGTGGGCTTTTCATTTATTCATGTACATTTTCAGGATTATCTAGTTTCACTCTTCACAGGCTGTGAACCATGCTGATGGAATCAGTGCATTCAGCTTTTAGTAGTTAGCAGTGGAGCATGAACCTCTACTGGAGAGAGGGGGAATACAAGCAGCTTTTCCTTTTTTATATCCATTTGCTCTGGACAGGGTGGTTATACTTACCAGGTATTGCTGAAGAAGACAAAGAACATCAAGTCATGAACCAAAACAAACTGACTTGAAAATTAATTGTGATTAGCTACAGAGAAGAAATCACATCACTTCTATAAAATCATAAATAAGGTTTCAGTGTATCCTGATGGGGAAAAATATTGACACAGACAATGAAGACATAATTGTGTGTACACCTTTGTGCTGCTTTTGCCTGGGGTAGAGTTGATTTCCTTCATAGCAACTAATGTGGAGCTATGGTTTGGATTTGTGCTGGAAACAGTGCTGATAACACAGGGGTGCTTTAGTTCCTGCTGAGCAGTGTTAGCACAGAATTAAGCTTTTCCCTGACACTCACCCTACCTCACCAGTGGGCAGGCTGGAGGGGCACAAGAGCTGGGATACAACCAGGACAGCTGATGCCAGCCTGTCAAACAGATATCCCACAGCACATGGCAATAAATCTGGGGTAAGTAGTAGAAAGGCTGAACATTCTGAATGATGGTGTTTGTATTCCAAAGCCACTGTTGCATGAGATGAATTCCTGCTTTCCTGGGGATGGCCAAATACCTGCCTGCTTATGGGAAGTGGTTTTAAGAGAGCACTTGAGGAGCACAATTGCTTGTCTCAAAAACTCTTAAGGCCACAGAACAACTTTGTTGTAATCTTATTGCAAAAGTTTCATAACTTCTTGGTGTTTTGCATGGGCATCTCCTCACAGCGCTGATTCCTTCCTTCCTCACAGCCAACTCTCTTCTCAACCAGCTAACCCACTCTTTTATAGCACTCATCCTCATTGCACTCAGCTGTGGCCTGGTAAGGGCAGGCCTGTTCCTAATCTTTGCTGATTAGTACAGCTGCAGCTTCTCAGGGGTGAGATTGCCTTCTGCACTGTCTTTCTTTTCTTGCAATCTATCTCCCCACACGACTTTGCTATGGGATAAGTGACAGAATGGCACAAACTCCAGGCCTAGGGGAGACAAGATATCTGGTTAGCACATCCTGGTTAATGCATCAGGACAAAAATTCCCACTGTGGCAAACTGTGTAGACAAGCAACTGCTGGTATGCATATCACCCATCAAACAAAGATCAGCCAAGTTATGGGACTGCTGGCATCTGTGGCCACCAACAACCACCAAAGCCCCCCCACCAAATACGCCTCTGTAAATACCTGCAACATGGACTATAAGTTAAGCCACCACAGCAGGAACTTAAATAGGATAAAGGTGATACTATTTGTCTGGGTGTTACCTCAGACCTAGGGCGAGGTTAACAAGTCTTGGTAAGAATGTATTGGAGAAAAAAATACAGAATTTTTGGGCCACAAGGAAAAGCAACTCAGCAACTGTGCTGAAATCAGCCCCAGTTGGGTAAAAGGTAGTTCTGCCAAAGGGGAGATTGTGACCACCAACTCAGGGCCCACTGACCTGAGAAACACACCCCAAAAAACTCAAGAGAAGAAAAAGACTGAGCATGAGGACTAATCAGCATTAGAAGCAAGGGAATCATTTAACCAATAGAACTGTGTAGCCAAAGAGCATTTATTCCTTTGGTGGCCAAAATGCATAAATAGCAAACATTTTGAACAGCCTCAGCACCCTCACCACTGAAAGGTGGTGAAGAAGGACCAGTGGGATGCTGTTGGATACACAGGTGGTGAATATCTTCTGCTTGATCAATCTCATTCACTTCTGCACCCTCTCTCTGTCCTCTCTTTCCTATTTCTTTTTATCTCTCTACCATCACATTTTATTGTTATAAAATCCATACTATTGACTTCAGCATATGGTGTTATTTGCACCTTAATTCAGGTGGAGGTATCTCTCAATAATATGCTCATAACAGTGGTGAATGGATTTCTTGTCTTACTTTGCTTGCATGTGCAGTTTCTGCTCCACCTATTAAATTGTCTTTATCTTGGCCCACCACGTTTTTTACAGTTTTACCTTTCTGATTCTCCCCCCAATTCCAGCAGGGGGAAGCAGTCAAGCAGATGTGTGTGGCTGCAGTTTTGGCTGGGATTAAACCTCTGCAAACTCTCAGACTCTGAGCCATGGACAAGATGTAGTGTGGAAGCTAAGCAGAAAAGATCATTTTTTGAGGAATAGGTATTTCAGCTCAGGCTGTGAACTGTAATAGCTCAGTCTGGACTTCTACATTTTGCACAGATAAGATGAGTGCTGCAAAGATTTCCAAAGTTCTCCACAAAAACAGATCAAATTAATGTCTCTTTTCCTTTTCCCCTTCAGACTCCAGGTGTCTCTGTATATCAGAAAAGGAAAACCTGTGAAACTACTGACAGAGCACTAGAAGAATTCCTGTGACAGTGCAAGAAAAACGAAGTTTCAACCCAATCTAAGGATAGTTTTTAATTTCTTTTCTTATCAATACAATCAGAGCAAAAATGTTATTGTTTCACTAAGACATTAAGTATAAATAAATATATATGTATGTCTGGAGCATTCCATCTTATACAGTGATGACAAGCATGGATTTGTTTTCATCCTTCAGTCTGTGTGATACTTTTTCTGCTGCTCCTTGTTTTATTCATTTACATAGCCAAGAGATAAAAGTAGGAAAGATTTTCTATTAAAACCTTCGCATTTTTGTATCCCCTTAGGATTGTTTTTTAGATAAACATAGTTTTTAACTAAACTTTGTTTCCTAAGCAAATGATGGCCCTGATTTTAAACCTCCATATGAATGATTTCTTTTTTAGTTTACAGGAATAGACCTGTCACATAATTGCGAGCAAAAGCTCTTCCTAGCTAATTAGGAAGACACAAAAGCATGAGGCAGACCTCCAGGAAAAACTAATTGCACAAGCCAAGGGAGTGATTACAGGAATCCTAAATATGAGAAAAGTCACAAATTCAGTGTAGTATATTCCTTTGGTGACATAAATACATTTTTAAAAAATGTTTGCCCTGTAGCAATGCAATTTATTATCTCCTTTTGTTTAAAAAAGCCCCTATTTTTCCATGGAAAACTTTGAAAGGCTTTGTATTTCAAAAGAGTTCTGCTTTCACATCATATTCGATGCAAAACTATTTTAATAAGGCACTGTAGGTAAGCACATGGATAAAAGATACACAAGCCTTTTATTTGTCTAATTCCATTTGATCTATGCCATATGTAGGCATATCTTAATAGAGTATTTTGTTTTGAACTTTTGGGAAATGCCCTCTATAAGATTCAGCATATAAACTTTGTAGTTTTGAAAATGATGCATGGTATTTACAGGAAAAAAAATTCATTACATTTTTTAACACTAAATTATTCTGTTTCTAAAGGGATTTAAGATAAGTATCTTAGCTCTCCAATCAGCCATAATGACTAACATGTCTTCTGTGTAACACATGTGGGGTACTTCTGGGAAATCCTGAAAAAATTTATATTTATACATGAAGGCAAAACTCTTCCTTGCTTCACTTCTCCTCCTCCCCTAAGCTGGACTAGTAAAAAGGGAATGAATTAAACTACTTTTTATTTCAACAAGAATTTGCAAGGGTTTCTTTGTCCACCAGAGCAGCAGTGTGGGAAACAGTCATGTTCTCTTCTCCCTTAAAAGCAAAGGACGGAGCCCTTCTCCTGCTCCTGCCTTGTCCCACGATGTCCTGGGCTCTGACAACAGGAGCAGCCCCCCCTCTACACCCCCTTGGGCCAGGCTGTGGCAGCTGAGGCCGCCCACCCACACAGGACCCTCTGCTACTCACCAGCAAGGTGCGACTCCATAGGGCTCATTGGGGAGGGTAGCCTAGAAGAAAATATCTTGCTTAAAATGAGAGCTGATATTTCAGCAGGAGAATAACATAATGTCAGGAGCTGAACTGAAAATCCAACACAAGCCTCTTGGATCCATGACCAAATCCAGTTTCCACCTGGTGTCTGATAAATTTACTGCAAAACCGAAATATTAGGCCAATATGTGTAATCAGTCATCTGTAGGTACATATTCCACAGCTTTACACTAAGTTTTTGCCTTGAAAGATGCTTTTTCAAATAGCCTTAACATAGTCAAATCAAAGCTAATTTCCATTACGATTAGGCCATCCATTTACCCATCAGTGAAGTTCACAGTATTTTCATGCTAAATTTCACATTTCAAACTTAATCTTTTGCAGCTCTAGGGCTGGTCAGGGAGAGGTCAGTCACAGCTGTTCTGTTGTAAAACAGGAAAAGCATTCCTAATTGCTTTGTGTTCCAGTATCTCTGACCAGCAGAGATGCTGCAACTTTCCTCAGATTTACCAGTGTAGCAGGGGAAGGCTTTACCCCCCAGATAACTCCTCCTTAGGTGTGTGACAATCTGAGAAACATGGTGTTACAGAAAAACACCTAGCCACAGGGGCAGCTAGCAAACCTCCTAACTTTTGTCCATCCTACTGCATGCACATTATTGCACACACCAGCATGAAAATATTTTATTTGCCCGAGTGAGTAGCTGGAAGTACTCACGTGTTTCATATTTATTTTAAGCTATTATCATTAGTAATAGTAGTAGTAACATATAACAGAAATAAATCAGGACATCATAAAAGAGAGTAAAAAAATCAGTTGTTACAAAGAATGAACCGATTAAATAAATCTGATTCTCTAATGATATCTAATAATGTGAGGGGAAAAGGGAGATGATAAATTCAATACTAAAAGTGAGAGGAAAAATAAGAATATGGGCTATGTGAGGAAGGCAACCATGAACCATATTATTTGCTCAGAAACACTCTGCTGGAACATTTATGGTCTTTCAGAAACATGTATATAGAGAATACTTCTCTGCAGTGGGAGTGCGAGAGTAACCATAAAATAGTTTAATTAGCAGAACTTGGAAGTCTATATTTATGTTACTCTGATAGTGTCTTCTAGATCCAAAAAGCATTTTGCTCTTTATTAATCTCAGACCTTAGAAGATAAAAGCAGTTTCTACTTCCCTGTAAGACACAAGCCAGACCCATCTTTACCCAGAGCTAAGGGGAAAAGAGGGAAGAAAACTGTGTATCAAATATACTTGATGTGTATAAAACAGAATATTTCACACTCATGGTGCATAAACTGTCTTTCTGTCTCATCTTCATACAGCATTTGTGTCATGGGTTCTGCTCCAGCAGGGTCATGACTTCTGTTATTGTCTGAATAAGCAACAGCAACAGCTGAAATGATTTACAACCAGCCTGCACCTTTTTAATGACAGAGGTTACAGAGCAATTTGGAGAGTTTAAAGTGGCATCAAGCAGGGCTTAAAATTCTTTTGAGCATGATGAATTTTTACCTGTAGGTTAAAGAACACAGTGCTAAAGTTTAGCTTGGAAATTCCAGATGACATTCATAACTGATGTCAGCAGCTCCACAACACCCATAAATGTGTGTCCCTGTGTGTGTGCACACATGCACACTCATGTAGATATATATAAATATTCCTATTGGCATATCTTCAATAAAGACATACTCAAAACCAGCTGGTAAATAAGAACAGTAAGCTCAGTGAGAGAAATGAGCAGTCATTCCTGTTCTGTCAAAATAGTGCACCTTCCACTACATTCTCCTTTTAAAGTATTTTTTAAGGCAATTCTGTAGGAATTGGAAGTATCTGCCAAAAGTCCTTTGACATTTTGATTTCTATGTCACCTACCTGACTCTAGGCTGGGAATAAACTATAATATAATTTCTTAAATTAGGCTGACATATGGCACTCAATGGTTTCTGGTCCCTATTGCTACAAAAATACATTGACTGCTTTGTGGTTTTGATGCTTAAATGCTTTAGATAACAAAAAATGAATGCATTAGTGGCATCAACTACACACAGAGTTTGTGTTCTCATCTGATCCTGGAGCCTGTAAAACCCTGAGAATATGATGGGCACACCCATCTGACTGTGCCAGCCTTCTTTGCTTCATCTCAGTAACAGTGGCCCAAATAAATTCACGCTTGCCATTATAGTGTTTTTGCCCTGTACACAGGAATGCTAAGAAAGGCTTTTCTTCCACTGGCAGTCTGCCTGTTCAATTTTCTAAGGTTTTGTTTTTTTGAAAAGCGCATCCTGATCCATAAGTGCATTCAGGGAAGGAGTAATAAGGGTACACCAACAAATAGCCTAGTTAATAAACCAGATTAGTGAATATGCCTTGCATTTAGACGAACCGCAACCATTCTGCTTCATAGAATCACAGAATATGGTGTGGAAGGAATTCATCAGGAACATCAAGTACAAGTCCAGGTGTCATGATTTAAGCACAGACAGACACCCCAAGAATCCCACCATGTTCCTGAGAGCATTGTCCAAATGCTTCTTGACCTCTGTCAGGCTTGGTGCTGTGACCACTTCCCTGGGGAGCCTGTTCCAGTGCCCAAACATCCTCTTTGGCGAAAAACTTTTTCTTTATATCCAGCATAAATATCCCACAACTCAGCTTCATGCCATTTCCTCAAGTCCTCTCACTGGTCTCAAGAGTGAAGAGATCAGTTCTTGCTCCTCGGCTTTCCCTCATGAGGTTATCCAGTTTTTATAGAGTTAGGAAAACCATTTCTAGGAGCACCAAATTAAAACTTATTTTCTTATGGCTGCCTCGTTTCTTGTTGCACTCAATGTACATCATCTCTTCCTAGAGTTTTTCTCAGGTGTTCACTGTAGCTGCTTCTTATGCTACTTCTCTGTGTCCAGCAAGATCAGCCATCCCTTCATTCAGGACAGCTGTGTATTGAATTTCTATTTCATGACATATTTTCATGAACAAACCAGATTTTGCATACCTTTTGAATCCTATTCTGAATTATTTTCTTGAAATTGTCAACTGGATTTTATTCTTCTTCAGTGTGGTAAACACTCATGGTCATATAGGAATCATAGAGGAAATTGAGAGAAAAAAATGAACAGAAAAATTCCTGTACCTACAATGATATAATTATAAATTATCTCTACTGTGACTTCTAACTGGAACTAAGGCAGTGAAGGTCAAGTAGGAGGCATGCATGTAGGTAGGAGCAGACAGTAGCATTGAGACTATTAAAAGTCATGTGAATCTGTTATTATCATGCGTCTCTGTTATTAATAATCAACAGAACAGAGCCCTGCTCTACTCCCACAGTGTTGCCATTGACATCTGCTGCTCAACAACTTTTCATATTAAAGTCTGAGTACCATTTTGGGAGGAATTGATTTCCAGAAGGAGGGGTGGACCTTGGGTGAAACAAAGTAGGATGTTTTCCATTGCCAAACCGCAGAACAGAATTTAATATAATTAACAAGCAATATAATCTGCTGTGCACAATTGAGGAGGAGTTCTTCCTCCTACTCTTTGGATGGACTCTCTATTTGCATTCTAAGGTCTGCAGGAGAAAAATGGTTTTTTGTTTGCATTGTGCAAAGTCCTGAGGCGCCTGATTTGAGCTGGGACTAAATGTTGCCAAAAGAAGATGTTCTTTGCTGTAATATCCAAGTTCTCTATTTCTAGCATCTGTTTGACCCATGAAGAGCTGTGGACTTGGGTCCATCTGTATCAGGGCTGAAGTGCCAAGAGGGGCTTGCTTTCCCTGGTCAGCAGTACTTGCTCAGGCACTACTGCACTTTTCCATCTCCTCCCATATCATTTCCCTACATTTCATATGATATTTCTTTGCTATCCCCAGCCATTTAAAAACATTCATGATCATATTCTACACTTGTACCAACCTCACACTAGTATTTATATTTCCCAAAGTGGAAGGGCGAGTCTGTTGCTGTTCTTGGAGCCAGCACTGGCATCACAAGTCCCCAAAGACTCCATGTTCTTCCTAAAAGTGAGATCTTTCTGATCAGAAGTCACTGGGAAAGTATTTGTGCCATCAACCTTATAGAAACTTAGAAATTTAAATTTAATTTTTTGTCAGTAGTTAGATGGCAGGCGGTACTTTCATACTCAACATCCTTGGTGATGATATGCAAACAGCAAAGTAAACATAACTATTATCAATTTTAATCTCTGTAGCAAACCAAGAGAAAGTAACTCAAATATACCATGAAGTAAAAAAAAACAAAAAAAGAGAGACTTCATGTTCAACTTTTTCCAAGGTATTTTTTTCCTATTTCTAAGCCACAGAGGAAAAGGAAAGAAATAGGTATTGGTGATGGAGTGGCCTCTTGAAAGAAATGTGTATTTACTTGTTGTTTTCCTTCCTTGTCTCTGTTTCATTAATTTTATTTCTCTGATACTAAAGCATAGATATCTAAAAATAAAATATTGAATTTATTCAGGGAAATCTTCATTGGAGACACAATAAATGTTGCTTTCAGGATTCACAGGGCTCTGGTTTTCTTAGTTTAAGTTTTTATTTTTACCATAGTTCACAGATCTACAACTTTCACAGAACAGGCTCAGCAGTTCTGTGTGAAATGTAAGCTCAGCAGTGCCTTTAGGTCCTGAGTCCTTGGTAGGCAGCATATGAATAAGCTATGAGAAGAGAATGCTCAGACCTTGAAAATTATACAAGTTGTTTGATGATGAAGATATTAAGTAGCAAAGAAGGAAACCAAAGTGTAAAGATGACTTGGAATGCTAATAACTCAATAGAATTATGTATTGAGTATGATTTTAACCCTCATCCCTAGACTGAAAGAGAGATAAGGGAAAAGTACCCAAAGAAAAATTCCATATGCTATGCCTACTCTTCTTTCTGTTGACTTCCACTACTTAGTCATCTCATATATCATAGAATGTCTGTAAAGATTTGGAGAGCACAGCAATCACACTATGCAGAGACCTGGCATATATAAATGATACATTTGCCACTAGGGCTACAGCTCATCTCCATAATCCTCATAAATTTTGGGAAGAAAGAGCAAGAGAGGCTCCCATCTGATGTAAATTGGCAAAGATCTATTAACGTCAGTGGTGCTGGGCTGATTTACACCATCTGAGGAATCAGCCTTGCTCAGCCATTGACTAAATGCTGCCACTAGTGAACAGGCTGAGCCAAATAAACTGCAGCTAGCACTCACCACAATTCACTGGATTCCTTAAGAAGTCATGATTCTAATGCATAGTACTATTACAGATAAATTTAAAGGTAGATTTATCTAGGAAATGCCAGCAAGCTTCAGATATATAGGTATAGGTAGCTATAGATGCAGACAAAACTTCTTAATCTAATCTTAGTTATACTGCTGGAAACCTAGGTGAATTCTACTGACATGGAGCTGATTTTTACCACAATATCAGAAACTAGAAAGAAGCATTGGAAATATCTCGTGGAGAGAAAGTGTTTTTCATTCATGTTCTCCTGTTTTCTTCTGGAAAGACTTGTTCTCTCTGTGTGTTCCCCATGCTCAAGCCCTAAGCACCATATACATATCCACAGGGCCGAGGCAGCATTGCCATCATGCTTGCTTTTCCTGTGGGAATGATGTCCTGTAGTGACACCACAGATTTCCAGCACAGGGAAGAGTCTGCCCTTATCTTCTCTCTAAATGTGCAGGCAAACTCACACTCCATTGCCTTAACTCACTTCTTCAGACATTTAGCCTTGGGCTTTACAAAGAAAATCTCCCTGGCTTTTCTTTGCCTCTGTTCCACAAGCATCTCCAAGCACCCATGGGTATCTCATCCTTTTCTCCCTAATCTCTCTGTGGGCTAGAATCACCTCCTAAAATACAAGAAATTTCACAGAGGATTCCTCACAACAGTGACTGTTACCAAAGCAGTGCAGATTTTGGGTCACACCAAATTTCTTCATTTCTTATCATACTATTTCAGCAAATAGCTATGAAATGATCAGCACATATTTATGCAGCCACAGTAATCTCACTTTAAAAATTCAGGGAGTTTATCAGTTTATTTTTTCTGGGTAACCTGTTTTTCCCTGGCAGACTACTGATCCTCTCAAGGCCTTCAGCCATGTTCTAGCTCCAGAAAACATTAGTTTCTAAATCCCCATAAACCATTAAATCCTCACTGCTTAACCCTTTCAAAGTTTTGATTTTAACAGACATATTTGCTTGATCATAACTGTTTCTGGGTAATATTTTTGTGTTTGGGAGCCTATTAGAGTTAACCACAGCCCAACTCTCACCTAGTTACACATGAAAAATAGATTTATTATGTCTGAGATATAAGTTACTAAGGCTTCCTGTCCACCAGTGTCATTTCTGTTGGTTGAGCAGAGTTTGGAGCGTGTGGTGGAGTGTGTTAAAGTGTCAGCAGCACTGAGGTCATGCACAACACCTGGTGTGACCCTATCCTCACACAAAGAAACCTCTTTGCAGTCCACATATGGACTTACCTTTCCAGCGTTATCCTAATTCTGGTTCACGTCTCCTCTGGGTCCAAGAGAGGAGTTTCACATTTTAGAAGACAGCAGAGCCAGTGGACCAGCAGATACAATTCCCTTTAACTTATTCCACTCTACCGAGCCATTTACATACAAGCAGCATTTCGCACAAACCTGCCCACCAAAAATCCACCTGTGATGGGCTTGCACACCAACAGCTGACCAAGACCTGAAGGCTACTAGCTGTATGGGAAAGCTGAAAGATTGAATGATTTTCCAGGAGGCAAAGAAGAGTTGATTGGTTTTCACTATTTCCGTACTTACTCCATCACTCATGGCTTTTGGACTCTGCAGCTGAGCTTTGTTCATTTGATATCTGTCATGATCAGCATTTAAGTTTGCTTGTTGTCCCATAACATGCATTGGGTTTGGGATGTGCAGCCAAACATTTATCCTCTTCAGCCAGGAATATGTCTCAGGTGTCAGCCATGCTGGTGACAGGCTTTAGGAACAGCTATGCTGTTCTTCAGGGCTTTATCTATGTATTGTGCTGAAAGGCCTTCCTTGAGTACTTACAAGTAAATGCTGTATACCTACACTACACACTACATAAAACTGTATCTATACAACTTTAAATATATACTGATAAAAATATGTGAGAGTGTAACTGATAAAATACACCAAAAATTATGAAATGCCAAGACACAAGACCTGGATCTCTCTAAGAATTGATTTTAACTGTTAAAAAGCTAAATATGCTATGATTTTCTGGGAAACTTCTGGCCTAGACAGATATTATTATAATAGTTTTAATATATCTCAGATCAAATTTAGATGGGTATGGTAAGAAATAAATGCTAACTATCACAGTTGAGCATAAAAAGAATAATAATACAAGAGGGGAAAAGGCAATGACCTGATATGATATAGTGCAGGCTAGTTATGGTGCCAAGAACAGTCCAAAAGTATTTAATTAGTGAGGTTCAAAAAAGATGCCCAAATATTTTTTTTTACTCTATTTGTTATATGTCTAGCTTATTAAGAACAATCCAACAAATGGGGTTTTTTTAATTAATAAAATCTTAGATTGCAAAACAAAAAAATTATCAGGAGATTTGAAATATTTGGCATTCTTTGCAAAGGAAAAAATTCCATTTTTAGAGAAAAATAGTTCCAACTTTCACCAGTTTATCCAGTGCCAGCGGGGTTTAAAGGTATTCAACCATGTGCATCTAATATATTGGAGTTGTAGCAGAAAGTTGGACAGTTCACAAAAGAACAATCTCTTGTCTGCAAACACAAGATTTAAAGGGAAAATTAGGTGTATATTTTGTATCTCAAGTAAAAGGCATAAAGAGAGACGCAGTATAGAAGAAAACACATTGTTATCCAAAGCTGTAAAAAACTGTCCTGCTCAGTAAATCATTAAACTGAGATTCTGTATGTACAAACTCCATATTCTTGCCAGCAGATCAAAGGCAAGTTGGGGAACGCAGAATTGCCTACCTACTTTATCTTCATACAAATGAGCTGAAGTACCCTTGGCAGAGAATGCAAAGTCATGCCAACAGAATACAGATTTAATGCTGCTGTAACAAGGTATTTTATTAAAGCTGCAGTGGAGTGTCTGCACAGACAGAAAATTCTGATGACCAGCATTTCAAACAACAAGCGTTACCTATTGTTCATCCAGTAAATTACTGTCTCAGTGTAATGAGGAAAGACCCACAAGAACAGTAGGAAAAGTTGTTTTGTTTAAAAAATCCACTAAAAATATGTATTTGTAGGGAGATATGAGATATAAGTCATTAAAATTTTTTTTGAGAAATTCTTGATAGGGAGAAATATCTAGCAGCCAGGAGAGACTTTTATGCCTCATTCTCATCATTACATAAAACAGTAATTCTAAAAGGGCTGCCAGATGTAAAAAAAACAGATAGAGCTCTTTGTCTCCAAGACAAATGTCACTCTTATTTTAAAAATCCTCTCTAGTCTATAAATACGAGTTAAAATCAGATTGCAGGAAAACAGAAATACCTCTTTTTTTTTGCATTTGCATTTATATTACATCCAAGTTTTTCTACTATTGGACATACATTTAATTTCAGTTTTCTAATTACAATTTTCAAACAGGTTTAGAAAAGTAGGTATTCACATTTTATTTTTAAAATACAAAATCTGAATTTGTCTTTAAATGAGAAGTAATGTTGATGGAAAATCCTATTCAGCTTTATTAATACATAGTGTATTCCAAAGTCACAGTATATATTTTTATCAGTATAGGGAAAAATAAATAGCAATCAAAATGACAAATCTCTTTGTATGATCTTTTCAACTTCTTTCAAAAGACATGAAAACTTGCTTGATTAGGTAGGTTGGCCAATTTTACTGTTTCAAAAAGTATTTTGTACTGTAGGTCTTCCGCCACCATACTCTGAATGTCATATGAGGGTTATCTTTGCATGTTTTACCAGGGGATTTGTCTGAATAACTTTTGGGTTACCTGTCATAACAAAATAAAAACAAAAATAATGAAAGTAATGGTAATAATAAAAAAATAAAATCAAGAAATCATAGCCTGTGGCTCAATAACAGATTACATATAGATGCATATACCCAAAGAGGGAAATTATCTTAGAGTTTCCTTGTTTCCAAGAACTTCCCCTCTCTGGCCTTCATAACCTGCTCATTTTCCTTCAAAGCCCTGATTCCTCACTTCTGAAATGACCTCAGTTTCCTGAGGACCTATCATGGGAACAAGGCTTTTGCAGGGATTAAAGACATCTGAGGTGCAGGCTGTACATGTGAAAATATACCAATTTAAATGAGATTTAAGAGATTAATCCCTGCAGGCATTCAGAGCTGCCTGCCACCTGATTGTTGGTCTTACTATTCTCACCTGAACTCTCTAGTGCACAGTAATTGCTTACTGTGCTGCTGTATAAATAGCACTAGACAGACAGTTTTAGACAAATATATCTCTTTTTGCTTTGGTGACAACTATAGAAATCATTAACAGTGCCTAGCTCTCTATTGCTGTGAAGCACTTGAACAAGAAAAATAATGGTATGGGATAAAAATAGTCTTTAATTATCTCTAAAGTGAATTTGCTGCCCCATAAACCATGATGCCCTTTTACACTGACCAATTACCCTGGAGTACTGCTGTGAGCACCTGTACATATTTTGGGAAGTCAGGATACAGAAGCTGTTATAGAAAGAATCAAGGAGCAGGTACAAGGTAACCTTTTGGTACTTTGGATAAAAACAGGTAGAAAATGGTGAGGGGGGAACCCTTGACAAGACTCTCAACTGATTTATTTTAGTATTTGTGATTATCTCTATTTATAAGGAAAAGTGGGCTGTCATTCCTCCCTATGTACATGTTTCTGCACAAGTATTGCTTGCATTTTGCCCCTGTTTTTTCCAAAAGGTCAGGGAATAAAAAAAAGGTTCTAAAATATTTCACTTATAGATGTTTCAGATTTTTGAAATTAATTTTTAGGATTTTTTTTCTAAAGTTTTCGTTTGTCAGCTGTGCCTCATATGTGGTATATGTACACAATATATATTAATGGTAAAGCAAGCATGGATATTGTACAGATAGCGCTTTTAGTGGGAGAGCCCCACAGAAAGCAATAAAACCTTTGTCACTGGCCTGAGAAAAATTGGGTTTTTATCCTGAATATTTCATTCTGGCATTTAATTTCTGACTTTCTACACTTTAAAATTTAAAATGCAATATATTAATTAAGCCCAGTAATCTAAGAACTCCAAACATTTTAGTCTGCTATACTGCCCAGAAGTTTTTTTTATATTATCCAAAAATGTGTTGACTGTAAGATATTATTTCAATAACATCTAATTTTGCATATCTGATGTACAGTCTGAATTAGAGGGGATTTTCCTGATGGTCTTTTAAAATAGTAAATAAAACTTGTGCTCATATATTTAACCCAAAGAAGCAGCACTAGGACCTACAAATGAATAAGCTACTGCACAAAGTTATCCTAGTGTGCCATTTATTTAGTGAGACAAATGTTTCTTGTCACTCAATTAAAAAATTAAACCAAAGAAAAACTTCATTCTCAAACAAAAGCATCTGATTCATTTTATTTTAAAAGGTTCATTTAACAGGATATTGAATATTCCTAAAGAAAGATTTGAGAGCAGTCTTGAATATTTTTGCAGCGTTATTCCAAGGCTTCACAAACTGTGAAAGTTAAAACCAACACATGCAATGGTATGAAAACCCAAGTTTGCCCTGCATTTCAGTCTGTAAGAATACAATAAATGCACTGCTGTGTCTGACCAAGCATTCATGAATGCCTGAATTTCAGCCTAGGGAAGTGGCAGAGAAGATTCTGGTTAAACCAATCCCTCCAGTCTGGCCAGTTCTTGGGATCCCTTCTCCTCAGCAGCTTATACATGAGGGATGCTAAAAGTACATCCCTGCCTAGATGTCTTTGGATCCATTTATGGATAAATAGTCCACGATTTTTCCTACTTCTCTATCAAACTGCTTATCTGCTGCCACATCCTTCTGTGGGCAGCAACTTGCAGATGCCATAATCCTAGAAACTATTTTTGTCATGTTGATTTTCTCTGGTAGGATTTTTCTGGAAAGATGACAGGTTTAGAGAGTCTACACATTGAGACTGCACATGGAAAAATCTGAGGATTCTTACTGCTGTGCTAGACCTGCTCATTACGTTGCATTTTTATCAATAGTTTTATGTTTGTTGGTATGTTTGTTTTTATGTTTGATCATTGTAGTTTTGACAGGTTTTATGCTGTAAGTATTTTAGAAAAGTGGAAACCATGAGAAACCAAAAATGCCACCAGAGCAATGATAATATAAAATTGGTACAAATAGTCACAAGGTATCCTTGAGATACCTTCAGGCCATAAACCATGTGACTGTAGAGAATTTAGACCAATGTAAATTAATTTTTGAGCATTAAATTACACTTGCTGAGGAGAATTTAAAGAGGATTCCTAAAAATTAAATTCTTACAGGAGTTATTCCCAGTAAAAAGACATAATAATTTGCTTGATTTACACAGTCTTTCTCACTGGGGAGAGAGAAAAAAAACACAACTGCTGACAAAATAACTTTTGGTGCAAACCACAGTATTCATTGTTCACAAGGAGCCAATAAAAATGGGAATGACTGAAACAAGTACTATGAAAAAAATATGGCATTCAGAATGTAAAGTTTCTCTCTTCTTTCCTTCCCATGACTGAATTGGATTTAAAAAAAATTAAAAGGATAAAAAGGATCTTTGCCATAATAGGAAAATAAATAAGGCAACAGTGACACACTATTAACATACAGAAAGCATACAGAAAAGTGTATTGGCAGAACTCTGTAATATGATTAATTATAAAAACTGTAAACACCAAAAAATCACTTGTTTTGAGGTCTTAGTGCAATGAAACCGAGCTGAGATTTATTATGTACATTTGAATGCATAAAGCTCCCAAGAAAATATGGAATTTCATTGGGGTTTGGAGCTACAAGGCAAAATTATAGGAGCAGTTTGAAATTGTTTGGGTATTGAATGCCAATCCAGTTGCAGTAAAATGATCATGCCAAATTCTCAGAACTAAATTCATGGTCTCAAATAAATTGTACTTCTACTTTAGTTTTATTTTTTACAGGTCCTATTTTTAAGAGATAATAACCTGAAAATGATACTAGCAGTCTAGTATATTCCTCCAAGTTTGTCTCAATGTACTTGGCAGCAAAAGCAACCCTGGAAAACAAACCCTGTTGAACTGCAAGGTGGCTTGTGTGTACCCAACAAAAGTTCCCACTACTCTCACAAAAAGAATGGTCTCCCAAAATTTTCTAGACCAAGACCAAGTGAGCCTACTGCAGCAGCCAGATTGGAGGTGAAATTTAATTTCTTTAATGAAAAGGTGCAGGCGTGTTTTTAATTTTTTAAGCTTAGCTAGAATTACAGAGAAATAAATAAAGTGAATACTGGTTTTATTGCTAACACGTGGACAGCAAAATTCAGAGCCTTGCACAGCTAATGACCTCTTGCATAACAAAACTGAATTATTTGACTGCACAATTTTTAAACATTCATATTTACATTCCTGGAATGTGATTCTTCCCCCTTTCACTATATTGAATAGCTTTTTAAGATAAAAATCTTCCTGTGAAATGTGGAGAAACAGGCTAGCAGTATGCTATACCAATATGGAATGGATATATATCTGAGAACAAAGTCCATTTTTTTAAAGTGGTTTGCAGGTCTCTCCTCTGTTCCTATTTGAATTACAATCTCTGTAGGTTACTTCATCTGAAGAGCCTGTGGATACCATGGTGCCTACTTCAGAGAGCCAAAGTCTTTGCAAATACTCAGTACCTCAGGCACTTCACAGCTAAGGAATCAGTGCCAGAAAGGCCTTTCAACATTATACTAATAATTTATTTACAAAATGTTTGATTTAATGGTTTTGGTTTTATTCACCCACTTTTTCTCCATTACTCTACTTTACAGTCACATCCACATTTTGAAAAAAGAATAATTTTTCCTATCTCACTGCTACAGTTCAAGCACAATGTTGGCGATCAAAACAAGTGTAAATCTCTTTCCTGCTATCACTTCTTCTAAGACATCTGATAGAATTTCTGCAATGTAGTACAATGTTGTTATTCAAGATATGCAGTCTGTATCACCTCTAATTGCAGTCCAACACTGCCATCCTCTGCTCCTTGCAAATAACATTTCAATATAACTCCAAGGATAATCTTGAGATTTAAGATATAAAAATTCTTATCATCAGTAAACTGTAGTTTCACATTGTAAGCTTTCTGATAGTTTTTAAAAAATCTACTTTTCCAGGTGTAATACCAAGGCAATTTTTTTCTGGTTACAAAAATATATTTTAAAAAACAAAAAAAAACTTTATGCATTGACATTGTCATAAATTCGATTTATGAAACCTTTCATTTATGTTTCAAATTTTCATTTGTACACCAATATATGCAATTAACTCTCTAGAATGTACTGTTTCTGTACTATTTCTTTGACCTTTAATGAACCCAAACATGGACCAGAAACTTATTTTCCATAATGCCTAGACACTTAAAAACAAGACCCCTATCATTCCAAAAAAAAAAGCTTCTAATTCAAAATGAAGGTAAAACAGAATGTGATAATCAGAAATCATGGCACAAAGACTGATAAACCCAATACTTTTCTTCAGTGGTCTGAAAATACACTGGCATGGGAGGTGTTAGGGAGCAATATAAAAGTCCACTATTTTAACTTTGAGTGGGGAGAAACCTTGAGGGTACTTGCAACAAAATACAGAGTCAATAATAGTTTTGCTGGTAAAATCGCAGCATGTGAAAATTGATGTCAGTGGAAGAATAAAGTGCAAAGGTTCCAGATGCAATAGAGAATGAGAAATTAATGTATGCAGGCAGACAAAGTTATGGTCTTGGTTTGTTGCTTTTTTAAATCAATCTACTTAAGTTCTCTTTCTACTAGCGCAAATATTTCTGGGACAGTCACATGATCTTGTATTAATTGCATTAATTTCACCATCATATTTGTGCAACCTCTCATTCTTTTTCTACAAAGAGCTGTGTGACATATATAAGGACTTAAAGAGAAAACTTTTCCTAGGAGAGCAATTAAGCACCAGAAATTATGGCACCAAGTCATAGAATACTTTGGGTTGGAAGGGACTTTAAAAATCATCTGCTTCCAATGTCCCTGTCATGGGCAGGACATCTTCCACTAGATCAGGTTGCTCAGAGCCCCATCCAACCCGGCCTTGACCGTTGCCAACAATGAGACATCCACAGCTTCTCTGGGCAACCATGAATAAGGGCAGGCAAAACAGAATCTTAAGGATGTCTGTTTCCAGGACATAGGAAAATTCACCCTGCATAAAAATACTGAAGATTTCTGCCATAGGAATTTCTGACCTTCAGCTCTAGTGTATTCTGAAAGAGACAGAGAGCAGAAGTAGTGCAGGGGAAAAGAGGACAATGTGAAAACTGCTGACTTTCCTGCTACTTGGACTCTCTGACACCCCTGCAACAAAGTGACAGGACTATCTCTTTTCCACATCTTTAATATGCCTCTTTTTTCCCTAGCCGGCACATCAAGTTCAAGTGGTAAAGGACAAGTCCCTGCACTAGGATTTTTACAGGGTGGATTTCCCTGGAGCAGATCCACTCCACCGCACTTCTCTTTTCTGGACTTATTAGTCATGATGGAAAAGAAGAAAAACTCCTCCTCCAGTACTCCCTGACTTATTCCTGGTCCATTCCCCTTGCATGGATCTTCAGAGTTACAAATCTGAGGCTTCCCCTGTCTTCTTCAGAGTAATCCAGATAGCAAAGGTCTGCTGTTTAAGCTGCTTTGACTTTATCAGGTGCCTTTTGTCTTGCAAAGATGCAGAAGCCATTGCCTAAATGACTAAGCTGAAAGGACAGCAAGGCAAGGAGTCCCCTAGTACTACTTGCATCTATTCCACTTTCACATTAATAAGCAAAAAGAGAGCATGTGTCTAAAGATTATTTTGAGGAAATTTTGTTCACAGCACAGAGATACTCAGCAATATTTTCTCTAGTAATACTAAATTCTCACAATGCTTTGGAAAAAAAATAAATAGATTTTCTTTAAAAACCTTGTTTATCTTTAGTTATTAGCTCAATAAAAAATTATTCCACACACATGATGAATAACTACCTGCATTGACTTTTGGCTCATTTTTATTCACTCTATAGTTTCACAGGTTGAAGGGGTTTTCAGCAAGATAACTGATTATATAAATCCTTTTCCTTTGACAATTGTCTCAGAAAGTTCTGAAATTATATTATTAGCCTTGAAATTAATCATTCTAAGAAATTTTTTGAAACCCCTGCTGAAAGTTATCAAGCTACTAACCTGAACACCAACGCTGAAATCAGCTATATAAAAAACTCTCTCCCCCACATGGTAAATTCACATTAATAGAGATTTTTATTACACAAGCGTGTTATGTGTGTCTTTTTCTTGCCATCACAGACAAATTCAAATATTAATTGATAGCACAATAGTGGTTACAGCTGGTAACATTATTTAAAGACATAATTTCAGGGATCAAGCAGTGAAACACCATTAAACAGTAACATCATTAAATGTGAAGATCTGATTATTAACTGCTTTTAAGTATGTCTATACTAAATATCACTAAAATGGCTTGTTAGCATATTTATAAGACACTATTTATTCTCTTTATTACCAATTATATTTCAAAATTATTTTATCTCTTATATTACTCACTATGTAAACTAAATGTCACCCATCATTTCAGTTTTTGAAATGGCTTTCAGAGACTTTTAATGCAGCTGCTCAAGCAGCTTGTAATAACTCATTTATAATTAAAATTTCTGGTATTTTTTACCAAAATTTTGTTTCTATATTCAACAACCAAATCTGTATTCATTAAAACTGTACTTTATTAGTATCTGCATTTAGCTATGCAGCAAAATGTCAGAGTCCAGAACCTGGGCTTTATGCTAGATTAGTGTCCTGTCCTGAGCTGAGATTGTTTAGGTATTTTACTACTTCATGAAAGGAGTAGTAGGAAAGGCTTTGAATTAAGGTGATTTGTTACCTCAATCTTTTTTCTCCATTTTTTTGCTCATATAATAGATTTTGAGTGTTTATTATTTGATTAACCCAGGACTGAGGTATTTGTTTATCTTCTGAAATCTTGACAAAAAAATGTAGATTACATCTCCCAGTTGACTACACCATAGCATGTGGGTGAGGATTTCCAAAGGTATTGCATGCTGGTAAGAGTTTCAAGCTCGTCTATGGATTCTGACAGTGCATGTCTTCTGGGATTTCTAAATCCTACTGGTGGAAATCCTGCCAGTAACACTTTGTGAACAGCAGTCACTGTGACAAGAAGTTATTCAGATACAGACATGAGCTTTGGTGTTAAGTACACGTGGAGAATGTCAAGGCCAAGAGTTCTTCATTACATTTCCCAATCCCAAACAAGAAGTTTATTGCTGTATTAGGTACTAGAAGACAAAAAACTAGTTCAGAAGAAGAGTGCCTGACAAAATTAGTTTGACCAATACAAACATGTACATTTCATAGTTTTCTCACCCCTAGCTTTATAAAAAAAACATTCAGTGGCATACTGAAGGAGAAAGGTTACAACCACAGTGTTCTTGGGGTAAGTCCCAGTCACGAGTGCAATTCCCATTGCCATAGAGAAGCAGAGGTGATTCTGTAGTGTTCAGAAAGAACTGAAAGCAAGATGCTCAGCTATTTCAAATATCAGCTTCTTTACAGCTCTGCATCAGCTCCTGGCCTGAGCCATTACTGCTCCTTCTCAGTGAAGTCATGAAGATCTTCTTAACCCCATATAGCCTGCTCTAAGAATAATAGACAAAAAATATTTAAATATTCATTTGAAAGATGAACTGAGTTGTTTAAAAAGACATCTTTGACACTAGCCATGCCCTCACAGTTCTTGCACCATATTTTAATTTGTTAGAGCAACCCAAATCTGCATATCCCTCATTGATTTTATTAAAATTGGTGAGCAAGCAAATATTCATTTAAGAAAGATAATTATCAAGCTAAAGTATTGCAATTTTATTTAGCTAATTAGGGATGGAACAATGCACTAGTAAAATTAAGGTCATGATTAAAGTAGGCTCAATATGTCTAGGGCTTGAGCCACAAAAGTGGAATGATGCAGGTATGCTGAACTGTGAAATTGCCACTGAAATGTGTCACTTCCCAAGAAGGGTCCACCTCTGTAAGCAGGAAGTCAAGCAAGAGTGGCAGGAGCCCTGCATGGATGAACAGGAGCTCCCAGAAAATCTCAAACATAAAAGGGAAGTGGGCAAGAGGCAAAAGCTGGGACAGGTGACCCAGAAAATGCAGAGAGGCACTGTCTGAGGGTTCAGGGACATGGTTAGGAAGGACAAGTCTGTGTGGAGTTGAATCTCATGCGGGTGGTGAACAGCAACAAGAAGGATTCCAGGAGATACATCAGCAGCAGAAGACATGTCAGGGAAATTGTGGGCCTATATGTTGTCAGGAGACCTGGTGACAAAAGACACAGCAAAGACCAAAGTACTGAATACCTTCTTTGCCTTTGGATTTCAGCAGGCCCAGACCCTTGAGACCAGTGGCAAAGATCACTTCTCACCAGAGCAGGGTCAGCTTGGGAACATTTAAAGAGAATAGATGGATACAAGTCCATGGGACCTAGTGGGATAGACCCATGAGTGTGGAGGGAGCTGGCCAACGTCACTGCAAGGTCACTCTCAATTATCTTTGAAATGTCATGTTGATTGGGGAAGTTTTGTGAGGTATGAAAGAAAGCAACTGCCACTCCTATTCGGAAAAATATAGAAGCACCTGGAGGACCACAGACTGGACAACCACGCCTCAGTCCCTAAGAAATTGATGGAGAAAATCTTCTTGTAAAACCTTTCCAAATACATGAAGGACAGCAGTGTGATTTGTAGCAGTCAGCATGGACTTAAGGGAAAATCACGCTTAACCAACTCGATAGCCTTCTATGGGTTAAGAGAAAGCAGTGGATGCTGTTTTCCTTTGCTTTGACAAGGCTTTTGATAGTCTCCCATGTCATCCCCACAGAAAAGCTGGTGGAGTAGAGTCTGGCTAAGTGAAAAATGAGGTGGACTGACAATACAAAACAGGGAGGAGTGGCTGATACACCAAATAGCACAGCTGAATAGAGGGACCTCAACAGGCTGGAGAAATGGGACAACACATGAACATGATGAAGCTTGACAAAAAATAATGTCAGCCCAGGAAGAAACAAACCAGGCATCAAAAGAACATAGGGTCCAATCAGCTGAAAAAGAGTTTGACAGAAAATGTCTTCAAGATCCTGGTTTGACAAAGGCAGCAAAGTGCCCTTGTGGCAAAGAAGGAAAATGGTACTCTGCATTGGGCAAAGTGTTGCCAGCAGGTGAAGTCTAGTGGTTGGAACTTCCCCTCTGCTCAGCACTGGTGATGCACATCTGGAACAGGCTGAACCCTGTGACCCGAAAGGTCTTTTCCAACTTAGTTGATTCTGTGATTCCGTGAATGCTCTGGACTGCTGAGTATGAGAGAGGATGATGGACATACTAGAGTACATCCAGTGCAGGCTCATGAAGGTGATTAAGGAACTGCTGCTGTTACATGAGGAGAAGATAAGAGTACTGGGGCTGCTCAGCCTGGATAAAAGAAGGCTCAGAGGAATCTTATCCATCTGTGTAAAACTCTGATGGGAGAAGTAAGGAAGGCAGAAGCCAGACACTTCTGAGTGCTGCCCAGCAACAGGATAAGAGGCTAAAGGTACTAACTGAAACACAGGAAATGCAGAGTAAGAGTAAAAGAGTAAAAGAGTAAGAGTAAGAGTAAGAGTAAGAGTAAGAGTAAGAGTAAGAGTAAAAGAGTAAGAGTAAGAAAGCGTAGGCATGAAGAAACACTGCCACATGTTGTCCAGGGTGATTGCAGACTCTACATCCTTGAACTTACTCAGAATCCAACCAAACATGTCCCCAGTCAATCTTCTCTCACTGAACCTGCTGGTCTTGATAACCTCCAGGGGTGCCTTCCTCTCGCAGCCATTTTGGGAATCACAGTTCTGTAAATTCCATTCTTTTTTGAGTCCAATCTGTCAGAATCTTAATAAAGGCTTCTTCATTCGACTCTAAGATCCTAAATATTGTTTTAGCCATTAAATTACATTGATTTCCATGGATGAAGAAGGTAACACTGAGAAATGTAAGAGGAAAGCTCTCTATGTCTGGAAGAGAATAACTCATTTAACAAATTAAGAAACACATATTTATAGGTCAGGATTCATCTGACCTTTACTTGGTGTCTAAATCAACTCAGCACAAATCATATCCTTGAATGCCTAATGCTCTCCTACCAGCTATACAGCACAAGTTGGCTTTTGATTTTGCCAGAATAAGTGGAAAGTACTTTACATAATGATATATATTTGCAATTTTTCCAATCTTATCAGTGTTGTATTTACAGTTCACATATGACATTTCCTCTGTCCTTGCCACGAAAAGAAATCCTACAAGCAATTATTCCCTTACTGACCTGTCCTAGTCAGCTAGAAAATGCCATCTATTATTTTCTCTTCCTCACTCTGTCACTCATTCACACTCCCCTGATTGACTGTAGAGCTTTATCTTGTTCTTTCTATATTGACTGTAGAGCTTCATTTCTATTCTTGCTACTTGTGGTTATTGTGTTATTAAAGTTTTAGGAATAGCAAATTTAAGTAATTGCCCCAAAGTAAATAGAATTACTAAATCTGCTCCATGTGAGGACTGTGAGCCCATTTACAAAACCTAAAATGAAAGGAGTCAACAGATTTGTTTGTCTGGTTGTTGAGTACAGTCCTTAGACTGCAGATCATAGAGCTGGTGATGGTTGTACCCCTCTCCAAAAGGTGTTTAGAAACTAGGGAGCTGCCTGTATAATTACAAGATTTAAAATATTCTGTTTTTTAAAAAATTATCCATGCTGATGGATGCTTACATTAAAATGTGTTGTTTATTTTGAGTTTTATTTTATTCAGAAACAGAGGGATGTTCCTGACTGATGCTTTAAAATGCACACTTTCTTCGAGGTGTCAAAGACAATTATGAATTATGCACTGGTGCACTGTTAGTACATAATCTACCCATGCAGGGTTGAATTTTTATGCATTCATTTATTAATCAAAAAAACCTTTTATATATTACTAGTTAATCCTATGTTACTTCTGTTTGGAAGGAAGGGATGACAAGTTGACGTAATAGAAGACAAACTAAATTAAAGAGATACTAAAAGCGCTGACATCTATGTAAGATCATAGGTACATTTGAATCTTATAGACAACCTTTTTAAAAAAAGCTGCTCACATTCACATTAAACTGATCAAAAATATGAAGGAAAACCACTTTCTTTCTTTCTATTGGAGACAGACTTTAACCCAAAACTAATTTTGAGAGTAAAATTACTTGTGGTAATTCTCCAATCTTTACACCTCAAAACCTTGTTTCTTCAAGTAATTCTATTAAACCAACTTATAAATGTTTTTATCTTCCTAATTTTCAGACAAAGAAAGCAATAAAAACAGAATAACTAACCATAAACAATTTTATTTGCCTGATTATATTGAAGCTTCAGATGGACTGTTTTAAATGGCCAGACTCAAATGAATGCATTTTGCTTTTTAATCCAACTCTGAAGGACAGAACCAGTATAGGGTTTTGACCCTAGTAGGTTCAAAGTTTCCCCTTTTTCTTCTTTTGATTTTTGTTCTACTACTTCTTTTCTCATTCATTGCATTAATTATAATGTTTATACCACAGTTAAAGGAAGAGATACAGTCAATTTTAACACCTCACTAGTCCAGGATTCTCCAGGGAGGAAACGCAGGGCTATTCCCCTTTGAAAGGGTTTAAATTTGCTAAAGAGATTTCTAATGAAAAGTCTGCTCATGATGCAGTGGGAGGCACAACAGGCTGACAATGACAAAGTAGGAAAGATAGAAAAAAAATCAGATACCTCATTATCTTTACAATTACAAGTCTTTGTGGTTTAAAATAAACAACTGAGATGTAGAAGATTGAACAAAGAATGATTTATCACTTTAAAGTATCATTTTTGCAGTAAACTTTTAATCTGATCTGATTAGTTTTCTTCCCCCAATTAGAATGCTTATCCAGGAAATTAGTTTCATACAGTCTAAAAAGTGGAGATAAAAGAATCTGTACTACCTAAACATGTATTCCCTTCTCAGTGTTATCTCTTCCTGTTCATTATCCAGTTTACTCTGATTCTGTTTCTTACCCTTCTGGTTATTACTTCTTCTTCTTCTTCAAATTTCTTACACTCTTTCACCTTGTGCATCTCCCACTTTTCCAGTGGACATAAAAAATGGCCAAATACTTTTTGATCATACTAGATCAAAACTATTTTTGTCAGAAATCAAATCAGCAAGAAAAAGAGGAGATTGGTAACTGATTTTAAGCTCAACTTTGCTCCCCTACCTCCAATTAAATAAAAAACTTTATGACTTTCAGAGCCAGTCATAACATATGATAGCTATCTTCAGGTCTCACCCTGTTTTTCTTACAAAGACCAGAACTGGATCACAACATGCTTGGACTGAGACCTTTGTGTCTTTAACAGGGTCTGTATAAGAGTTTTATCAACTTCCTTGGCCTGCATTACTTTAAACCCCAATCCTTTAGCCGGGGTTTGCTTTCAATTTTCCCATTAATTCAATCACACAGTCAGAACAAAACTCAAAGAGCTGGAGCCAAAGTTAAAAATAATCCATGATAATTCCACTGATCTAGTCAAAACTACCACACAGAACCCTTTGGAGTATAAGCCTGCTTTGCTATGACAAGAGGAGGTGGTATTAAGAGTAATTTAAAGTTATCAAAGACACATTTTAGAGCTTTGAAGTATTACTTTACACCTGGGGGAAGGAGGGAGGGAGGGCAGGAAAGAATGCAAATCACTGTTAGCTCAGAAGCCAAAGGTAAAATGCAAATTTTAGTCGGAGTTAGCTCTGTGGTATTAATTGTTTCACGTTCTCTTTTGTCTCCAAAGCCAAGGTAGTTTTAGACATTTTTCAAAAGAAACACACTGTGAGCGACTAACAAAACAGAATAAGAGTGACATGTTTTCTATAAGCACAGTTGTTACTGAGGCCACTCATTCCCAGATATTTGCTGATTGTGTAGCTTCAGCAAGAATCAGAAGGTGGTTTAAATACATGTTTTAAGAGGAAAAATTGGTGGTTGATTTTAGCTGGCTATTCTGTTTGTTCTCAAGTGGGGGAAGTGAAAAAGACAAGAACTGGAAATCACGTTTGCTTTTAAACAGAGTGAAAAACAACCATTTTTCTTTTTTGTATTACTCATGAGAAAGAGACCTGTCAGATTCAACAGGAATAGCCACAACCTGTCTGCTTAAACAAGGGGTCTGCTTTGCTGACCTGTTCCCTTGTCCTCTGAGATCCACACAGACTTCATTGGAAAAGTTTCACTTCATCTGCCTGTGAAGGAGGAGGGGACCTTCTGACATCTGCCAGCATCAGGAGCAAAGACAGATGACAATGTTTGGCAAATCCAGGAAAGGCATGGGATTTTAACAGGCAAGGTAACTGCAGCAGTTTCTCCACACCTAAAAATACCTTCTAGTTTGTATTCACAGCCATGCCTGTCTTTTCTTGTTGAAGCATTTGGATGAGAGAAGAAAGGTGTATCTTCAAATTAAGGTCATGATCTGGCCCAACCAGCTTTCCTGGTATATGTGTAATATCTAACAGAAAGCTGGTATATATATTATTTAATCCAAGTAGTCCATTTGAGAGTTTAAAGTAGTTTATTGAAATAGAAAAGAGCTTAAGTTTTATTGCCTCTGAATATCTGTTGTGTGATGTGTAATTTCCAAGTCAAACTCATAAACAGAATTATACTTCATGTTCCTTTATTTCTCTCCCTCTTACTGAGGATTTGGTCAATTAACACTTCCCAGTATTACACCTCTAAAGAGTCAGGGAAGTGTGAAATTGCCTTATAGTAGTGACAAGGATGAATAAATCTTCCAAAGTCATTACCACAGCTCTAAATCTGGAGTCAAATTTAAATATAACATATACTAAAAGCTGAAAGAGAAAGTATTTGAGTTATTTGCCCAAAATTATTGAAAATCCAAATATATAAAATTATTTTTGTTAAAATAACAATCTGAATTGTCTCATAGTTCTAAGAAACAGTTAATATAATTAAATTTTTCCCCACTAGCATTTTATTCAGTCTTACCTTTTCTACTTCACTGTGGTTGAGAGGGGGTAAGAGAGAAGGCAGGTATGTGGACCGGGATAATTGGAATAATTGGTGTGTTGCTTATGCCCTCCTTTCTAAAGCTGCATAGCAAGACTGGATGACTAAAATGCCTGCTGTAGGTATATGCTGATGTATTCCAACACAAAGTCTGCTTCAGAAAGCAGCAAATTCCACACAGTGTCATTTGATATGTGACTTTTCACTAGGGACAAAAAAAATGCACTTATTTAGCCACAGTACAGGTACTTCCAAGCCACAGGCCTGCTTTTTCTATTCTGTAAAAATGAACAGATGAAAAGAACCTGTACTTTTGAGTTCACAGAATAACAGAATTAATCATAGAATCAAACCAAAGTGGTTCAAAGCCACAGGGCAATCTCAGCCACAGAAATGTAAGCAGTGACACATTTCAAAGAGTAAATATTCACAGAAACAGAGTGAAAACAATAAGGAACCTTTTCCTCTAGCCTGCCAATAACAATGCTGTTGAAGGAGATAGATGACCTGTAGAAAAACTCCTCATCTCAGTAAAACATACACAGTTTATTCTATACCTCTAAAAATGAAAAAGACATTTCATCCTCTTTTCCTAAAGGCATATTCCTTCATTTCCCTCATATTTTCACCAACAAAAGTACAGCATTTTCTGATATTTTGACATTAAACTGTAGGATTTGAATGGATGAAATGCAAAATTAATGGGACATTTACTTTTCTATCAAATTTTTTATTTATCTTCAGGCATGCAGTTGGAGTGATAGATGTTAATAAGGAATTAATTTGAAAATCAGATAAAATTTTAAATGTCGCTTCATTAAAACTGCAGCCACTCATGGAACTTTGACAGGGAAAGCACAGGACAAATCTAAACTAGATGATAGCCAACAGAAAACTTTATGTGAGATTCTTGGTGTAACCTCCTTAATCACCTGGCCAAGGAAATATTGGTGACTAAAGGCAATAGACAGGGGGAAAATTAAATAAATAACCCAATGCATTGAACTCATTTCCCAGCTCTCATGGGAAACTAAGCTATCCAAATTTGCAATACATTTTTTCAAGATCCTGGATGTGGGTAATTTTCCCCAATATGTGAAATGTCATCAGAAAACCTATTTAAATATGGTAAAACACACATCCAAAACACCTATATTTTTTAAGACTTTGGGCATATGTTCAGCTGAGTGCTGTGAATTTGCAATGCAGAAATTAAATGTGGATTTTATCTCACCTGGCCTGAGAGAGGCAAGGTGAGGAAGACTACAACAGCAATAGTCACCTTTGGCTCTGACTCTTTGAAGAGAGCAGCAAGAATGTTTTCCACATATCAGTTTGTGGGATCTTTGTTAAAGGTCTTTATTTACTCACTTGAATCCCACCAGAAAATACAAAGTTTGTTGTCAGAAAGCTTTTTCAGGCTTTGCAATATGAATTGAAACCAAACCAAATCCTTGTTTACCTTTTGTTCTGCACAGTATTTTTCTACAGAAACTCTGAAGTTTTGCCTATTTATTTAATTTCTCTTGTGATTTCTTTTTTATTGTGAAGATTGGCCAATTTAGAGTAAATTGTCTTGCTAAAGTAATCAGGGAAAATGGATGTCAGAGATCAATTCATCCAATTGCATTAAATGAGAGACAAGATTTTCTTTACTCATTTAATCATACCAAATAACATCTGCAAGACATACCTACCCTTCAAGATGAAGATACACGTATGGAGTACAGGGATTCATTCCAGGACTAGCATCAAACCTTGAGGAATTTCAATCAAAGTGAGAAAAGCTAACAGTGCTGCTGTAAAATAGGATTGTGTGCAGATCATCTGTGAGTTCTTCCCTAGCAAATATGGGAAACAGCTCCTATTCTCTCTAAATGGATTTCTCACAGTGATTTTTAAAGCAAAAACAATTTAAAAACATGGCATGTTGTCTATCAAGCCTTTTTTGTGTAAAAAAATAGAGAGCCATTAAGAGATATTGTAAAAAATAAAAATAAAACTTCTAAAAATTCACAAAGATCCATTTCTCTTTCTCAAGCTCTCCACAAGGGAAGGGGCCTCATTTTCCTCCTTCTCAACCCAAATAAAAAATATACATCCTGCAATAATATTTTGTATTCAAATTTTCTGCTTCAAGCCTCGAGCAGTTTCTCTAAGCCTTCTTCCCTGGAGTCAAAAATATGTTTTTAATGGTGATTTTATGATGTTATTGGAGCAGACATAATGAAATAAGAAAGCAAACTCATTAGATAGGATTTGGGGAGGAATTTTGTTATCACATTGTATTACAAATGTGAATTCTGAGTAGATGCTGGAAGTGTTAAATATTAGCAGTATATGATGCACTCAGTTATAAACACACCAAAAAAGAACTTTCATAACAAGCAATAATTTTCCTGTTCCCTACAGATGATGTTTTTCGTTTGACCAATCATTACAATATATATGCATATATATTCTAGTATGCAACATGTGTGTAAGTATATGTATATATATATATACACACATATATATATTCATTCTAAAGTAGCAGTTCCAGGCAGTATCTAGTGGCACCTAGGTACAACATGTAGCCAGTCTACCTAGTATACTTTGCTGTTAATTATAGAATATGCTGAGTTGGAAGGGACCCATCAGGATCATCAAGTCCAAAGCAACAGAAATGTGAAAGATCTGCAATGTCTGTATAAATATTGGTGTGGTTTATTATAAAGAAATGCGAGTAAAGAAAATTTAAACCCACAGACAATATTGCAATGCATTTTAAATTCTTTTAGTAAGATGCCAAAGATATAGCATTGTAGATCTAATTAAAAGGAGATTTTATGTTCCCCTAAGAACCCAAGCCTGTTCAATGAGTTTTATTTTATATGGAAATGCAATATGCTAAGAACAGTTTATTGCCTTTTCCTAATATAAGTCCATCAATGACCTAATGAAGCTATGCTTGCTTTCCAAAAAGAACAGTGGAAGTCATGAAGCTCCCTTCTAGAAAACCAAATACCCAACTTCCACCCTCTGCTGTCAGTGACCTCTCTTCTACAATGCTTGCAGCTGCAGACAAAATCCCAAATCTAATTTGAAATGGGTTGCAAATGAAAATGGATTGCAAATGAAGTAGTACCAAGCTAAAACCAAGTATGAATCAGAATGTAAAAAGCTTCTGAGAGTACCATTTTGATGGAAGATTTGACTTTCTGTGGCAGTATTGCAGCAGAACATCCTACGTGCTACAGTTTTTAATATGCCAGATTTCACTGATGTGAGGATTTAATAAACTGCCGAAAACACTAAGGGAGAGATGCTGCTTGCCACTGTAGGGAGAAAAGTCATGTGGGCAAAGCTCACTTGAAGCTGAAGTTGGCCAGAAATGTGGGGGACAATAAAATGAGGTTTTCAAATATATTAATAGCAAAAGGCCATGTAGAAATAACATCAACCTGCTACAGGATGAGGATGGTAACCTCAAAAACAGGCACATGGACAAGGCAAGAGGGCCAAGCATGTCCTGGGGGCATCAGGCACAGCATCACTAGCCAGGCAAGGGGAGGAGATTGTCCTGCTCTGCTCTGCTCTGCAGCAGCCTCACCTTGAATACGGTGGGCATTGGCAGCAAAGACATTCAGCTGTTTGAGAGCATCCAAAGAAGGGAAACGAGGATGGTGAAGGGCCCTGAGGGGAAGCCATGTGAGGAGTGAGGAGCAGCTGAGGGCACTGGGTCTGTTCAGCCTGAAGGAGACTGAGGGGAGACCTCACTGCAGTTACAGCTTCCTCCTGAGGGGAAGAGGAGGGGCAGGCACTGATCTCTGCTCTGTGACCCGTGACAGGACCCGGGGGAATGGCCTGAAGCTGAGTCATGGAATGTTTAGATTGAATATTAGAACAATTTCTTCACCCAGAGGGTGATTGGGCACTGGAACAGGCTCCCCAGGGAGGTGATCAGAGCACCTGATTTTAAGGAGCATTCAGACAATATTCTTGGACACATAGTGAGACTCATGGATTGTACCATGCAGAGCCAGGAACTGGACTCAGTGATCCTGATGGGTCTCCTCCAACTCATATTCTGTGATTCCATGATTTCATACAGCTGAGTACAGCAGTCCAACTGGGTAATAAAGTGTTTGTTATTCCAGACATTTCACTAAATGCCTACAAATTTGAGTCATTCCACAAAGCATCTTCCTGAAAAAGTCATTTTTCAGGGACAGAAAATTTTAATCATTTAGTAAAATGACTAGTTTCACAACATTAGAGCAATGCCAACAAAATATGAGACCATATTTAACTAAAAATATATTACTAACAATTTCAAACAGGTAAGAATACTATCCTCTGTATATGAATATTTATTTGGTCTTAGGTATATATTCTTGGGTGTATATAGAAATAAACTCCACCTTAAAGCTGTAAGAAAAATTAAGGAGGCATTTATACAGAACATAATCATGAACACACTAGGAAAGATTTAAACTTTTAGCCTATAACTGGATAGTTGGCTTTTAGGGGAGGAAAAGTCATAATTTTTGTCACCTTCACTCCACATTTAAATGTGTGCTTTCCCTGTGAATGAAACAAGATGGGAGCAAGAGGCATATTGTATGGGATGGGATAACACCTCATCTTCCACGTTACTGTACATTTTGTGTACCACCTTTCTAAACATCAGATCACAAGGAGGAAAATCCTAACTCTGTAAAATAAATCTTAGATACCTTTGCTAGAAATGTCCTATTGCTGTTTTCAAAATTACCATAGGACATTCCAAACTCAGATTCCAAAAAATACAGCTTTTATAGAAAACAGAACAGCCAGTACATATGAAATCAAAATGCTGAAAATTCACATCAAATATTAAGTTTTCCAACTCGGAGAAAGGGAGAATTTTCATTATGAAATAGTTTTAATTATTTGAACAAGTGGTATTATTCCTTTTGGAAGAATGGCACATTCAGATCCCATGCCAGCAAAGCACTTAAGTGTGGTCTTCTCTGTAATATCAAAAGCAGGCTACTGAAGTATCTTTCTGCCTGCTTACAAATGATCAAATTAAGATAATGGTCTCAGTGCAAATTCAGAAATCTTCAGTTTAATACTGCCTATACTAATGAAGTGGATAATTTCAGCACATAAATGTTAAAAAAGCAAAATATAATGGCACATAGCAACCACTGCAGTATTATTGGAGAGCCAACAACTTGAATGCAATAGCTCTTGTAGTCAGTATGATTTTCCAGCTGTTTTATAAAGTCATTTCCTCACTATGCTGTCAGAACAATGCGCAGTGAAAATAAGACCATAAGCCTCAAATCCTTCCTTCAGCCTTGATCAAATCCTGTGAGCAGTGCTATCAGGGCTGATGTAGAAGCAGTTCACAGCCCATGTTTGGAGGTGTACTCTAAATTTAATTTTATCACCGTAAAGTCTGTGTAGGCCCATAGAAGTTTTAAATGTTCATAAACTCATAGAAGATGTGCTGTACACAGTTATAATTTTTTATTCAGAATTACATTAAAACTTACTTATCTCTTTAGTGTTTATATCTTGCCTAGTCTGCAAAGAAAGAGGTGGGATTTCTGAACCAGTGCTATTCTGAGGCCATGCAATTGCCATTGCATTGTGACACTTGTTTGAAAAATAAAAGGTCAGATTATGAGAAATGTGATTTTTCTAAGCAAAGAAAGTAAGCAAAGAAAGTGTGACAGATACCTGCTGTGAGGATTTTCAGTGAAGAACTTCATGGTGTCTTGTAGAAAAATTCTTGAAAAATCTGCAAATGTTGGAAATTCCTAAAGGACGTGTATTCTGAGTAAGAGACTGAGAAAAATGAGGACTCCAACACAAGTGAGAGACAAAATATCCTGCTCAAAAAAGATACATAAGTTTTTCAGAAGCACTAAAAGAGCCATTCTTGCTTTGAGATTTATTCATAAACTTTCTTTACTGTTTTACTAAAGGAGTATGCCTAGAACATTTTTGGTGATATGAAACTGAAAGTTAATATCAATACAAAGAAAAATCAGGAAATTATACTGGGAAAGAAAAAAACCACATTATTTTAGCTTACAAAGAAATGACTGTATAAAGATGAGTAACAAACTTAGCTTGGAAACTACAAGTTTTTCTGCCTCTAGAACAGTGAAGTGCTGCAGCACAGAGCTGCTACCCGAAGGGAAACTGTGCACCCATGTGAGAAAGCTTCTAAGTGTCCCACAAATGATCACATAAGCATCTCTTTCCACCCATGTGCAATAATTTTGTATGGCCAAAACCAGCAAATGTAAACAGTTTTATCTGCAAGTTTGATAAGGTCTGTGACTGTGTGGCAAGATGCCTTTCATGAACAGGACTGGGTTTTGCAACAGATCTAACACAGCATTGCATTTTTTATACTTCCTTACACATTTGATCCTTTTTTAGATCATAAATTTAGCATTCTTGTGCTGTATTTTATTTACATACACATAAACACATTTTAAAGAGTATAATGTACTTAGGTATAGTTTATGTTGTTAGCCAGCTTTATAATACTACAGATATTTCATTATCCTGATTATACCATCAGGTAAGATTAAATAAAACTTTTTCTCCATTTTCAACTTGCATTATAGAATCAAACACAATTAAATCAGAGACAGAAAGGCATTTAAAACTATTAGCTCAGGTTGGGTTTATTTCACAAAGCTCAGCTCAGAAGTTTATTTTCTGTTTTGTTGAATAGATTTAATCAGTACAGTGCAACTAGTAAGAAGTTAATTGATTTTTAAGTCCTGTAAGCATTTCAGATCTCATGCCTAGCTATTATTCTTAATTATAAAAGGTTACAGTTGAATTCTTTCAATATATGTGACTATAACACAAAGTAAGCCTAAAAAACTAGGTCAGCTCTTCATCACAAGTACAAAGCAATGTTCTTCATATTTCAGTACAGCATGGAAACCAGAATAATTTGTAGTGCAAAAGTTATATTCAGGTAAACACAACTTTTCTAACCAATGTGATTGTCCTATCTCCAAACATTTTTCATATAACCACAGTATGCATTCTTAACAGTTACTTTATAATAGTTATTTAGAAAGTTTTTCATCAGCAGATAAAGCAAGAGTACCTATGCCTGTACTGTTTTCCTCATAGATTCATCTTGAAGAAATTCTGATTTAAGAGGTCTAAATTATTAAATATATCCTTCATTAAATCTGACTTGCATTTAGCTGAGCTGATTTTCTCAAAAACTTTGTAGGTGGAATTACAAAGTCCATTATAGATTTAGTAGTTGGTTTTATAGGTTTTGTGCTTGCTTTGTCTGATGTTTTTTAGGACTCTCTGGTTGATTTTGGTGGCAAGAACATTAATTTAAATCTGGGTTTAAAAGACTAAAGGTTCCAAAAATCTGCCTGAAAAATATAAATCAAATTAGAGGAGTAGTTTTTCCTCTAAGGAGTAGGTTTCCTAAAAAAAAATTTCATTTTTTCCATATTCCAAAAATACTTCAATTTGAGTTTACAAACATCTCCTGGAAAGCCGCACACTTAAATTCCCCCCTTTCATCAGCTAGGATCTCATTCTTACATTTTCTGCAAGAGATGGAGATCAGAGTTAATGCTGCTTTTATGGTTTTTATCCACCAAAGACAGCTCAGGGATTGTTTTGCACCTTTACCATGAAAGTCTGTTGAGGGAGCAGTGTCTTACACTAGTTCCTCATAAACTGGAAAACTCCCTTGCGTGGAGCAAAATATTGGGGATCTTGCTGTATTTTAGTTAAGTCACAAAGAGATTTATCTGCTGTAATCTTCTTTTCCTAATATTTTTCCTCTTTTTTTGCTTCTAATTTGTTAACTATATATTGCTGTTAATAAACTCTATAGTTTATCAGTTCTATAACAGCAAATTTCTGCAATCCTCGCTGCATTTCCGCTTCCATGCAATGCATTCAGGGAGATTTGCTGAAGGTCAGACAGACAGAGCAACATGAATGAATTGAAGTCAAGAGTTTAGACTCTCTCTTGACCTAAATCTCTTCATTTTCAATTCATTGCAGATGCAGGTGCTTACCAAAACTCACACTGAAATCAGTAAATGCCAGCAAGCAATAGCATTCCACTAATTTTAGACTGCAGTGGAAAAGCAATGCAAAGAAATAAAGCTCAGAAAGAAAAATGAAGCTGAATACAGTGAGGGGAAGCATTGGGCTCCATCAGCAAAGCAGTTAGGACAGCATTGGATGGACTTAAGCCACAATAGCATTGTGACATATTGCACATCTTTGTGACTCAGGAGAAGAATGACATTTCCTTGGGTTTAACTTTTGGGTTGCTTTTGAAAACTAACCATTTAGCAGTACCTACAATAATTTTTTTTTAATTTAAGGAAAAAAAAGGAAAATTATTTGATTTTTCCATGTTGATAACCAAGACACCTAATAGTGTAATAGAGTTGCTGAATTGAGGCTGTACAGGATGAACCATGAGGGGTGAAAAGCAGAAGAGCGAAAGAAGCAGAATGAGAAAATAAGAGCAAAGGAAAAGGTGAGGGAATCTGTGATGTGCAATGTGGTCAACTTACCAGGTTTAGCCTCACTAACATCAATAGTAGAATTAAACACATAAGAGCTGAAACTGGATACTTTGAGCGTTGTTCATTGTGCAGTGATGACGAGCATGTCACTAAGCCAGGAACAGGAAAAGTCTGCTCCTTCAGAGTGGAATCCACGGTGTCTTCACTGAGTCACAGAGCCACAGAATGGGCCAGGCTGGGAGTGACCACAGTGGGGTCATTCAGTCCAGCCTCCCTGCTCAAGCAGGGCCATCCCAGAGCATGTGACACAGGACTGTATCCAGATGGTTTTTAAACATCTCCAGGGTTCACAGCTCCCTGGGCAATCTGTCGCACTGACCACACCTGCAAAGGGAAGAAGTTCTTCCTCACGTTCAGGGGAACTTCCTGTGCATCAGTTTCTGCCCCTTGCCTCTCTCCCTGTTGCCTGGCACCACCAAAAGGAGCCTGCAGAAGGCTCCATCCTCTCAATACCCTCCCTTCAAATACTTACAGTGTAAATGATTGAGTTTCCCTCTCAGTCATTTCTCCTCAGGGCTGAACAGGCCCAGCTCCTTCAGCCTTTCCTCATAAGAGAGATGTTTCCAGCAGCCTGAGCAGCTGGCTAAAATTGGCTAAACGGAAGTCAGAGACAAAAGATGGCTGAGACAACTACTGTTCAGCAGCTGCATGCAGCTTATAAGAAGAGTATTTGAGATGTTTTTGCTTCTCATTTGAACCAGATGTTCTTTGATTTCATTTTTAAACAATGCCTTACCCTTTCTGAGACTTTCCTAGAAAGAGCATTCTCTTTTGTCATGTCTGGTGACTAATTCCAATTGATAATAATTTCAGGAAAGTGTTAATGTGTGCTTCAAAGATTTTAATTACTGTTTCTGTGACTATCCATTATTTATAAGTCATTTCCCAATCTGAAGCTGGGAAATCAGTTACTCAAAGAGTAAAAACATGCTGAAATGCCTGAAATTAAAAAAATAAACCAAAAAACCTAAAACCACAACTTTTATTTAGATACTCTTTTCCCACACTTACTAATCTTGATTGTAACGCACAAAAGAAACTAGATTTGGTCTCTCAAATTCTCAACAAAGAATCTTATTAAAACAGAGCTGCAGGAATTGTGGACAGGGCACAGGGAGGCAGAAGATCATACCTCATCATAATCCTTGCTTTCCTGCTTGCATCCCAACATAGTCATACAAATATCTCTGAAATGTGGCACACTTTTTTTCACTGCAAAACTCTTCCTGTACCTTATTTCCCTAATGAGGAACATACAAGGCACATATAAACTCAACAGACAAATGAAACTTGAATTGCGGAAAAGGCAGATTTTAAAACTCTAATGCATCATATTCTCCCGCAGGTATTTTTGTTCATCAAATTTTCCTGAAGACCTGGAAATCAGAGGTTTGCCATCACATCAGTCACTGTAGACAGCTACAGTCTATTTTTCCACCAGAGAAGGAAATGCTAAAAACAATCAACTAAAGCCTTTTTATCTGTATTGTTGGTTTTTTCTCCCTATTTACTTGGAAAGAAAACAAACCAACTTACCATCCTGAGGGAAAATAACAACATTACAAGAAAATATATTATGTGAGGGAATTAGAAATTTGATCCACTTCCCAAAATTGGACTATTATAAACTGAAGAATTATATAAATCTTGTTGACACAAGATATATATTACATTTACAGGGATTCAGGTTATGAAACAACCACATTTCATTTCATTCAGGTTATGAAACCACTACTACCACACCAAGCTCCTAGTTTGTTTAAAGATCTACGTGTCAAAAGTGCTCAACATCCATCATGCTAAAACTGTTCTAAGGAAAAACTGAGCTAACTTGCATCAAAAATAAAATAAAATAAAACAAAACAAAATAAAATAAAATAAAATAAAATAAAATAAAATAAAATAAAATAAAATAAAATAAAATAAAATAAAATAAAATAAAATAAAATAAAATATCCCCAATGCATTACTCTGTCAATTATCAGCTTGGTGGGTTTCTCAGAGGAAAGGACCTTTCAGTTTGTGAAGACTTTGCCAGGTATGATATGTCTGATGTGTTTACGTGGGGAGCATTTAGCCTCTCAGCTGTCTCCCCAGGCCATGGGTGCCTGCCATCTAACACACCTGAGACAGTCCTTTCCAGTCCATCTTACACTCAACACCAGCAGCATATTTGTTCTGTCTTTGGTCTGAAAATATCATAAAATGTCCATTCCTTTAACTGTCTAATTAGTGGGAGCAATCTCCCATTCTCATTCCCCCATTGTCATCATACACATAAAATAACATTTTCCCTTCTCTGCCCAGGGTTTGCAACTCTAAAAAATTTCTCAGAAAACAGAGATGAGGCGTTTCAGTGCACAGCAAAAATGATCAGACACTATCAGGGAAATGTTCCTTCCACATTTTGTCTCTTTAATTATTATTTATAATTGACAAATTAACCTTGGGATGATGTAGAAAGCAGAACACAAAATATGGATGGCAACAGAAAAAGGGAAAGAAAAGCAATTACGTAGCATTGTCACATTTAAAATAAGGTTGTATAATAGAGTCAAAACAGATTAACTCATTTTGTGCACCTTGCAAGGCTTACATGGTCTCCCCCTCCTCTGTCAAAAACCTGCATCCTCTCAGTTGCTCACCTTCATGCTGCAGACACAGAGGTCACAGCACGAGAGTGAGGAGATGATTGAGCCAGCACAAAGCCACCACGCTCAGCTGCCAGTGAGGAGATGACTGAGCCAGCACAAAGCCACCACACTCAGCTGCCAGCCAGGAGATGACTGAGCCAGCACAAAGCCACCACACTCAGCTGCCAGTGAGGAGATGACTGAGCCAGCACAAAGCCACCACGCTCAGCTGCCAGTGGCTCTGCAGCCATTGAGGCTGTCACTGCTGCAGCCCCAGCCCCGGTGGAACCAGGCAGGGCCTGGGCTCCTCTGCTGCTGGCACATAAAGCCATAAAGTCAGGTCTTCCCTGAATGTTGCTGATATGAATTTACCTCCAGTTTGGTGACAAAACTGTAGATGTACATTACAGAAGGTAAAATAGACAGGAAATGTTTGAAGTATTTGCTTACTTTATAAATGTAAGTCTTTGGATATTCAACTTTTTGGGAGCCTACATTGGTCTTTCCTGCTGGGGAGATGAGGTTTTACAGTATTCTTTACAAGTTATTGACCTGAGCTTTCAGGCACTTTTTAAATCCATTTCAATACCCATGTGTGTATACTACACTGTAATGTGGAGGTAATTATTTTCAGTCCTCAAAGTCAATATAATGACAAGGTGGCATTTGTTATTTCTATAACTCTATATGACTCATTACAGAATTTAACAATATATTATCCATTTGACTAAATTAGCAAAATATATAAACAAATGAAATCAGGCACAAACATCACACTTAATCTTACTAACAGCTCTCACTTTAATGATGTGTTCCACTTGTTGTGATTATCACTTGGTAGTTGGGGAATTAACCAGTTCTAGACTATCAGTATGAGTTACAATAATAATGTCCAGAACTATCTTTATTTACATCCTCTTTATCTTCTGGACCCAAAAATAGTTTGGAATAGTTCTGAAGACCTTAAAATTCCGAAGACAAAGTTAATAGCCTTCTGAGCATGCTTCTGACTTGTTTTTCAAACACATAGATTTTATTGACACCTCTGAATAGAGTAAGAAGATTCTTATATACAAGTACTTCAGACTACATTATGTGTGATCTTATGTCATACAATGTAATCTTCCAGACTCTTTCTGAATTAATAAATTCAAGTACTATGAAAAATATTCTTACAGTAGTTAGTTTGGCTTTGGTTTGGTTGGGTTGGTTTTTTTTTTGTTACAGACAAACATCAGTCTAAAGCTATAAGTTATGCTGCATATACTATTAAATTTAGATATCATATATGATATCATATATGCCATAATGCCTTTAACAACAGCAAGGATCAGAAGGGCACAAACAAAGACTTCAGTTCAGAAAGAAAGGTAGATTAACGATAGATAATAAAATCAGACATAAAAGATTTAGCTTCTCTGCTGCATTTTCAGTAGATGTTGAAATCTGAGCAAAAAAAGTCATATGAATTCTCATTCTTAATAATGACTCAGCAGAAATTTGTATGTCTTAAACTTTATACTCTTATTCTGAACAAATAATAAATATATTATGCCACTCAATTAAAAATACATAAAAGCACACAGAACAAATATCCAGGAGAGCAGTAAAGTTAGTGTGACTAAGATAATAAAAGGTAAATACATAGTACAAGAGAAAGAATTAAAATTATTATTATAATCTAATGAAAATATTTCTTATCCTACTCAGAAATATTATAAAAATAAAGGAAAAATCATGAGCCAACTGAGCTTAAGTATGGGTCAGTGCTGATTTATAAGTGTGTCAGGATTTCACTTGATCAGATTCTTCATTGAACAGTTTATTTATTTTATTTATTTATTTTTTCCTCACAACCCATGCAAATTAAGCAGTAAACAGTAGTAAATGCATTATAAATTTCACACTGTTCACAGTAAACATAAACCTCATTTCCATCTCTTCACATTGTCTTCACAGATCTCTTGGTTTCCAGACTGGAAATGGTGGAGTTCCTTCAGCTGGCATTACAAATAGCCAAGATGTTCCTTGCTACCTTTTGGACCCTCCAGTTTAATCTTCAGTGTGGGTTTGCAGACCAGCGCTCTTTATTAACACATGACAAGTAAAGCAGTCATTTGCATTTACAGAGAACAAAGACACAAAGGTTTCTTAAATTTTCTTTTCTGGAAGCACTCAGTGGTTTTGGTTTAAGGATAGAAAAAGGATAGATAGATTAGATAGATTAGATAGATAGATAGATAGATAGATAGATAGATAGATAGATAGATAGATAGATAGATAGATAGATAGATAGACAGACAGATATGCACCTGTTTTTCTTTCTGTTCTATGAAAGGTGGAATGGTGGAAAATTTGGGAAGAAGAATAAGATCCATGTTAGACTCTTTCATCTTTGTCCTGTCTTAGCTTCAGCTGGCAGCAAAGTGCCATGCAGCTGCTCACCCACTCCCCAGTGAGATGAGGATGAGAAGCAGAACAAAAGGATAAGAACACTTTAATAACTGAAATAAAATAAAATCTTATAATAAACATAGAATCACATAATTACTTGGGTTGGAAGGGACTTTAAAACTCATCTAGTTAGATCCCCTGTCATGGGCAAGGACATCGTCCACTAGATCAGGTTGTTCAAAGTTCCATCCCACCTGGCCTTGAACACTTCCAGGGATGGGGTGTCCACAGCTCCTTTGGGCAACTTCCTCACTCCCATCCACTCTCAGAGAATAAGAATTTTAAATAAAATAGTGTGCTAAATTTTCAGGAGGAAGGGGTATTTTCTGCCATATTTCTATACCCTTAACAAGAGAAGGGAGAAAGCAGAGAGATAAATAAAACACAAGAAAGACAACTGATGCACAAAGCAATTGCTCACCACCCACTGATTGATGCTCAGCTAGTACCCAAATAACAATCAGCCCCTCCTACCAAACTCTCCCCAGTTCATACCCTGGCTGTCACATTCTGTGGTGTGGAATATCCCTTTGGCATGTCTGGGTCAGACACCCTGACTGTAATCTCTCACAGATTAGTGCACCTCCTTAAGAGCAGACCATGAGACACTGAAATAGCCTTGACTTAGTAGAAACACTGCATTGCAAAACTGAAATATCTGTGTGTTATCAGCATTATTCTCACAACAAATCAAAAAATACAGCACTGTAATAGCTCCTAAGAAGAAAATTAACTCTATCCTGTACAAAACCAGGATAATTTTAAAGTTCTGTAATCATCCAAATGTTCCAATGATCTAATCTGTTAGCTTTCCATTGATAGCTACCCAGAATGACTTTGTATTGTCAGAGAAATTGACAGGCAATTTGAGATGCTTCTATCACTCATCTGGTAGATAGCAGTTGCCAACTATAAGTGAAGAAAGATTTTTCAGTATTTCCTCTTTCTACTTCTCCAGATTGCATCTGAATTGGCTTATTCCTTCCTGCTTATGCATCATGATGGTGTGTGCTCACTCTCAGATCTCTCAATTTGGTTCATTTCCTGGACTTGCAGTTTTGTTGAAATTTGTCTTTGAGTCAAGCGTTTTTATTAGCATAACACACTGTCTAAATGAAGAAATTTTAGGGCTAAATCCAGCTATCTGTGTAGAAAAACTCTAATTTTCAATTAAATCACTGTAGGTATCTTTATATCTTCAGGGCCAGAGACTTCAATGTTTCTGTTACATGGGATGATAACGTGTATTTGGCTCAGACCACTGGGGTGAGATCAAGTACAACTGGGCTGGGTCAAGCCCTAGAAACACCCAGTAAAAGTGAACTAACTTCTCTCTAAAAGCTCTGATTATCACCACTGAAAAACATCCCTTGGGTCAGAACAGCACATATTAGTTTGAGGCAAGATACCATGGGAGGCAGCTCTGAAGGGCAGTGGCACAGAGCAGCTGATCAAGAACAACCTCCTCAAAGCACACAGATGAACAACTACAATGTGCAGAAGCCTAAGGAAGAGCGGTCAAAGGCAAGCGTGGATGAAAAAGGCACTTAAGAACAAACTCATAAAAATAAGTACTCAGGAGTGTGGACAAGGACAGGACTCCTAGCAGAAATGTAGAGCTGATGTTTTAACTTAAGGAGAAGATTTAGGAAAGACATATCTCAGCTGGAGCTGAAACTAGCAAGGGATGTGAAGGGCAACAACCAGGGCTTCTACACATATGTCACCAACAGATTAAAATACAGAAAGTATGGGATCTCTGTTTAATGGGGCCAGAGACCAAATGGCAAAAGACATAAAAGGGCTGATTTTCCATCTATGCTTGATGTCATTATTTTCTACAAAGAAATTACTGGCTTTGTGAACAAGACTACCACAGTTAGACTACCACAGTTGAGGTAATTTACCTGAAATGTAGCTTTCCATACAAATTCCCAAACTATCCTATTACCAAACTGGTGAAATACAACTTTGATGGGTGGACAGTTAGGTGAGCAGAAAATTATTGCCAGATTGCCCACCTGAAAAGGCTCTAATCAGGGGTTCAGTGGCCAAGCAGAGGAAAATTGCCAGTGATGCTCATGAGGAGGAATTATACTGAGGCCAGCAATGGTTTTTGTTTTTATAAATGTCCTGAATTATAAGATGCAGTGCATGCCGAGGAATATTATGGATAATATCAAACTGGAGGTATGTGAATGATACCAAACCAACAGGTTTTCTATTGAGAAGGACTTGTAAGTCAGGGGAAAGGCATTTACAGGAAATTTATCAGGCTCAGCCATAGGAAATGTCAAATTCTGCACCTCAGAGGACTAACTCAAGAACTGGTACAGACTGATGGGTGACTGGCTGTAAAGTAGCTTTGCAGAAAAAGGCTTGTGTATCCCAGTGGATAACATGCTGAGTGTGAGTAAGCAGGGAGCAAAGGAAGCAAACCACATCCTGAGCTGTGCTGCCTAAAGTACAGCTGGCAGATTGAGGGAGCTGACCTTCCTGTCTTCTCAGCCTTGGTGAAGCACATCTGGAGTGCCTGGTCCAGTTCTGGCCAGGTCAGTTTAAGAGGGATATGAACACATTGGAATGAGCCCAGTGGCAGTGCACTGGGAGGGCAGTGGTGTGCATGGCACACCAGGAGAGGGGGAGAACGGGGTTTGCTCACTCAGGAAGGGTAGAGTAAGGAAGAAACTGAAGAGATGGTACAAAGGATGTAAAGCCAGGTGCTTTGAAAGTGTGCAGCCAAAGGACAAGAGAAAACTGACACAAATTGCCCCACAAATGGAAGCTCTGTAAGATAAAAAAGAAAAAAAGGTCTTAAATAGCAAGGGTTGCAGAATACTGAATCATTGGAGCAGGTACACACAGAGGGGATTTAAATGACATCCTTGGACATACTCAAAAATCAGGTCCTGTCTCATGCAATGAGTTGAATGAGGCTTCCCTCTCAACCTAAGTTACTCCTTATTCTATCAACATTTTTTTATTATTGTGCTGACAATATATCAATCTTTAAATTTCACAATAAGAAATACATATTAATTTAATATGAAGCAAAATATATTCTGACATAGCATATGATGGAAAAACATAGACGGAATTATTTATAGCTGCAGTTTCATAGAGGAAAACAAGGATGAATTCCATGGGATTTGATCCCAACACTGGAACCACAAATTATTTTTATTTATTTATTTTTAAAGGATAACTATACACTTCATATTGTAGTTCCTAAAAGTTTAAAATTAACATCTAGTTATTTTTCATAAAGCAGCTAGTAGGGTGAATAATTTATGAGTTTTTTCATTTTCAGATTTAACAAATAATGTTCTGGATCTCTTCTTATGTCATAAACCCCCAGAGAAAAGTTCCCAGTGTAGCACATCTACACTTCCTTCTTTCTCAATAACAACTTTACACTTAGAATATCATCCCATGCAACTGGAACTGTCAGACTATTTCTTCTTCTCTTGCTACTTATGAGTGGATTTTGGGCAGGTTGACTGCAAAATTTCTCCATAAAAAGGTTTTTAGAATTTTTATGCAAACTTACCATGACTACAAAATGACATATAAGATTTTTTAAGGACATTTTAGAAAACAGGTATGCTAATAATCATAAAATTAAAAAAAATATACTGCAGGGTAAATGAACTGCTTCACATTTATGGGCTGAGGAGTGTCCATGTGGATCTTGAGCTTAAATATGGTACTCAAAAATTAAAGGAACAACCAGTCAATGTGCTTGTTGTGTTGAAGCAGAACAACTTATTTTAAAAATACTGAGTAACAAATTTGTTTAATGAGTTAATCACAAAGGAGCAGCAAGCCCTGTCAACAACACATTTCAACAAATAAATCTGAATAATGAAAATGTATATGCTGAGATTGCGTTCCATTCATACACAGTTCATTAACAAACAAATTACATAGAGTAAACAAATTAAGTTTTGCTGACATATTTCCCAGCTTCAGTTATCATTGACAGAACATTTACATTTGTAAATAGGTTTCTCTAAGAAATATGAGGAATATTGTTAGGTACCAAGGTACACTTCGTGTCTGATCAATTATAAAGCCTGTCTCTACAGACACTGAGGAACTTGCAGTTTTGAGAACATATTTATCTTAGTCCTTAAAACAGAATTGCATCTCAGCTCATCAGAAAAACATTGTGATTCTGTACTTAAGGCCCATCACATGTAAAATGAAAAGATTTCTCAAACATATCTAAAAATCATCTATACATTTACTCTTCAAGCTGCGGACAGTAAATGATGAAAGAATAATGAGAAAATAGACCAAATAATTTTGCAAACAGAAATAGAGATCCAAGAACTTTTGTTTTAAATGGCATAATTAAGAATAACCTTGAAAAACTGATTGGTGTAGAACTACATAATCAACAGTGTCATTAGGATACCTGATAACATATTACACATCATGAGTTTTAAGATGAATGTGTATGTGAAACAATGTTAGACACACTATGCTGATCTTTCACAAGTAATCAGTCTCATCAACTGACTTCCCCCAAAGGAAATATCCTTTATTCATTTCCCAGAAGCCCAGGGTAATTTCCCTTAAGTTCTGAGTCTGCAGTTAAGATGGTACTCTTCACATCACGGAAACTTGCTTACAAGTTTGGAACCATGCATTTTGCTTCCTTCAAGAAGAGAGATTCCCCCAGAGGCACACTTCATAAAGGCCACCAAGTTTCTCCAGTCTTTACAGGTCTACAGCTTTGTTTCTTCTCACCCAACACTTCTCCCACACTCTCAATACTATTTTGCTCCTAAATTTCTAGAAAGAGAAAAAATGTACTGCCTTAGCTATGAAACCCCTATGGGATTCCATCTCTTTAAGACAGAAACATATCCTTGATGTCATGGGCTTCATGTGCAAGTACTCCTCTGTATCCTGTAAAAGGACAGACTTTCAAAACAAATGTTACACATTACAAAGGAACATAGCATATTACATATAATATTAGATTTCTATTTATAACTAAAGGACTCTTAAGATTCAGGGAGCTGAAATTACTCTAGAATTATTAACATGATTATTTATTAGAATACTAATTCTAAGCAAAAGTGATGGATATTCACTTTCTTCCTTTTGCTTGTATAGACATCCTAATATGTCCCTTAGCAGTAAACACAAAAAAAATCATATTTCTATACAGGAACAGAATTATATAAAATGGGTTGTGAAACAAAGAATGTGTCTATACTCAGAGTAATTTACAATATAATTTGGATATAACAACAACCTGCTCTAATGCTTTTATTTCTTGCATACATCTCAAAGGCACAGTAGATCTTGATTTAATATATTTGTCCTCCTCCATTAAAAAAGTTCACCTGTGCCTTTTTTCTTCTGAGGCAGAGAAATCATTCAAGGGGCATGTATTTCTGAGCTTAATCACAGTCCTTGCTAAATCCTCTATATAGAAAGTCAACAGACTGTATTAATTGGACCAAACCTTTGTACCACACACATCTCTCTGAAGTGATTAGCTGTGAATAAAGTATATTTATAGTTCCCACTTGTGGTGTACATAACCACTCACCCAGGATCAGATCTCTCCTCTGTGGGCTAGAGGACTCCAAAATGAACTGCTTTGGTCTCCAAAATCTAACTCTAATAAAGCTTTTCCAGTCATTTCCATATTATTCAGGTTCTTATCACTGTTGATCTTGTTTCCAACTTTAGCCCCTTGGAAATTACATAACAGGTAGAACAAGTGTTCGAGGAGAATTTCTTAAACACAGATTTTCTGATGAATCTCCTGAAAAGTACTGCAGAAACAATACCACAAATACTGCAGAAAAAGTACTACAAAACAATTAATTTCTGTCAGGACCCCTCAGAGTTTTCACCTCTCTCGTTTGAATTACGGTCTTCATGGAAATTGTCTTTAGTACCCATGTGTTCAGGTGTTACTCCTGGTGTAACTGGGCTGATTCCCTTGATGTGGAAGTACTCCAGTGGGGAGAATTGCAAATAAAAAAGTAAAACTCATGGGCTGAAATAAAAATGTTATAAAAGTAATAATGTTGAAGATTGCAATGCAAGTTATTTTCCATTACCATCTGTATGGCAGATTACCTTTGTCAAGCAGGCAGTTTGGTTTATCTCTCTCTTTGAGTGACCACATTCACACCTCCCTCAGGAGGGGACCTCTGCTGATAACAGACTATTGAATATCAGTGCATGACTGATAAGAACTATAACATCCCATTGTGAGATGCTCCGCCCAGAGGGAGGAGCCAAGCACTGCTACCCAGATATAATCCAGGAGTTTTTGAGACACCAACACAGCTTTCTCCACAGGATTCCCCAGATAAACAACAGCTGTCTCTTCTTCCACTGGATCTTCAGAGGAAGAATACATCCTTCTCTACAGATCCCCCTTGCTCCAACAGAACCACACCTGATACTTCAGAGGGCTGCAGCCACATTTTCAATCGGACTGCCACCAACACCCTGACCAACAGGGTGTCAGGTTGAGTTCTGACTCTGTCAGTGTTGTTCTAGTGGACTGCATTGTTTATTTGATTCTCTTTTTTTTCTTTCCCCTATTAAAGAATTGTTATTTCCTGCTCCCATATTTTTGTCTGAGAGCCCCTTAATTTAAAATTTATAGCAATTCGGAGGGGTGGGGAAGGTTTACATTCTCCATTTCAGGGGAGGATCCTGCCTTCCTTAGCAGACTCCTGTCTTTCCAAACCAAGACAAATAAGTATACATATATTATATTAATTAATGGCAACAATGTTAATTATAAATTTTATAATAACAATAAATACAATTAAAAGGAAAAAGAGAAAAAAATAAAATCCAAGAGAAACAAGTGATGCATAATACAACTGCCCAGCAGCTGCTGACCAATGTCCAGCTGGGCCATCCCTGAGCAGTCACTGGGGACTGCTGATGTTTTCCCCCAGTTCATAGACTGATGTTCTCTGGTATGGAATAACATTTGGGTCTTGGCCACGACCACGTGGCTCCAGCCCCATCCCCTCATGGTCACTGTGAAAAATTAACCCAGTCCTCAGCCAAAACCAGGACATGCACACATGGAATAAAATCCAGAGTCCAGAGTCAGTAGCAGCCCCATCCTTTTACAAGCCCTTACCACTCCATCTGCCAAGCAAACACTGTGTTTTCCCAATGGAAGTTAAAACTGTAAAGCTGTGTCAAAAGCATGAGAGGAATCCATAAAGTGACACTGCTTAGTTCTTAAAATAGCATGTGCCTCCTGGAAAAAGTAAGTTACTGGGAGGAATTACATGAGGAGAACTACAGCTTTTTAGAGAAGGATACACAGAATGTAGCCAGAAATAGGATTAGGAGGACTAGGGAGTCAGAGAAAGAAGGCAAAAGAAACACTACAACCATCCATCAGCTGTTCAAGGAGAAGACTGGATAAAAAATCAGATTGCTTATAAATATTTGAAGTAGAGATTAAAGAAAAAATATATAAAGCTTGCTTATGCAAGACTAGTGAAATGGATACAAATAGCTCTGTGACAGGCAGGAATGTCAGCCTTTGGACAACATTGATGCAGAGTTAGGAGTAAATCAATGCTCACCACAGAGAAGCCAGACACACTCTATGAGACAGAAGGAAGACAGAGGAGGAGCTTGTGCTTTAGCTTTCAGGACTGCAATAAGTGGCCAGGCTCTCAGCATCTTGTAGCTGAAAAAGCAGAGTTATATGACAGCTCCAGTTCTCTACAATCACTGAACCATAAGGGTTGCATTCAAGGGGCAATCTGAACCCAACAGGACACTCACAAAGCTTTCTGTCCCAGGCAGTGAAATCAGATAGTATCTTGCTCTTCCCAGCACCTCTGATTGCCATAAAAGTCTTCAGGACCCCAGATAGTGCAGTTTGTCTCTCAAAGAGGTCTCAAAGTGCATTAGAAGTTGGCTCTCTACAGAGCTCAGTACCAGCTCAGCTAGGGTAGAGAGGCACACAGAGCCCCAGCCTCTCCTGACCCTCTCCAGACAGTTTAACAGCAAACACTCTCAAGGACACCAATTACATTCACCCGGTGACACTTCTCTAGGCATCTTAAATCTTCAGCAATGCAGTGCAATTAATTGTGAGGACACCCAACACAGTAAAGACTGCTGACCTAGGAAAGATAAATGAAAGGCAGGAGTGTTTAAGAGGTATTTGTTGATGCCTTAGCTAAAACCAGATAGAAGTCAGAGGATTTGCTTGACTAGACATACTTCAAGATAAAATGCCAGGCTCCTTGAACAATATATTGTTAAGGTCTTTTATTATTCTGTGACAATTCAGAAACTCTTAGTCAAGAAATGATATGTGATATCAATAAATAACAAGAAGAAATACGAATATGTGGGTACAGCATATTTTGATAACAACAACAGTTCAGAGAAGGAAAACCCTGGGTGTGGTGGGAGTAGCAGGAGATTGCAAATCTGGTTTGATTATTCACACACAGGTGTGGGACAGAAAAGGCAATCTTCATAATAATTTTTAATCCTGTTTTCTCATGAAAAGAAATCATATTATGTATGGAAGTGAAATAACTGCATGTGTCCGTTTGGAAGGGAAAAAATCTTTAAATAAGATTCACCAAGAGATAAAAATGAAAGCAAAATCTGTTTGCTCAGAAAAGTGGACATGTTGTTTCTGAAAAAAAAGTGTAGAAATTCATTTTGCTTCAGCGAGGCACAGTTAAATAAGGGTATATAAAGGTGTAGACAGTGGTATTATCTGAAGGAAGCATGTCCTCCATCACAGCCCAGATGGATATTGTTGGTCCTTTGACAAAAATAATTGCTGTCCTCATGTCCAACAGCACAGATATGTAAATGGCAGTAAGGAACAGGTCTATTGCTAAAGGCTTGTACCAAGGTCTTGGAAATTATGGATTTCTGGCACTGTTGCTGGAAGGAGAAATGGTGACATATGGGGCAGCTACAGCAGAGTCAGAAGCAAGATCTACCCAAGACTTCCTTCCCTGTAATCTCCAGGTGACATTTTAGCTCTCCATCTCCTTTCCAATAAGGAAGTTTTGCAAAAAACTTACTGTGTTAATGGTCAGTAGCACAGCTAGTGAATTCTTAATTCATGGGTGAGCATGTCCCATAGTCACATAGGATTTTCTTTTATTCAACACAGTTCTCATCCTTGCTTTTCAGGAAACGTTATTTTCTACTACATGCTTATATTTGGGACAACTCTGAGTGAATTTATTAAATTGGTTTTTTTAGGGGAAAAAACAAAGGAGGGATTGTTTTCTGTAGCACAGAAGAAGAAAAATTTTAATGCTGAAGTCCTCAGTGAAAAACATTCAGTTATTTGCTACCCTGGAAACACCACTGGGATGTTGATGACCAACAACTAGCATGTGTTGATTAACAGGGGCCCAGTAGCAGTTCTCATTGGCTACCAAACCTGAGGGTAAAGTAGAAGCACAGTGCTGTCATGGGCTCATAACTTAGAGCAACATCTCTGTAGCCCACAGCCCTGAGCCCTTCTAACATGGAACAGCTTGAGAAGTTTGGCCCATAGTTACTTGTGAGATAAAAAGAAAAAAACAAACCCAGAAATCACAGCATTGAGATGGGTGGGAGTGCCAGTACTGTGAAGAGGCAGCTCTGCCCATGTCTGCTCTGGGACTCTGCTTATGGTTTTCACAGTCCCGCAGCTTTCTTTCCATGCACAAGCCTCTCCAAAACTACCAGGGAAACTTCCCTCTGTCCATAGGCCATGTACATAATTTTCCCTCGAAAAGACAGGTTTTGACTGGCAATTACTCTATGATGCTTATGCTCCTCCAAAAAGAATGGTGTCGAATATTTTTGACGCATCCAGCCTTCACTAAGCTCCGTCAACTTCAATTTTTCAGACTATAGTTTTCTATTAGTTATTTATTACCAGCTCTTTTTCAGTTTACTGAAGATAATATTTGAAATATATAAATTTTTCTTCTCTGCAAGATCATTCTTGAGTTTAATTATTTTCCTCTGACACCACTTGATGTAACCAAGATTTCCAAGTGCTTGGTTTCAATTTCTTATTTGTAGAGCAGAAGCAAGAGAGTTTTTCAGCCTCGTTATGTATTATAAAGAATAATAAATTACAAACCACAGGATGCTTGAGAATGAGGAATGAGTTAAGGGATTCTGAAAAAAATTCATTTTAAAGTGCCATATACTTTTGGCTCTTCAAGTTTACTCCTAAACATTGATGGTCTGAATAAAGTTTTTTTGTGGCTAGAGACACTTTTAGAATGAACCAACAACAATCTCTTTTTATTCTTACTGACTTTTTTTCTCAGAGAAATACTTCTGAAAATGTTTATATTAACGTGTTTTCATACTGGATCAGACTTCTTCATTGTCTTTATCTGACTTTATGTATCTATGCAATCTCTTCCACATGTTCAATATGAATTTGATAGGAAATGAGTTCTTGATTCACAGCAGAAAACTGGAAATATACAGGAAAAAATAAAATAGGAATCCAAAACAGAAAAAAGAATGCACATCTTTCTTGACAAGAGGAACTCATACGAAGCTTACTCTTCTTTTACCTACTTTGCTCAGATAAAAATGAGCACAAAATATTTTTTATAACATATCATTCCATTCATTTAATTGAGATTTTTTAGTTGAAATTTCTACATCAGAGAGTGTTCAGAGTGACAGAAAAAAAAATCAGTTCCACTAAAGGCCGTCATTTTCACCAACCTCAAAGTAATAAGATTTTTATGTGATTTCCTCCATTTCAGTTACTTTTTAGTACTCAGTGGGTTTTCTTAATTAAAAAAAAAAAGAAAAACAAAAAGAAAAACAAAGAGTGCAAAAAATCTCACAGCTGAGATTCAGCTTGCTGAAACTTATTCAGCATCCTACGTGTGGCAGAGATACGGCACAAAATACTTAATTGGAGTGCTGACATGAGTTACATGCCTATGACTAGAATTCTGCTGCCATCAAGAGCATTTTTCTTTTATAGCAGATCACAGACATCAGTAATTGGATTATTGTCATGGTGAATTTTCACTGAAACAATAACTTCAGCTCCCTCTATATAGAAAAGTCTCTAAATGATAAATTACACCTTACTTACTCTTTTTGTAGTAAATAGGTCAGTGTATTTTATTATAATATTGATGTTGCTGGCCACTTCTTGCAGAAAACATTCAGTGGGTTGACTGCAGAGAGGCTCATTAGCACAATAAGTGGTGAAATTGTCAGTGCTCTTCTTTTAAGGACATTTTTGCAGCCTCGCTTTTGCTTTTACAAAAAAGAAATTTCACATATAAAGGCAACATTACTGGAGAAATTAACCAAATCAAATCAGAACAAATTTGTTTACTTCTACCCTGAATGTCTGTGACTCAAAGGAATTATTTACAGCTTTGTTATATTTGTGTAGAGAAAACTGATGCAGAACAATCTCTTCCAAAGCATCGAAACAAACACCAGGTCTTGAGGAAACAGGCAGCTCACCTCACCCCTGATGTGTAAACTTCACATGGACTGGCCACTGGCCAAAATCCCACATTTTGTACGCTGCAAAGTCTATTCATGACCTTTAAAACATGTGACATGGCTCTCATCGAATGCTCTAGCAGTCAAAAATCAGAGCAATTTATGTGAGGATTTTATTAATAAACACTCTGCATGCCTTCCCTTAGGCAGGACAAAATCCTGGCGACACTTAAACAGCACCTTTAGTCAAGACACTACTCCTAAGGTTGTTCACATAGCAGGGAGAAGAGAAGACTAGACAGCAACAATAAAAAGTGAAACATGTTTTATTTCTACAGATTGAAAAACTGAGACATGGAGGAGGAAAAGGATTCACTGAACCACTCAGCTTCTGGTGGAGCTGGAACAAAATTTGGTATTATGGCTTTCCACATAATGTCTTAACTACCGAGTTGGTCAGAGTTATGTCCATCCTCTAATGGATTAGTCATTCTTTAATATTTTAGTAAACATAAGGACACAGAAGAAAGCTATCAATTTAAAACTCAAATAAATTGGAAATGTTGATGATGCTGCCTAAATTCCATCCCTTGCTCATCTCTTGGCTAAAGGTGTTCATCCGCATAACAAATTCCTTTGCCCAACACCAGAAGAATGAAGAAAAGCAGCCAGTCTTCATGGCACTTTTCTAATGTTAAGCACATCTAACTTTAATGATGATTGTTTTTCTAATGGTGGATGACCTTCCAGCCCAATAAACAGAATAACACCACTGCCACACGTGGGAGGGAATTGTCCAGTTCTGCTCCCCACTGGGGCAGCCCCAACTTTAATATTGTGGGCAGTTTTAGGCACCACAATATAAGAAAAATATGAAGCTGTTAAAGAATGTCCAAAGGGGGGCAACAAAGAAAGTGAAGGGCCTTGAGTGGAATCTGTGTGAGGAGCAGCTGAAGTCACTGGGTCTGTTCAGCCTGGAGAGGACTGAGGGAAGACCTCATTGCAGCTACAAATTCTTTGTCAGGGGAAGAGAAGGGGCAGGAACTGATCTCTGCTCTGTGGTGACCAGTGATAGGCCCCAAGGGAATGGTCTAAATTTGTGTCAGGGAAGGTCTAGGTTGGATATGAGGAAAGGGTGCTTCACACACTGGGTGGTTGGGCACTGGAACAGGCTCCCCAGGGAAGTGGTCTCAGCACCAAGTCTGACAGAGCTCAAGAAACATTTGGACAATGCTCTCGGGCACATGTGTGATACTTGAAGTGTCCTTTATAGGGCCAGGACCTGGACTTGATCCTTCCAGCTCAGAATAGTCTATGATTATATTACCCATTACCTTATTTTTTATTAGTATTAAAGGAAATATTCCCATAACATTCAGCTGTTTTTAGTCTGATGTCCTTCATGTCCTTCTGGAATCTGACTGCTTCAGAAATTAAAAGGTTCAGAATTTCAGACATTTCTGTCATAGTGCCAGACTTGTATCCAGAGCTTCTGAAACAATGGATTTTGTGTCAAGTTAATGAGAGGAATGTGAGTGAAAGGGAGACCATGTAGTTGTAAATATATTGTTATCTGGTAATATTGAGATGTTCCTAGCTCCGCTTCAGAGGTGGTCTTTCTGAATATAGATCACAGTATGTATCTCTATAATACAATGACAGCAATCTGGAATAAGGGTATAACCAAATAAATTGTACAGTTCCAACAAAGGCCTTTGAGTTATAGTTACAAAAAACAGACCAGGCTGAAAGATCACATCACAGAAGTTTGCAAAAGCTTAGGCCACACTAAGCAATATTAAGGTAGTTTGCACCACTATTATGCTGAAATTTTTGCAGAATGCTAACTAAAAAGTAGGAATCAAAAGCAAAGCACATGTGGAACACAGTAGAGGAGAATGTGGCACAGAGGTCAGACATAAAATTTCAAAATGACCCAGGAAAATAATGAAAGCAAACAGTTGTACATTCAGTGACAAATATCAAATTATATCTGTGGAAGGAAAGGAGAATAAGGAATCTGGAGAATAAAGTAAGAGCTGAGATTCAGAACATCACAAATATGCAGACAAATTGGACCAGATGGCTCTTTTCTGTTTCTGTCATAACTTATGTTCTTGGAACCTGCACAGCCTAAAACTGGTTTTGGAGACAAAAATTCCCCTGTCTCAGCTGATAGCCATTGATGCTCGTGGCTTTATTTGTTCCATTTCCTATCCCCTGTAATTACAGACCATAAAGACACATCTCACCTTACGGCCTGTGTGGGAGGAATCAGCTTCCAGAGATAATCATTTCAAATGCATAATGGCAATAAAGAAAGGACTAGCCTGGATCTGCAGGCTCAGGCCAGAACAAGTTTTGCATAAATAAACACACAGTGGCATTACCCCTGGACAACATGGTTGTCCCTGTCATGGATGGCATTTTCCAACTGGCCACAGTAGCAACCCCTGTAATTATTGTTTGTGATGGGGAACATCAACAACCAGTAATCACACTGAGTTTTCATGGCTCACTGAACAGCTCTGAAATACACTGGAGTCAGTGACCTGAAATACTCTACATATCCTCACCTGAGATATGTCAGTACCATGTGGTACACATATCCTGGATGTTAGGTATATTCAGCTAAAAATGTTCATATTTTGGTACAGAAAAATAGCCCAGCTCATCATCAAAGCTCTGAGATTGCCTCCTACAGGTTAAGAAAGACCCTTCTAGACATACACCTATTGAAATGTTTCTGTGTCTTGCTCAGTACAAAAAAAATTCCAGCAATTATGAATTAGAAGCTTCATGTGGACATTAGTGAAATTCTTTGGAAGCACAGGACAAGCATATAGCTACTAACTATACTATCCCTTCAAGTATTGCCAATTTCTGAAAAACCATCAAGTGATTTGGTGACTTTCATGCAGATGCCAAATATCTAGTTCTTCAGAGAAAAATTTTCTTCTGTGAGAAAATCATTAATATAACCATTGCCATGTGTGCTTCCCTGGGTTCCTCTGAGCTTGTTCACCTGCTTCGTCAATGTGAAGAAGAAGAACCTTCTCCTCCTAGGATGGAGAAAGGTGGGCAGGAAGGAGCTATCCTATGCAATACCATGGTCTTTTTGCACTGGGAAATGACATTATGAAAGTAAAGTATGTGCCCGTGTGCCATCCAAACTCATCAAGCTTGACTCCCAAATGCACTGCCAACTGGCTCCTGTGCATGCTAAGAGCATCATGCCAGAACCCAGGGTATTTGGCATCTACATGTTGTAGTGACATCCCTGTGGCTATGGGTTACTGACTTGTGTAATAGGTACTACCATTTAGGACAGTGCTTTATCTCCTCATTGCTACACTGAGACACCTAGCAGTGGATTACAGCACAGAATAACTAAATCCTATTGTACTTCAGATTTCTCTGTGAGATGTGGTAAATAAAAAAGTAGATTATTTTATCCTGTTAAGCAGGTATATCTATAATTCTGTCCAAGGAAGATCACAAACAACAGTTAGAAGAAGAAAAACGAGGATAAGGAAAAGCTGTTGGAATACATATTCTTCTACCTTAAATGAATACATTCCTTCTAACAGCTGCTTGAGTAAAATCTTTTCCATGAGTGCAGAATTTGGGGAATGGGTTGAAGGTACAGTTTGAAGGCTTTGCATCAGGAATATGCCAAATTTGCTCATGACTTTGCATAATGAAATATCACGGGTTGGGAAAAAGGAAAATAAATTGTGTGCGTAAGCAAATATATATGTACATGTGTGTAAATTATCATTAGTAAAATTATTTCTGTATTCAAAGATACCTTTGAGAAATAAAACTATGAAGTATCATAAATTTATTCATTAATGAGTGAAAACAGAGGAGAATTTTGTAAATGTCCTGTTGTGCAAATTTTGCTTTTTGTGCCTCCAAAATTCTATTGGTAACTGTAATCAAAAGGGCTGAGGGACATGGGCTTCTTTGTATTATTATATTCCACTAGGACATTCCCCTTGTAAAGGAAAATGACACTTTTCACTTTCTACAGTCTAGCTGAAAAGCAATCTTTAATTGGCACTTATGCACTATCAAAACTGATATGACACCTTATGAGCAGCAGGCATTATGCCATCTAGACAGATGGGTATGAGCATAGGTTCAAGGCATGCCAGAGAACAATGTGTGCATCAGGGTTGTGTGGAACAGCCAGACTCCTCCCCAGAGATACTGAAAGGGCAGTCTGTGCAGATTATCAGCACTTTTGTGAGGTTGGGGTATGTTATCACCATTCCAGTGTGGCCTACATTAACAATGAAAATACAAAAATTTCCTTTGAAGCCATTTAAAGTAAGCTTTTTGCTATCTGTACTAATGTTGAAGGCAGAAAAAAGATATTTACCCCTTTTGGCACTTTGCTAGAACCTCTCAATTAGACTTATCCAAAATATTTCAACAGTGCTGTTGCGTTTCCTGCCAAAAACCAACGTGTGACCTTCCATTAACTTGTATACCCTGAATACCCTTTTAGTGTCATGGGTCTTATTTACATTTTGCACAATGGTAGACTCTATTTAATCTGTTACTCAAAGTAAATGGGGATGAAAAATTACCTTCTTTGTTTGTCACTAAATAGTTTGCAATTAACACTGAACTGCAAATGAGGAAATAATGTGTCTCTTTGAGGAAACCATATGCTTTGTTCTTTAAAGTAGTTCTGGTGATATTGGTAGAATAGTTAATGTACAATGAATGCCATCTGCTGACTAATACAGGGTATTTACAAAGGCAAATAGTCCAGATAACTGCTTTTCTAAAATGACTATACAACCTAAGATGATATTGTTTGGATAATTATCTAAATCTAGACCAACTTTTGCCTTTGTTCTTCCCCTCCTGTAGCTGTTGTTATGCAGAATGCTTATGCAGAGCACCACTGATGGTTTGTAAGAAACCAGCCAGTCCCTCTGTGGAAAAAAAAATGGAAAACATCACACAGCAATTCTGGCACATTCAAAATGGGCCTGAAGTCTTAAATGTGGTGGGCAGAAAAGCTGTATTGAGAAACTGGTGTAAAAGAGGATACTGAGCCCTGCTTATTCAGACTGATGCACACGGACAGCAGGCACCAGCAGCACAGCAAGGATGTAGGGTAAGTTAGTAATGCTGTCCAGGGAGCAGGGTGTGCTTCCTGAAAAAAATAGATGGAATTTGTTGGCTTGCATAGTGCCTGGAATTCCACTGAGAGAAGATATTGCTGCATGATGCTTGCTTTTGGCTTTGTTCAGAGAAGCAGCGTGGCACGCCAGGCTCAGATGGGTCACCTCATGGCCAGGTGTCACCTCAAGACTTTTGGGAGAAAGTCCTGTGGCAAATTAATGAAGAGATGGGCACAATTTAGTCACTTGAAAATAACAGATAGTTTTAATAATCAAAAACAACGAACAGCACAGAAGGTGAGCAAGATATGGGGTACACTAAAAAGGCAAGGGTCAGGGTAGGATCAGTGATACATATAGGATAGGTTAGGGGCAGAGTCAGAGGGACAGGGTACCAATCACAAACTGGGGTTAGGAATATTAAAATCAATGTGACAAATACAGACCAATAACAACAGGAGGAACAAAGAACTTGCTAGTAATCATTTACATATGAACTCCCAGAGGGCAGTGGGGATTTTGCTCACCCTAATTAAGGAGATTTCTTCCACAGCCTTAGAGGAAAACCCTCGTCCTTCTCAATGGCAGGACCTTGTGTATATTGAGGACTGTGTAAAAAGTGTTGGAATCCATCACTTCTTTCTTTCTTTCTTGGGCAGGAACAGCTTGCTTTCCTTTGTTGTTTGATCTTATCAGAAAAAAAAACAGATTAATATCTGTGGGATTATAAATGCTCTTAAATTATTTCTATTGATGGGAAAAATCATGCAACAGTATCTGAGAAATAATTGAAGGTGAACCAGACCTGCTTGTCACCTGCTTTGCTATGGCCAGTAAAGCATTTTGTTGAAATGCACATTGTACCCCAGGCTCAATGAAGCAAGATGCCTTTCTGCTGGTTTGTCTCTTTCCAAATCATGCTGAACTCAGTTGTCTTCTATTATATCAGGAATAAAGTATGACAGGTGAATACAAACACTTTGGGTATACAGCTTGTGCTATCAATCTCTCAGTGCATTTTGCCAGCAAACAAGCCATACCCTTGAAGACATTTAGAGCCACATATTTTTACACAGGGAAAAATTGCTTATTTGCTCCTTCAGGAAGTTCTCTATGATATCATATACGTAGAAGCTCTCTGCTCAAAAGTCTGAGTTGCTACTCCAGAGACAGACTCCTGATACAAAGCAACGGAATGGCTCCCAGTATCTCTCCACCAAAGTCAAGAGCTCAGAGCCTATTTATCTATTCCAAAGACTTGTGTTCCACCTTGAATCAGCAGATTTTTAGAGTTTGCAAACTGGGAACTTTCACAAAGAGCATCTTGTAATGTCATCTTTGGAAAGGCACCAAATGGTAGTACATGAAACTAAAACACAGTCTCCCTGATAAATGACCTCTCCATTCCTAACATTTTTCTCTATAATTGTATAAACAATATTATAACAATTATAAAAAATTAGATATATGGTATCCATCCATAAGAATTTACAGCTGTCTTCCAAGTTCTCCCCAGCACTCATTTCTCTGAATCTTTTGATCACAAGGGAATTCAGGGGTGACATCTCTGCAGACAGAATCACATCATTCAGTGATACAACATTAAAATTTTTTTTCTCCAAGTTGGGTGGATAGAATACTGACAGCTATTTCAATTCTGAAGTTTCTATTTTATGTCATATTTATGAAGAAGAGAACCTCACACCAATCCTCACCTCTGCCTCTCCAGTCCAGTTTAGACCATTGTGGTGGGTCTAGCCAGGAGCTGATCACTCACAGCTGCTCACTCATTTTACCTCCTCTATAGGACATGGAGGAACAGGAACAAATGAATGAGCTGGCTTTTGATTTCAAGAGGTAAACCAATTTGGCTTTGAAGTCAAAATCAATCTCTGCCTCAAATTCATTTCTGTGTAAGCTGCTATTTTTGTGACAAAAGCACCAAAATAAATAAATTCTAAGATACAACCCTGCGGGTATGAAGTAGCAATTAGTAGGATTTTTGCAAAGGTCTGAAAAACAATATAACTTAGGTCCATCAATTAATAGCCTCTATTTCCCAGTGTTACATTTATGGAGAAAAATAGATGCCTCCAGAGAGTATCTGAAAAAGGTTGGTAAGACCTTGACACACAGGAGTCCTGAGTCATCCTAAAGAGACCCTTTTTCTCTCCACTGACCATGACTCAAGCAAGGCTCCAAAGTAACATAGCTAAGTATAGACAGATTCTAATGAAAGTTGTACTCCCTTTCCTCCCCCTTTCATTTTAACCTGATTAAACACTTTGGCAGTTCTGTATTCCCATCTGTGATGTTTTATGTCAGAACTCCTTTGAAAAATTGTCTCTGGAGCCCAACACAGGTCACAAGTCTCTTATGAAATTGATTACCCAAAGCTAAAAGTATTCTACAGAACCACACTGTGATATTGCTCAATATCTGTTACACAAACTTGTTTACATTGATACTGAGTGTTTTGACAATTTCATGTTGGTCCAACAGATTTAGAGTCTTTAACCACTCAGCAGACTCCAGTTTTGGGAAAGAAATCAACATCAACAATCAAATTGATATTTTCAAATGCATTAATACATTTTATTCAACTTAATTAGCTCAAAATGAACACCATGCATTACAGAGCTGTAAAGTACCAACAATCCTGAATATTTGGTGTATGAAGACATTGTTCTTCTAAAATTTTGTCCCAGCCATGACATTTGCTTCTGTCTCTGTTGGTGACTGAAGGGAGAACTAGTCTCAGTAGAGAAAAACTGCCTGTTTTTGAATTGATTTGAAGTTATCTGCAACCTGCTTCAGAGTAGGTTTATATACAATATGATCTTAGTTACACTGGAGTAATTATAGAGATTTTCTATTGCCTGTGTCAATATATACCCATCTATACACACTAATAAAACTAAGATCAGAATCTGCACCCTAAAATCTATTTTTGCAGAATCACATTTCTCTCTTTTGAAAACAGTTTTCAGTCCTTCAAAGACTTCAGAGGGAGGAGACCCCATTGGCTTCTCCCCAGCATTTCTTTGAAGTGTTGTAGGTGGGATACTGTTTCCAGGGAATGTAAAAAAGACACACAACATGCAGGAATATTTCCATATTTGCCCTTTCAAGGTCCTTTGCCAGATCTTTCATAGTTCCTTGGGGTTTTTGCCTCACAATACCAATGATTTAAAAACCATATATATTTTCAGGAGGGGAAAAAAATAGAGGGGCAGCAAGGGACAGGGAGGAGAAGTTTAGTCTAGAAAATGGTGAGCCAGTAAACTCCAAGTTAAGGAATGTTTTTTCTGTCCTCGCTCCCCACAATCTGTACTCATTTTGCACAGAACTTAGTGAGAATTTTAGAAGTGATTTTCAGGAGGTTTTTTTCCCCTGTTGGTGATGGGGAATTGTTTTTCAGTGACAGCAGTAACCATGGGGCTGAGTTCCACCCTAATGGTGAGGGCTTCTTTCACCTGAACAGTGTCAGGCCCTCAAAGAGTAGCAAAGGATTTGAAGATTTGGCCAGATATTGGTACCAGTTAATATTTAGAGTGATCCCTAAAGTTTGGGATGCATCATGTGTAACAAGCAGAACTTTACAGACTAATAGAGAGCTGGGGAGGAACACAGGAATGTCTATGTACTTGATGGAAAATCTTCCTGTTTAAGTCATTGAAAAAACTCTAATTGGTTTCCACAGGGCTTAGTATTCATTCTAAGGTTTCTCTTTAAAAAAAATAATTAAGAAAATATTAGTTTAGGGACAGTTGGAGCAGTTCTGTGGCTTTAACATCAAAGCTCAGTCAGCTTCATTCTCCCTGTCCCCCAAGTTGGCTTTGTTCTCTCACATTTTCCTTCTCTCCTTCAGGGAACATTGACAGCTTTCTTGCCTGTCGTCCACTGGGAACAGGAAGCATAAATTATTTCTTCATTCTTGCTTTATTCTTCCTTATACCTTCCTCTATTGTTCTCTAAGGAGTTTTAAGCCATTTAATTTCTGTATGCCCAGGTGCACCAAGCAAATGATGTACCTTCCAAATGTGTTTCATCCATCTACATCACTCCTATTAAACATCATCCTTCTGATTAGCTATATTCATTAAGTTTGGCTCTCACCCATGTGGAAAAGTTTGTCATCTGTGTTCTGTATTTTATATAAGCTAATACTTTCCCAGAACATGTTCTTAAAATCCATTTCTCTTGCTTTCCTTTGTACTCTACAAAGTTAATTGAATTTCATCAGCAGTTTTTCTTCTATTATAAAACAGTTTAACACATCCCAATCCATGTCAGGCATGTGATTATTTTAGCAGCATAAGCTCACATGAAGTTGCTTTACATTGCATTTCAGGTATGTCAGAGTGAGGTCAAAAGGGATTATGTGCACTGTTCTGTTGTGAGACAAAATTCCTTTTGGGTGAGGGTGGCACACTGCATTGAAACGTGGATTGTCTGGCAAAGATGTGTCAGAAGCCCTGCTAAAAATGTATCAAAACACTAAAATGGGCAGCCCTAAATGTACAGTTTCTGTAGAAGGAAAGCATCTGTGTTAGACAACTAGTATTTTGATATGTAATTTTTACTTATTTTAATTAATTCTTCTCTGAATCTTTAGAATATTTTAGCAATATATTCATGAGCTATTTTGTCAGCTCCTTCCAGAATATTAGATTAACTCCAGTTTTCTTTACATCCCCTTTTACTATGCATCCATATAGTGTATAGCCTCTCAAAATTCTAACACTTATAGTGCCATGTTTTAGTCTTGCCTTAAACTACCACAAATTGTGGCTATTCCTATCAGTTTCTGAATTTGTCTTAGTTAATATCCTAGGTAATTTCAACAGCAGACAAGGTCTTAAAAGAGAGTTCCAGCTTCCAGCTGCAGTCATCAAATAAAACAAATGAGGCCAGAAGGAAGTTGAGGAAAATTTAAATGATCTTTATATACAGATCAAAAAAGCATATTTCAACACAAATATATATTAAAAAAAAAAAAAAAAACCTAAGATATAACTTTGGGAAAAATATTAATGACATGATACCATGCACACAGCTGAAATGCAATCTGAGAAATGCATGCATTTTTTCAGACAAATTCATGTATGTATGTTTACAGAACACAACAGAATTTGTGTTAAACTGTCCTCAGCTAAACTCTAAACATGCCTCTTCCCATTCTAAAGAAAGATGGGACACAAGCTTGCATCTAATCTCACAAGGTGCGTAATTAACCTTGCTGATGAAAACATGAAACATGATTAACAACATCCAAACACACCACTAAGCACTGCCCTGTAGCAGCTTTCAGTCCGAAAGCTCCAAGTTGTTCAGCCGCTCTGAACTCAGAGCAAATGAGGCAAAGTCTGTATCAGTAAAAGGACTCTGCCTTCATTAATCACATTGTCCAACACCTACTTTTCAGTGGCAACATCTGTGTACCAGCCAACACAGACTCTGGCTGTGCCATATTAATCAGAAGAAAACTGCAAGACTGTACAAGAGTAGGTAGGGCACTTGTGGACACTGACCTCATTCGCTATTGTTGACAAATGCGCTGTTATATTAAAAAAAAACCTGTCTGAATACGAAAGGCTTGGGTTCCAGCTCTTTCTGCTAAAGAATGACTCCAGAATAGGAATTCTTTTTTCTCACATGACATATCTCAACAATATTAGTAACAGACACCTGCAGACAGTGTCTCAAAAGTGACCTAGGAATCTGTCTTTTTCAAAAATATCCCACATTTTTGTGTATAGACCTGTGGAAACCCCTGAGACCAAGATTTGGTTTTTCTTACTGATCTTTGGATTCAGCCACCAAATGGACACATACAGTTTAGGTGTCTAAATCTAGGTAAATATATGAGCACTGAGTGATACTCTTTGATGGCCAACAGAGATCTGGGACTGGACACTTCTGCTGCCAGAGCAGAAGGAGCTCCTGTCACCAAGCCACCCTCCTCCCCAGCACGCCCACAGATAGCAGGAGGCCCAGGAGACCCAGGAGACCCTGTGACATGCCTGCCAGTCTTGTAGGGGTGTCTTTGATATCCCTGATGTCACCAGTTACTCAGCTGTGGTCAGTTAAATCCCTGTTCAGCACAGGCAAAGGACTCAGGAAAGCCTCCCACGTTCCCAGCTATAGCTCTTAACTGCACAGCTCAGGCTCCTTGGCCTGCATAGGGTGAGGGGTTGGGCTCAGGGGTGGCTTGCCCAACACATTCAGGTGTCCTGGGGTATCTGACACCCCTGCATGACACTGGCAGGGATGATACAAGACCTACAGAAGATCTCTGCACTCTGCAGGACTAGTTAAGCACCAGGCTAGACTCCTCTTGGAACTTTTTGTGGAGGACTCAGTCTCCAGTGTCTTCATTTATTCTGCTGATTTCGTTGGGGCAAATTCTCATAGCATGAAAAACATGAGAAGGTGCTGAAAGCAAATGATGTACTGGCTGGATTAATCAGACACTGACACCCATTTAGTGACAGTGTTTTCTCATTCCCATTGAAACTGGGGTTTTCTTTGACCAGTGATACAACTGATAAGAGTGAATAATAAAGATCAGGTTCACAATGTTGTAAGCAAGAGAAAAATCAGCAGCCCTTGTAACATTAATAATGCAAGAAACCCAGTTAAATTATTTCGATAGCTCAAGCAAGAATGTTGGATTTACCAAGCCAAATTAAATTCAGTGTTTACTTGCTTGAATTGAGAAGATATAAATCATTGCTTTGGCAACCATCCCAGATAGCAATAGGTTATGAGTATTAAAAGAGGATTAGATTATAAACTCTTTTTTTAAAACTAAATATTTTCCTTATGTCTCAAAAATTCCAGTAAGCAGTGCTCAAAATATTTGGGATTTTCTATAAACATTACAGTAAGTTAACAACTTTTGTACTATAAGTAACCTTCCTTACAAGTGACCAATTTTGTAGGTATTTATCCAAGTGGATATTCATCTTGGAGTATAAATTGAAACAGATGCCAGTGAACAAATACAATTTTATTTTCTAGCATGTTCACAGCAGCAAGCTTGAGAAAAGGCAACAATTCCAAAATCAGAAACATGGTGTTTGCTGGTACTTTCACCAGGTGTTCTAAGAGTCTCTTTTTACTGTCCTGGCTGAGCTAAAATCACTTAATCTTCCACTAGCAGACACAAATATGAGTAATGTCTCTGAGACTGACAAGGGGAAGAGTTAATATAAAGGTCAGATAACAAAGAGCAAGGCACCACCTTGAATACAGAGTAAAAAATCAAGTTGCATCTTTCTTGACTTCAAAATGAATCCATCAAGGAAAGTAATGATATAGCTCCCAAGAGCAACATGTAAATCAGGGGATTAATCTCTAGTGAAATGTTTTATGTTATGGAAACCCACAAATAGATTTGATTCAGTGACAGTAAATCAAACATGTTGGATAGTTCTGTTTGACTGATGAGTATACATGCCACTGGCAGCAGGGTGATGCCATACACAGGATCACAATAAAATACACTCACTGGCAGCTCAGCAGCCATTGCTCAGTCACACTAAAGGAAAAAAAAAAGAAAAAGAATGCTTCAGGCAAAAATGCAATCCAGATAATAAAAATAAATTTTTCTTCTCTGCTTTTTCCTTTCTACTCTTTTCTGCTGATCAGGGAATTAGCAACTTATAAAAAATGGGTAAAAAAAGAATATTAAAATCTGTTTACAAGGCTTTTTTGCTGTTATTGTTTTGTGCTATTAGTGACTTTCTGCAGCTAATGCATACCTCCATAATAACTTTGGTATATTATCTGCAAGTCTTTTCTCATCCTTACTCAGCTCTCAAGCTTTACTGTATCTGACTCCGGCCTTTCCACTCCCTGTTAAAGCAGTGGTTAAGTTAGAAAGGGGCTGCCATTATTGATATTTACTGTCAGTGGAGCAGGAGAGGCAATTGCCAGGGACACTTAGAAGAAGATGAAGCTGGTCTGAATCACACTCTGGTGTAGTTTGTGACCTTCCATATGGGGAGCCCAGGGAGGCTGAGGCCTGGTTATTCTGTGTTACCTCAGCCTTGTTGCTTGGCTCACCAGCACCGAGCTCTCCCAGCTACCTTGTCCTTCAGCACGTGCCAGAGTTCACAACTAAACGACAGAAACAGCTGTGCCACTAAAGCCACAACAGCTACAGCAAAGCCTACTGGCATCTGCATGGGTTGAGGAGTGCTTTGGATATGCTCTGGAAAGGACAACTTTAGACCTGAGGTAAATTTAGACCTCACAGCTGAATGAACTCTGCCCCATCTTGCCAGTGGCCGAGACAAAGAGGGTTTGCTGCCAGGAGCAGAGGGCAGGAAGGAGGCAAAAAGAAACACCTGGGCAGTAGAGGAATAGGTGCTACCAGAGCTTTAGAGCACTTCAGGCCAACGAGAAATCTTTTAGCACGAGAAAGAGATTCATGAAAATACAATGACAAAATAAGTGAGACTATATTTATATATATTTAAATTATTTGGTTTGGGGAAAAAAAGAGAGAAAAAACACAAATTATTATTGATAAACAGTCTGAGCTTTTAATGAGAGTGAAAGGTCTGGAGAAGAAGGGGGACAAGTCCAAACCCCACCACATTCTGGAGAAACACAGAGTCCAGAGCAGTGAAAAAGAGCTCCAGACCTGATTATGTGGTCATTAGCCATATGAGTCATATCAAGTGTGTTCTGGCTCCCATTCAGCCTTCTCAGCATCTGTTATGGGCACAGATGGAAGCCTGTGAGCTTCCAGAGACATGGTAGAGGCTGCTTCCTATGGCAGGGATCAGGCTACTTGGCTTCCCAAGAGAAAGTCTTGTGCTAATGATGCTGCCAAGTAATAGTCCAGCAAAACTTCCAGGATGGCAACCAGTTAGGATGTTTATTCACTGGTGCTTCAAAGGTTCTGTTCTTCACCTCCAGACTAGGCTTGTTGTTAATGAGCAGATTAACTGATGTTCCTGGGGACCCTGTTTCTCCTTACTATCATGGCTCCTAACCAGATCACTTTTTTGTTCCCAGGATTTCAGAACAGAGACATATTGGGATTACCTGGGAAGATTTTGGCGGCTGGAGGACTGCAGGTATTGCCTCTGTGAGACAAAACCAGAGACTGGCTTGTGCTGGACACAGTTCCAGCCAGCTCCAATGGACCCAGCACAGGACAGAGCGGAGCTCATCAGAAAGGAGAGGGAGATGCTCCAGGCGCCAGAGCTGGGCTTCCCCTGCAGCCTGTGAGGACCATGGTGGAGCAGGTATCACACTGCAGCCTCTGGAGACCCCATGCTGCAGCAGGTTGATGTTTTCCAAAGGAAGCTTCAGCCTCTGGAGAGCAGAGACCTGGCTGAAACTGTGGCCTCTGGAGAGGAATCCACACAGGAGCAGGTTCTTTGGATCTGTGACCTGTGGGGGCCCCACACCAGAGCAATCCATTCCTGAAGGACTGCATCCCTTGAAAAGGACCCACTCTGGGGCAATTCTTCACGAACTGCAGCTTGGGGAAGGAGCCACATTGGAGCAGCTAATAAGGAGCAGATGCCATGGCAGAGACCCCGTAGTGAGAAGGGAAAAGTGTGAGGAGGTATTAATAATAAAGACAAGGCCTTGTGGACTGACTGCAATTCCCATTCCCCATCCCTGTGCTCACAAGGGGAGAAGGTCGAAGAGTCAGGGATGGAGGAATAGAGTCTGGGAAGAATGGGCTTCATGGAGGTGAATTGGCTGAAACTAAAACATCTTAGTTTCTCTCTTAGCTTTTCATAATTCTATCCTTTTTTAATTGGCAATAAGTTAATCTTTCTCAATTCAGGTCTGTTTTGCCCATGACAGTAATTAGTAAGCAATCTCCCCATGAACTTTTTCATCTTATTTTCTTACCCTGTCCTGCTGCAGAGGAGGGCTGAGAGGGCATTGATGGGCATGTGGCAGTCAGCCAAGTTTACCTCACCCCAATGTGGGTTAGCTCATTCAGCTATCAAGACCACAAAATGAGTCAAGCACTTTAACTCAGAAAAGTCCCAGGTAAAGAAAACAGTGAGTTGTGTTCTTCCCCCACACAGGGTCAGTGGTCAGGTTGGTTGCCACTCCCAGACCCTACAGGGAGGAGAGATCAGTAATTGGGGATGTAGGAGCTGTCTAGAATATTCAAACATTTTTCTGGTTATGCTTATTTTAAACTTTGGTGAGCAATAAGAAACTCGGTGCCCACTTCTGCTGCTTCAGAAGTATGTGTTGATGACAGAGGTCACTGTAGGACTGCAGACATGTAAGACAGCCTATGGTTTTGATAACAGGGTGACCTATACTGCATTAATGGGTTCAATTAACACAAGGCTAGATGAGGCAAGAATGAGATTTTATCACCTCATGTTCTCATGAAATACTGGTGAAATCAGGGTGTGATGATGACCAATTTTTTAAGATATTTACAAGATCTAACTTAGATAATGATAAACTAGTGTAATGTCATACTATTGTAGAAACAATGTTAATAGAAATTGAAGTAAAAGGAGGAGAAGTCTGAGATAAATAATTTATGTTTTACAAGGTATGTGAAAGCAGGTCCATACCTTTAACAAGTCCTCCAAGCCTCCTTAGAAACACCTCTTCTGGCAGAAAATGGAGAAGGCACAAAATAACACCATAACCCAGCTCAGAACAACTCATCTAAATCCCCATCTTTAACTGGATAACCTTTGGATAATCTTATCCAATTAAGTACTGCCACCAAGGATCCATTTATGATTTTTATTTTTCATTTCTCAAGTTTACCCCAACTGTGATTTTAGTGCCTCTGCCAGGATATACAAGAGTTTGCTGGTAAAAGCTGTAAGAACTTGCAAGCCATAACATTTTGTTGAGCTTTTCAGTGTGTAAGCACTGTTTTAAACATGCCAGGCAAACTTCACTTGGGCACAGCTGTGGGTGCCAAGGTGAGCTGGAGCTGAGCAGAACAAACGCCTCCCTGCTGCATTGTTTAAAGGCCAGCTCTGTGAGTAGGTGTACAGAATGTGTGTACAGCTGTGGTGTGAGCCAGCTGAGGGACAGTGCCCTGTCCCTCCCACACTGCTGGAGCATAGGACAAAGAGGAGAGAGAATCTGCATGTGAGGGCTGATTAGATCCATATGTCCTCACTGCCTTGGGGAGGAAACAATCCACGGCAGGACAGCAGATACAGATCCAGAGTGAGAAGAGAAAATTAAAACCCCCTATTTTCACACACTGAGACATAACCTTTAAGGATTTTAGGGATTTTAGAGGAGCTGAGGTTTTAGTTAGAGTAAGCTATATTAGAGTTAATCAGAATAGATGGGTAGGCCTTGATGAAGTTAAGAGTTAGTAGTTAACTAATAATTGATTGCTTGTCAACATAATGTTTGGTTAGCTGGGTTTATAATGAAGAATATAGAAACTGATAAATAGCTTTTAGAAACATAAGACAATTGTAGCCTCCTCTGTTCTGAAACCAGTTGAAGACAGGAATGGGAGTTCTACCAGTGGTTCATTTGTCATGTTTTCATTGAAAAGGTAGAAAGGTCAGAACGAGGAAGACTTCATTTACCTCCTCATTTTGAGACCCCTCCCCATGAAAGGGAGCACCGACCCTTTTCAAGAAACAAACTACGCATGCTTAACATCTTTTGAACTAATTACCATACAAAGCAGAGAATGGGATGTACCAAAGTTATGAATATGCATTTGTAGTTTGGGTATTCAATATTTGTATAGATAAAAGGACTCTGTAATCACCTGTAAATTGTGGTGTGTATGTGGGAGCTATCCCACACACTGCCCAGTGTCACAATAAACATACACTTTCTAACTTTAAACTGTTAGAGAGTCTTTGTCTGTCACAGTTGGATATTGGTATCAGATCAATATCCATATTTTTTATAAATCACACTATTAGCAAGGTTTCTTCATTTGTGTAAGTACCAAGGCAAGACATCATTGCTGGGTGAGCCATGTACATTTTCTAGCTGCATCCAGCTACTCATAGCCTGCTCTCCACTCCAGCTCCTCAGGACACTGTTATTACAGAGATGTAGCTGCCATAATTGTGAGCCTTTACCTTTCCTCTCTAACAAAGGCAGTCCCAAGGGCAACCAGCAGCACTACCCACTCTGCCTCCTCTGGGAACCCAGAACATCCCTCTGGCTGTCCAGGACGGCCAAGACCCTTGCCAGGGGGCTCAGAGACCTTGGCACAGAGCCCAAGACCCATGTGCCTTTGATTTAGCCCTTGGAAAAAACAATTACCAACCTTATATGAAGATCAGCAAGCCACAACAGTTTAGGTAGAATAATAGTGACGTTATCACGAGGTGGAAAAGTAGATTTTGGGGTTTTTGGTACGGGGGTTCAGGCGGCAAGATGGAGGGAACTGGGCATGTCCAGCCTTTTTCCTTCTTCTTCTTCTTCTTCTTGGCCTCCATCTTCTGCTGTGATGTTGGCACTTACAGATTGGTTTAGAGTAGAAGTTCACTGTCTAACATAGATGATAGGTATTGGAAAGTAATTGTAAACATTGTGTACGTAGTTTTTAGTATAAAGACATAACACTGCCCCAGGGGCAGGCAGTGTGCCTGGAACTGTCCTGCTGGATGGACCTTGGCAGAGCAGGAGAAAATTTTTTATAGATAAGATGCAATAAACAACCTTGAGACCAAGAACTGAAGAACTCCGACTCATTCTTCAAGCACTCGGGCTGGGAAAAGAGACTTTTAACATTCTCGGGGTCACAGCAACCCAAAAGACCCACTCCACCTTCCACCTGCAGCTGTCCACACAAGGGCTTCAGTGCCTGGGGTAGCTGGTGGACAGCCTTGTGCATCTGTCCCTGGCAGCTCACTGACCTTCCAGGAAATTGAGGATCACGCTCCCAGGGCTACATTCCAGCCTGTGCTCTTGCCCACAGCCATGACAGAGCATGCACAGTACTTAGTCATGAGGGTGTCTTTATTACAGCTGCAACAGGAAGTGGACAGAGCCAATTCATCTTGCATTTGTGGATGTCTTTTGCTTTTGGGGGTAAAAATGTGATGTTATTATAGCTGTTGTTCTTTGCCCTGGTGTGTTTTTATGGGAACATAAGTACAGATGTACTGGGCTGAGTTAGTTCTATAAACCAAACAACTTGTGTTTAAATGTGACCAGTCGCAGCATCCTTTCATATACCTGCTCTTCTAATGTTGCTTGTTCTGTTAGGTTTTTATACTTTTTTTTCTCACACCTTGTCCCTCTTTCAAGTATCCTTTATTGTGAAGGAACAACAGAAAAAAAAACCAAAGTGATGATTTTCACAAAATCTGGCAAAGTTATCAGAAAAAGGTGTGAAAATTTCAGAACTTAGTGTCACAAAGTTGCTAGAAAATTGTATTTCATACCAGCATAAAAGCTAAGTTATATCACTTTGTGCTGGTTCTCTCTGTGTGGAGACTAATGGAACTTATGGATCATTGTCAACATCCAACAGGCAACTCATGAAAGTGCTGTGTAATGTTTAGTAAGTAACAAAGGATCAGGTTTAACAGCTCAGAAAATACAAGGATTCTTTTTATTAAATAAATGCACAAAGATTCTGTTCAGTTTGCGTCTGCTGAGGCTTCTGGAAAGATTTAGTTCATATTGGACTCATTGAAATCATCACCAAAGGATTTGCCTGCCCTAATCTTATTTGAGAAGTGATGTTAACACTGTTTCTTTAGCTGAAAACTAAAGCTAAAAAGCTAAAGAAGGTAAAGGCTGAAATTACATGAAATGCAAGTGGTCAGTGGATTTTGAAACACTTCTAAAATATTTTCTAATGATAGTGATATTTTATTCTTACCTGCATGCATGTTTCTGCCTTATGAGGGTTGTTGTCCTAAGAAAGGTATAGAAATGAATGACCTGGGTTTTTAAACACCACTTCATAGCTGAATGACAATTTATAAATGCTTATGACCAGTGCTAAATTACATCTAGTGAACTTCATTTTTTATGTGTGTACATGTATTCATCTAAAAAGTTCTTCAACTTTAGCTGCAAATTCATGCTAACTTTCTAAGTGTGCCAGATTTGGACTACCAGAAAAAATTACTTTACACTAGTAATGCTATAGCAGGTTTCCCATGTGTGAAAATCCACTATAGCTCCTTTTAGCCTCTCCTGCTTAATCTTCACTTGTTTTGGCTGACAGAGTCTAGTGTTTGGCTAATTAAGAATGTTTAGTTACATACCTCATTGTTCTTCATTATGTCACGTTTGGTTAACATCCATACAAGTGTTTTCCACCAAACCAAGGATATCCCATTTTCTTCTGAGCAAGCAATAACACATCTTTCTGTTGCCCAGATTAAGACAACACAGAAAGACCATTAAAAGAGAAATAAATAATTTTCTTTATAATTTAAAGACTGGAAATCTCTCATGTTGCTTAACTTTTGTATCTCTTGGTACAATAAATCATTTGTAGGCAGCATTTGGACTGAAAAACCAACTCCAGACACTTTTACTTTCCAGGGACTGCCTATTTACCATTAGCTGTCTCACTACCACTGCTTGATGAAGGCAATAAAAACATTTAAGTTTATGCTTCCTAGAATTGTCAGGGATTTGGGAAGTGAATAAATTACCAGACAGAAATATTGAAGTCTTCAGTCAGGCAGCACATTTCTCAAATTACTGGGACTCGGTACAGGGAGCCACAGCATTTATTCTCCATCAGTATGTTTACAAATGCTTATGTCTGCATTTAATATGCAGCTTTAAAGAGACAAAAACTATGAATAATTCTTGTTGCTGTTTGAAGCAGGGTAGTTTTTACTACTAGGAATAATGCTGGCTAAATGACTTACTGGAGTTTGTTTTCCTTTGCTTTTAGCAAAAGGAAATGTTGAAGACGCTGTTACTCAGTAAGAGTAGAACCTCATTTCATTTTTGACTGAATGTCCGAACACTAATGCAACTTTTAAATTTCATTTTCTTTTACTCCATTTTTTACTATATTTTATTTTTATTTGAGTATTTTATTTCATTTTTATTGCTACATGTATTGGATCCCTGTACTTCTTAGTTAACATTCCCTTGGTGAGAATGATTTGGACCTCATTTCTAGGATTTAGTTACCTGGAGTGGAAGTTTAAAAGCAGTTTTATCCTAGTGAGACAGCAGGGAGCCCATCAATATTTTCTGTGCTGAATGATTTTCAGAGCTGATGCAGTTCTCTTTCACATGGGTGTAGATCAAAAGCAACTCTACTGATAGGAATACATTTATATTTCAGGAAGGATATTTGAATCATGTGGCATTTTGCACGGAGCTTTTTTCTCCTAATGGCTGTTAGGAATTGCAAAGGTAAGAGTGACACAGCTTGTCATGCACAGGAACTAACACTGGTTCATGTGGCAGTTCTTGATCTGTCCAGGTGCCCTCCAAGCCTGGCTCCATGGCAAAAGTGCCCAAGGACTCAAACCTTGCTGCTACTCTTGTGGCACATATTTGCACCTCAGATCCTTCTTCCATTTCAGGATGAAGAGAAAACTCCTGCTGACTTCAAAAACAGCATGACTAGACCTTGAGGTGAAGCCAAGTTCAACAAGCTATATATATATACATATCCCTAGAGTGACTCAACTGGATACAGCTCACTGGAGATTTTTCAATCCTAAACTTTTCAATATCAGGGTGAGGTTGCTTTTCTAAGAGAATCTAATTCTTTATGTTCTGTATAAGGCCCAGGAGCCCACATCTCAAGGACAACATTAACTGTCTACATAAAAAGTGACGCCGGTGACTTGTGTCCCCACCAGAACCTGAGGACCCCTCTCCACCTCTCAGTGACTTCCAAGGCATGTAGCTTGCCTGGGGCAGCAGATCAGAGCAGATCAGAGCTTCCAGATCCAGATTAGACACTGGGCATACCCAGAAAGAGCAGCCAGTGAGCATGGAGAATATGACATATGAAGTTCATCGATGAATAATGGGATAGGAAGCTCTGCTTCAACTGAAACTGTCACACTTGCAGAGCTTCCTTTCCCTTCCCCTGCTTAAATAGTGATTACTCTTACAGTCTATTGTGGGAAGTTCAAAGCCAGACTTAATCTCTGGTTATCACCTTAACACCTCAGAAAGTGAGGAAAAAGTGGTGAGAAAGAGACAAAGAAAATGAACAAACCCAGCTTTGCAAACTGCAAAAGTAAAATACTCAATAAAAGCTAGACAAGGAGGAGGTGACAAATTCTATGAAAATAAATCAAAGACACAGTGTTAAATCGTGAAAAAAATATAAAATTCAGGGTGTCAGACCTTCAAAGAGATTTTTAGAGACTAATTTGACAACTTTGCTGGTAAGGACTGATTTTTGCTAGAAGAGGGAAATTCAGCAGATCTCATCTATATGTGCTTCAACAAAGCATGGGGACATAGAGGAATTCATTCAGCTGGAAAAGATGGAGAAGATGAATAGAAAGACAGGATTTATAACAAGTCTATTAAATTGCCTGATGAGGAGGCAATAATGTTATGCTGAAAGCAAACTACTGGTGTTGGATAAAGGTTCAAAATCCTGAAGAATTTGCCCTTAAAATTGTTTACAGTTCTGTTAGAAACCTCAATACAACAAAGCAGGAATGTGCTAAGACATGAGCATAAGAGATTTTGTCTGTGCAGGAGAGGATAAGGGCATCATATTGTGAGATGTGAACGGACTTTGATTTGGATGATATGTGATACTGAAAGTATGCTGAAAGTCTTTAAGGAATAATAAAAATAATATCTGCTAGAAGTTAGAAACTATAATGGAGGAGAAATTACTGTGTGTGCAATTTTCAACTCTCAGTCCTAATCAATGAATCTTAATTGGAACAAACATACAAAGAGAGCCACACTGTTCCCATGACCACACCAGTCTTTATCACACAAAAGAATAAACTAGGCTGTGTTGCTGACAAAGCAGAGAGAATGTATCTGTTCTCTGAGAGCATTTGTTGTAGTAGCTACCTGCAAAAGCATACCTCTGAAGAACTGTGATATGTCTTTGAGTAGCTAAACCCTTGACTGGATCTCCAATATCTTCTGCCTTCTGTATTCCAGTATTTCTTTTGCACAGACTATGTCTGGCTTCAAAAGTCACAAACCTTGCTCTGTCCTGAGCAAAGCAGCATTTGTTTACAGTCCAAAAGCAGAGCTAGGCACAGTTAATACTGTGAATCCCACAGCACTGTGAACTTAGTACGCATTTGTTCAACAAATTGTAACACCTGAATACTGTCATCTTCATTTTGGCCTCTCATCAGGTTAAGAAATTTGTCTGAGCTAATGTTAGGATGTCAGTTGATACCAAATAGACTCCATCTGTTCCTTCAGAGGCTGTGATTAGCAGTCATCCTCAGTGGCTCAGAAATTATGCTCCTACAGTGGTGCCTTTGGCTTTAGCCCCCGTCCAATAAACCTGTCAAACCACATTTTGAACAACAAAGCATTTTCAAAAATTGAGGTGCTGTCTGACTCTGACAGGTGTAGCAAGTGTTATTTTCAGCAAGATGCAGACTCAAAACAGGCAAAACATTTTTAAAGGCTACATTTGTAACTACATTAGGAAATGTAGAGACAGTAGTGGGGAAACAGTAAGAGCAAAAGTAATTCAACAAGTGAATGGGATGGAAGAAAAATTGCTTTGATTTTAGGACTGTTTATCATTTTCACTTTGGTCAGGAATCACCCTTGAGAGCTCATCAGTGTAAAGAACTAATACTTGAGACAAAGAATTCTTATTTTCCAGATATGTGTCATGATACTTCTTAGTTTCCAGATTTGCATTTGTACCAAAAGTCTGACTCAGGACAAGAAAACAGCAGTGTATAGAAAGAAACAGGGAGGAATATCTAACAGAGAATTAATACTTCCTTTTTAAACATTTGATGTGCTGAACTTCTCGTAATTTGTGTTCAAGTTTCTTAGCAAAAAGTTCTTACTTTGCCTCCAGTGAATTTAAATATCCAAATGAAAACTCTTTGACATTTTTCAAGAGTTTACTGTCCAGCTATACATTGCCTGCTGCTTTTAATTCATTAGAGTATCTTGAAGCTAAGGATTTAATTTTTAGTTAATGTTAATTTAGTTGAGAAAATACACTACCTCAAGATTCTTCAATTTACTTACAATAAGTGTACATTTTAATGATTTTCATGTACATATATCAAACTGCATATGAACTGGACATTTACCCCAAAAATAAATATAAAACCAAATGTTATCAAAAAATAAATATTCATATAAGTAGTTCTCTCTAAAGCACAAGCGTTTGAAAATGTAAACCTTTCATTATGCCCTTCAGTAAATTTCTAGTTCTATCAAATATTTACATAAAGGTTGAATCAAGCCCAGTCAAGGGCTTTACAATTATAAAAATCTGCAGCAACCACCTGGTCTTGAAATTGGGAATATTACTTTCATTATATTGTAATTTCATCAATGATAGTCTTTTTGGTATTTAACACCAAGACAGCTTTCCAAAGTCTGATACAAACATTTTGAATTTTTTCCAGAAAACAATATGAAGCTCATTCATCTGGGAAAGAACTAAGATAATATTTTACATTTAATATGATTAAGTAAATAAGCAGCTGTGATTTCTATGAGTTGTAACATTTTCTTAGGCTTCAGGGTTAGCCCAGTGCAGAGCAGATGGCTGCACTCTGATCTGTTAAGGGAGCTTAGATAATTGCAATGGTAAAATAATATTTTGAGAGGGCTGCTGATAAGTACCTAGCCTGACGCAAATGTAAGATGGCATGCTTGGATGATTTGTGCCATTTGAGATCCTCAAGTCATGAAAGGATTCAAAAATTGAAGCTGCAGGGCTTTGATAGGAGAAAAGGGAAAATAGTGCTGCTACTGGGCAGAAAAAACTTCCTTCCAGAGCCTTCATCTCTCTGCTTTACCTCTCAGCTGAAGATCTGCTCTGTATCCCAGATCTCTTGCACCCATTCACATCCTGGAATCTGAGGAACATCTTGGAATCTGATGAACAGTGTGACGTGATAGGTGTTGCATTTAGTTTCCATCAAGGTAGGACCATGATCTTTTTGTCACCTCTGCACTGCTTTCCTGAAGTCACACACACTCCTCTAGCAATTTCAGGGGAAAACTAGCTTATAAATATCTAGAAAGCCACCAGTAAAAAATAACACCAAATTTAAGTGAGCTGAAATTTCTTCAGTAGAAACCGAAATTAAAAACCTAATCCAAATGTCGTTTCTGTCAAGGAAAGATTTAATGAATCTTTTTATAAATATAGTTTAAAGAAGAGAGTCTCACTGTCAGAGAGGGGGAGAGTTTGGCTTTGGGTTTTGGGGCTTTTTTGCAGCTCTCCTATTCCAGATTAGTGAGAAAGGATAGGAGTGGTGTAAGAGAACTGGAATCCCTTTGGAGTGTTGACTATATGTTAGCAAAAAGATGATCACAGAGAGCACCAGGCCAAAAGAGTCTCCTAACCCCATCAATACTTAGGCTTCTTTGTTTCAATCTTGTCCTTTGATGTAAATTAAAGCAGCATAAACAATTTATTGGCCTGGAGGAATGGTTTCTCAAAACTATTTCTTCATATCTTACAGAGTATCTCTTCTTTCATTTTTAAAATTGACAATAATATGAGAAATGTACACATTCTGTGGTAAATAAGTCCTGGTTTTGCTTAGTGGCAGTACAATGAGATGTGATTTGATGCATCTTGATAACAGAATTGATAATAGAATGATACCTTAGGTGGCAATGCTTTCAGCTTGTGAGATGAACTGGGACAACTATGCATCCTCACAGTAGGGTTTCTCTCTCCACCCTCTTCTGAAAACAAAGCAACAAAAGGAACAAATATGTTTCCCTGACTGACAGGAACAATTGTTCAGTAGCAGTGGACTTCAGCTGGTGGTGACACACAACAGGTTCAGCAAAACTAATAGTGACTATTTCTCTCTTTTTGAATTGCTAAGAACTCTCAGCTACATCTGCATGTTACAATGGTCAGAGACCTCCAAGCATGAAGTCTTCAGCACTTTGGCAAGGCCATTTAGCAGAAAATCTCGTGGGACCTTTTCCTGTTTAGAGGTAAAACAGGATGCTTTCCAGACAGCATATGACAACTTTAAGAAAGTATAAATTATGAGAGGACAAAGTATGAACCAGGATGAGCTATTAGGGCGTGGTTTAGGAATGGTACTCCCCAATTCAGTGCTCCCATTGAGTCTCTCCAAACCTGCTGCTCACCTGCTTTCCCTCTCCCCTGCTGAGGAGGAGAACTGGAGGCACAAAAGGGGAAGGTCACAGGCTGAAATAAGAAAAAATGTACTGGAAACAGCAATGAGATAAGAAAACAAACAGTAAGAGGAACAATATTAATAACAAAAGTGTACAAAGAAGAGAGAGTGATTCACATGCAAAATGGTCACCACAGAGCCTGAGCCAACCCAACCACAGCCACACTTCCCTGGCCACCCAAGCATTCTCTCTGCCACAGTCACCGAGCAGAAGAAACCCCCTGTCCTGGGAAAACTCCCCTCTCCCTGCCTTGGCAATGATGTGAGGGGCTGTAAAACAACCTCTGCGTCCCAGCCATGCCCCTCCTGGCTTCTGCAAGAATCAACCCTGCCCTGGCCAGTACCAGGACACAGGTTTATTTGTGGCTTAAGCCATTTCTAAAGTGTTGTTGATTGTTGGGTATAAAATGCTGCTGCTGACTGAAATTCTCATTTTAACTTCAATAGCTGTGGCACTTCATGTAGCTCAAAATACCTGTATGGTTCTGCTATATGCACCAATTCAATCACATTTTGTCTCTTTCTTACACATGCAACTAAGATACTATCTAAATCTAAGTGAAAATGTGACCTTTTCCTTATTATTCTTGGTGGCATATTTTCAATGCTCTTGGCATTCTCTTACTCCTCATAACACTTCCTTTAATTATGTATATACATCACATAAAATGAAGAATTTTTTCCTGCTATTCTGCACAGATATTATTTCCTGAGATATCTTCACTGCCTTTTCCATTTTCACACTTTTAATTCTACTTAATCTCCTCATTGCTACCTTTCACGTTTTGCCTTTGCCATTTCTATTTATAAAGCTAATAAAATACCAAGGAATCATTCTGACCTTTCCAGGTAATCAATATTAAGGACAGTCAGCTATCAGCAAATATTGTTTCAGACAATAATTATACTGGAGAGTGGCAGTTGCTCATTCATCAGCTTAAGCAGATGTCTGGGGGAGGAAATAGGAATACCCTAAGTACCTGAGATTTTGCTTCAGAAACATCATTTTTGACACGTACACATTAGCTGGGCTTGGGTGAGGGTAGTTTCTGCTCTAAAGCAGAGTGTTGCACTATTAGCAGAAAGCAGTCCATTCTGTCTACTCTTTCTGAGCATAATTGCTCCATGGATGACAAATGACTGTTCAAACTACCAGCACAATGGTTTATTGTCTTTTTGCAGTGGAGGCACTTCACTGAGATTAAAAGTGAAAAAATGTTATTAGATTTCCAGCTTAATATCAAGGCAGCAACGAGAATTTGGGGTATGGAAAAGTGCCTGATGTTTGATCTAGAAATGGAATGATTTGGGACACATCCTGGTGTAGTGGGAACTATACCGTAGCCATGAAAATTTCAGAGCAGGAAGCATGGGATTTAAAAAAGAAGGATCATAGTATCCCAAGGGGCACACTTTAAGGGTAAAATAAACCATTAGTTCTTCCCAAAGGCTTCTTTTATTTGTCTATAAATACAGATGATGGAGGGAGAATAATGCACAGCCAGCTGGTGTCCTCAGATGCTCCCTAGAGTGGAACAGAAAGATAAGCAATTATTGCCAAATAAATGGCAAACTACGATTATCACCAAGGGAATGTAATATTTCACAATCATAAATGCTCCATACTTAGCATGAGAGGGGGAAGACTTTAAGATGTGTGAAATGAAAAAATAGAAGGCCATTAAGTAAATTGGTATTGTCAGATTTCAATAGTGCCCAGTGCCTTTAAATCTTAAACTATTTTAACAACTGTTTGTTTCTACTTTTCTTAACCTTTTTCTAAAGCCTCTTGAATTTTTACTAGGCTGTCTTGACTTCAAAACTGATTCCTCATAGCTGGCTATATTTTCCATCTTAACATTTTCTAAATTGAGAGGTTAAACATCATCGTTTTTTGTTGTCTTGAGGAAACAGAGAATATTTGGGCTCAGTTACTTCAGAAATCCAGGCTTCTGATCATAATAATGGATTAAAAAAAAACATTCTTGTTGTAAATGCAAATCATGTCTGTAAACTGCATCCTATGCACCAAGCTTCTTTGCCAGGGATGTGAACCCCTCTGTTACTACAGAAAATACTGAAAAAGGCAGGAACTTTAAATATCTTCAAAGACTACCTGGACAATTGAGTTTATCACACAGCAAAGCTCCCTTTATAGCTAGTGCAGAGAAACAGGTACTTGTAGGCATTATCTCTTTTAGAATTTTTCTCCATGTCTGTAACAGGAGCCTGGTCTAGAGCAGCAAGTCTGTAAACAGATGTCTACAACACCTACATCTAGAATTAGTCTAAATGGACTTTGCCATATACCAATGCATCTAATGTCTTGTACCTTGTATACAGAGTTTAAATGAAATTTGACATGAAAATTGGGTAAGCATCCTCATCCTTTTTAATGAGATCATTAAAAAGAGACAAATCACAAATGTGCTTCCCTTAATGTATGTCAATGTGATTGCAAAACAAAGAGGTTTGCTTTTTGTTAGACAGTTGCAATAAATAGATGCCAAAATACATGCAGAGACTGGATGGAAGAATTCTATTTCTACAGCAACATCCAAGCTATAAAATATAAATTACAGTTGGGATTTGCATAGTTCATCTCAATGGGCAAAGTGAACCAGACTTGTTCTGAATTCAGGGCATTTAACACAAAACAAAGAACTTTTAGGAAGAATAAATGCAGTAAATAAAATGTATCAGTCATTTATTATCTCTTATGCATTTCCTCTACAAATGTTCTCTAGTCCAACAAGTGCCCTTTCCTGCACATGTAGGTCACCTGTACCATGTGTATGCATTTGATAGGTCAGACTTCCTACATTTAGATTCATGTTATATGCCCATAGGCTGGTCAGAGAAAATTCAAAATCGAAATAAGTTGTCTAAACCATGTTTTACACCCAGGGCTAAATTCCAATGCCATTAAAGAGATACACAGTATGTGTAAATAAACTAATCTGAACAAGTTCTTTTAAAATATTGAAAAAAATGACAAGGTAATTCACATTTTAATCAAACACATATGCTTGCATTAATAAAAGACAATAAAAACTACTCCAAAGTTATGATAATTGTTTGTACAGCACAATTATTTCTGATGGAGGAAGGCTTTTCTCCTGACTTTCCAAAAATCCAACAGAATTTGCCGTCATCTAAAATACAAAATGCAAGGAAATACACATTAATGTGAAAGTATCAAGAGGACAGGATGAAAGATTTTCTGCTGAGTATTTTTCCATTCATTTTTTGTTGATGACTCCTTTAAACTGTTGTGTTCACAAAATGTTTGTGTGGTTAAATAATTGCACTTGCGTATCAAAATGACACACTGAAAGATAGTTGTGATTGGAAAAATGTTGGATTTTTAAAGAAGCAGGAAACTTGTGCATCTTTTTTAATAAAGCCAAATGACATCTCCGAGTGATATTGAGATAGGAATCTATAGTCATGTTGCTGTGCATGGTATGAACTTTCAGTCCTTAGCAGAAGTATCTCACTGTAGAACAGAGTACTGTGGTAGTCTCTGGTTTTGTAGTATTTACTTTTTTCTGTCTATCTTACAAGTTTTATCTCTTTGTCCATCCTACAGGTGTGAACACCATTCATATGAAATTGGAAGTAAAAGCAATGTCTGCCAGTACCCTGGCGCTTCTTCTATGGAGTCAGAATTTCATTTGAAAGTTGTTTCTTCTCAGCTTCACAACATGGTGCCCAATTTCCCTGGGATAAAGTAGTCAGTGCTTTCAGCAGAGCAAGCAAATTCTTGATCCACCTCTGCTGGACACTGCCCTATCTGTTGTGAATCTAGCGAGCAATCAGAAACCTTGGCTGCTTTCTCTCTGCAGCATGAGCAGCTTGAGGGGAGGAGAGAAGCTGGTGAGAGAAGCATTGTATTTCATAGTGTGCTTGGCATGTCCAGCGTCACACTTGGACCCAGAGGCACGTTCCTGCTGCAGCAGGACTGTGTCCAGTTCTGGCCCCTCAGTTTGGGAAGGATGTTGAGATGCTTGAGCATGTCCAGAGGAGGGCAACAAGGCTGGTGAGGGGCTTGGAACACAAGCCCTGTGAGGAACGTTTGAAGGAACTGGGATTGTTTAGCCTGGAGAAGAGGAGGCTTAGAGGTGACCTTATTGCTCTCTACAACTTCCTGAAGGGAGGCTGTAGACAGGTGGGGTTTGGTCTCTTCCACCAGGCAGCAACTGGCTGAACAAGAGGACGCAGTCTGAAGCTACATCAGGGAAGGTATAGGTTGGATATCAGGAAAAAAATTTTCACTAGAAGAATTATAAAGTACTGGAATGCTCTTCCCAGGGAGGTGGTAGAATCACCAGCTCTGGATGTGTTCAAAAAAAGACTGGACATGGCACTTGGTGCTATATTCTAGTTGAGGTGTTAGGACATAGGTTGGACTCGATGATCTTTGAGGTCTTTTCTAACCTTATTATTCTGTGATTCTGTGATTCTGTATCTGTATTTTATTTGTTAACTGTGTCACAGGTTTCCTTCCAAGGAAGATAATTGTTGAACCTGAGAAGGCTCTACCCTATCCCAGCCTCTACCTGGTTTTAGAGCCAAAACATCACACCAGAGTGCCAAAATGTCCCAGTCTGAGCTCTTGCTAAGTGGTCCCACATCCTGCCAGATACACGACTCAGAATATGCTGGCTCCTGGAATGAGACTTGAGCAAGATAAGACCTGTCTGAGAGCCAGACTCCCAGACAATCAAGCCAGTAGCAAGCCCATTCCTGGACAAACACATATTTTCCAGTGTGTTTTCCACAATGCAGAGAAGCATGGACATTTCTCTCAAAGCAGAGGTTGTGAGGTAAAACTTCTGCTTCTCAGCAAGGTGGAAAGCTGCTCTGACCTGGCAGTGCAGACAATGCCCAGGGCAGCAGCTCTGCACTGTGCTGACAGCACACACCAGCTACCAAGAGCCAGCCTGGAATCCAGAACTGCAGGATGAGATGTGCATCATGGAGCCTAGCTGGGCTCAACAGGGATCCCTTTTGCACTGTTCAGACCTATCACTTACCACAAAACAAACTGCCATAAATTCTCTGTGCAGCCCTATCCTGCAGATTAAAAGATCCTTTTTATTTTGTATCATATTTCAGACTCTGGGGGAGTATTTATTTCTGTAAAAAAATCTAGGACTAATATTTTTTTTCTGTCTTGTTCACAGTTGCTTTTCAGTTTATATATTCTTAATTTACTTTTCAAAATGGTCCTGTTGTAACAGGAAAATTAATATGTTGAATTCTCAGTTACCAGAGAGAAACAGAGTAGCAGGGAGAGGACAGCTGCTAAAATGGGCTGGAAATATCAGCACAGCAAACGAAATGCACTGGATTTAAGGCCTGAGAAGCAATAGTCCATCAGTCTTGGGAGATGCCTTGTTATTTTCATTTTTGCAAGCAGTCATGGCCTCTTCAGGTCTCTTAAGTTATTGATCTGGTCTCTACCATTCTCTCTTGCTAGTCAGAGGCAAAAGCAAAGCACCATTTAGGTACCTATTTTGGAAAGCTGGAGTATAAAACAGACAACTGCTGTCTAGACAGCTTTAGTAAGTCTATGATCAGTCTTCGAAAGTCAAACTATGTGACATTCAAATGCTGCCACTGGCAAGTGTGCAACAGCTTGGATTAAACCAGAGCTGTGAAGCTGAACCTTTCTTGTATCTCAAGTGCACCAAGGATGTTTCTCAAAGTATTTTATAATTGCAGATCAAAGAGTGAAATTTTGGAAAGTCGGATAAAATGATCAAGGCCTTCAAACTTCATACACAATCCCAAAAAGGACAATGACAGCATTTATGTTCATAGAGGATGATATTCATACCTGGGAATCCAAACAGCATACACTGAAGCAGAATGTATGGGAAATGTCAGCCCTCATGTGGGCTCACACCCACACCCACACACCAAAAAAATGTTTTCACCAATCTTGTTTTCACCTACTCTTAAGTTGAGAAGATACTCTACTCTGTGCTAAATGTAATTCTGCCACAGAAATTGCCAGCTGATGTCCAGCAATTTTTTTAATCCCTTTGTTCAGGGCCATTATGCTTTCTCTCCAGGATGGGAGAGCTCACTTGGGGAAAGGGCGCTAAACATGGCATGCTCCAGTCTGTTGGGAGAGACTGGAAAAACAATTAAGCCTTTTCCCAGTACTCTGAGACCAAGTAAGGTTACATGAATTGCTTCATGAGTTTAGGTGTCCTCCTGAGTCTTGGTGGCATTCCCCCTTTAGACAGCAGTGGTCTGGTAGGAAGCTAACAAAGGATGTGATGGATTGGAGACAAATTTCCTGGGTAAATATTAGAGACTTTATGGAATGGAAAGTAACAGGAAAATGGTTGTGGTTTAAACCCAGGAGGCAACTAAGCACCACACAGCCACTTGTTTACTCCTTCCCCATGCCACAATAGTATGGGAAGGAGAACTGGAAACAAAAAAAACATTAAACTTGTGGGTTGAGATAAGAATAGTTTCATAATTGAAATAAATTAAAATAAAAGTATAATAACCATAGAATAATAATTGCAATCAAAAGAAGAAAGAGAGAGGAATGAAAACCCAAGAGAAACAAGTGAGGCACAATACAACTGCTCTGCACACACTCACCTCTGCTCAGCCCATCCCCAGGCAGCAATTGGCCCCTCCCAGCCCATTCCCCCCAGCTGAAATACTGGGAATGACCTTCAGTGGACCATGCTCTGTGAGCATCCTTTGGGATAGTTTGGGTCACCTGTCCTGGCCATGTTCCCTCCTGGCTTCCTGTGCACCTGCTCACAGCCAGAGCATGACACACTGAAAAGTGCCTAATTAAATGTAAACACTGCTCAGCAACAACTAAAATTTCAATGTGTTATCAACATTATTCTTTTACTGAATTCAAACACAGCAGTGCACTAGCTGCTGAGGAAATGAGCTCTATACCAGGTGAAATCAGGACCTGGGGGCCTGTGACCACTGCTGTACTGTACTTGGTGGTTTTATTATGGAATTATTTGGTAAGATGAGAGTGTTACCATGTATTACAGTAATCTGTACTTTGTGTAAATGCTTCCTCCTCTCCCTCTCTTCTCTTTCTCCAGTGTCCTCAGCCTCTCTGGTGCAGTGCAGCTCCTACGTACTGTTATGCACCCTTGTCTGCTCTAAGGGACTTCACCCTGTGTGCAAGTTTTTGTCTGCTCAGCTGGGGACTCACACACTAAACCTTCTTTTCTAATGGCACAGATGAGAACAGGAAGAACTTACTTCTGGATCTGTTCCCTGAATACCTGAAGCTTTGCCCTATCACTATCCTCAAGAGATGAAAAATCAGTAAATCCTATGCTGAATATCAAAATTTCTTTAAAATAGTTTTATTCTTTCCCCTAAGCTTCTCAAGGAAGTGAAAATACCGTGTGCCTGCCCTTTTCTCTGTAAGCCTCTCAGTATCTTTCCCCTTTAGCTGCTGAAGTCATTAGACAATTCCAACAAATCTGCCAGAGCACAGTCTCAAAGGAAATGCTGTCATGAGCACAGGCAGTTGAATAGAGAGAGCAGCACAAATTGGTGCCTCATCTAACACAAATTTTGCCACCCAATTTCAACAATTATCTATTTTCTTTGCTCTGGTGGCAGCTTAGCAAATACACACTAGCCAGCAAATACACACAGCTGAGCAGCACAGTTACAGCCTGGAAGCACTGACATCCTCAGGGCCTTTCCTAAATGGTAACCAGAGAGCAGGGGAGGCTGCAGAGGGAAGGGACAACCCAGGGGACTGGCTGAAATGCAAGAAGGCAGAAGCATTCACATTTGAGGGTAGGGATGAGGGATCTGCAGTGTGTAGGGAGAGGATAAAGGACAGACATCCGTGGGAGCTGTTTTGTTTTAATGCCATTGTTCACGACAATGATGTTCTGGAGCAGCTCCATGAATTCTGCCCTCTGACAATCTTAATTTACCCTTTCTTTTTTGATAGAGTTTTGGTATTAACTGCTACCTCCAATTCTGTGTAACTTCTGCCTACCTTTTATTTCAACTTCTTTGGCCCAAAGTCCACATTAATTTTGTTTATCCAGAATCTATCTTGCTCTGACCCATTTTTATTTCTTCTTTTCACAACAGTTCTTCCTGTCTGTCTGGAAATCAGAATATTCAAAACAGCTTCTGAAATTGATAGAATGCAATACCTCATTTTGTTTTTTCTAGAAACAATTTCATTTAAACCACAGCTGCTTTTGTCATTATTAAAATTAATTGTAAGGTCCTAACAATTGTTACTCTCTCTAAATGAGATTGGAACATAGAATTATCTGGAAAATGCCCTGATAATTAAGTTTTTTCTTCCCAGTGAGTGAAAGGATTGTGGTTTATAATTTGTTGAGAAACAAGTGTTAACTCTTCCAGTGTCATTTTGGCAATGTGAAAAGCCTTGGAAAATGCTATCATTAAGAGTATGTTAAGTAACAGCTGTTCTTAATTATTAATATTTTGCTGGAGGGAAAAGAAAAACATATCATTTCATATATAGATTCATCCTTATCCTCTTTTTATGCTCTTTTTAAACAAGGACCATATCTCTGAGAGTGACCAGTGTGTTTGACACTGTAGTCTAAGTAAGCTAGGAAAATAAATTCATCCCATGAAGACAGCAGCAAGCCCTGCTTTGGTCCATCCTATATTGCTAATATCTTCTATACAAAGACAAGAGACATTGGTGAATCCCATCTGGCAAGGAGAAACAATTGTAACTAAGCTTTATCTAAATTAAGACAGTTTTATACCTCTTTTGAAGGTAAATCATCTAAAAAGCAGTCCTGAAACTCTCACAGGGGCATTAACAAATTTTAATTCATATTAGATTTCTCTCTGCCAGTGAGGGTTAGATTTTTGTCTCTTTTCTAGGAATTCACTGTCAAAACAGTCTGGCATAGAAGAGGATGAACAATTAGTGACTTGGATTACTGCAGAGTTTCAGTATCTTATTAACTGCATTAGGGGCAGGGTGGAAGATTACCTTGACATCACTTTTGGAAACACCATCTCATCAGGGATTCTGAAGTCCCTGCTCTGTTTGTCACATTATAGAAATTACAGAGGTCAGGTGCTTGCTCCATTTGCAGCTCTGTTGGCGTTTGTGTGGCAAGGAGATGTGGAGTTTAAGACTATCTGATTTTTAAAGATCTGGTATGTCTGCTATCTGATTTTTAATTAGGAGAAATTAATCCTACTCTTTATTACAACACCTACTCATTTGATTTTCTTTTGGCCATATACTAAGGAGTTACAGCCTTTCCTTTGGGTACATTTATAATTTTCTATTAAAAAATCACATTTAATTGCAAGGAACAAATTTATCTAGTATAATTTATAGCTTTAAAATGTTTTGATACAGAATATAGTCTAAAATTCTCAAATATTTAAGCTTCTGCTTTATTTTTTACTCACACTCGGGAGTAACAAATTCAGGTTACTGGTTCAGAAGGTGTTATTTTCCTTCACATTTTGGAAATTTTGTCCATATGCTTTTGTCCATGTTTCACAGAAATCAAATAATATATAATAATATTGAAATATAATAATCTTGAACATTTTACCTAACTAAATACGGAATTAAAATAAATAAGATATCATCTTCTGTAACTATTGTATTAAAAATTGAAGCAATTCTTAAATTTTTCAGTAGGGGCAAAAGAATCATACAGTAAAAATAGAGTCTTGCAGAATCATAATTCTCATGAATATTTTTTCTGAGGTGCTGGCATTTGTATCTCCCTTTTTCCAACAATATCCATTATGCTAATAAATTGAGATGGGTTCCTCATTTATTAACCATAAACTCATAATAAAGGCATCAGTCATGTCTTCTTTCAACATTAGCTAGAAACAAATTAGTACAATTAAAAGAGCAAGTGTATTTCTTAATTGGAAGGCCATTTGCTTATTTGCGCCATTTTTATCTGAAGAATATGTTAACCACACTTAAGAATTTGAGCTGTATTAAAATTTTCCCTCATTTTACTTCATTTATTTTACTGGTATTTTGACAAGCTGAGAATAGCACCTGTGTTTGAAATGAAGTGGTGCAAAAGTATTGCTATGAATACTAATTAACATTTGCCTAAAATTCTGTGTCCAGGCTGTTGGAAAATGGGTGAGTGGGACCATGGATGACTTGCATATGGTCTCAAAATCTGGTAGTGGTACACCTGGAGCTCCACAGCAGCATCACAGGCCTCCTGCTTGTCCTTAGAAATTCACCTGTCTCAAGGAAATTAATATTTTAGCAATGCATGGAAGTGTTGATATATAACACTTTTAGAAGTGTATAATTCCTGTTTATATATTAGATCCCTGAAGAACACCGGAAATAGTTTCCAGGCTTAGCTTTTTAGAAATATTAGTCAACTGTTCCAAAAACACAGAACTAAACCTGGATTCTGAACTGTCCTGATGAATTTTTAATAAATTCATATTGCATGTTGAATTATCCAATGTTAATGGATGAGCTCATTAAAGGAGGCAGGATTGGTGGCAGCCTGGTTGAGTTTGCGATCTCAAGGACCAAATGCCTGTGAGGCTAAAGGGAATTCCATGGTTTATATTTCTCTCCCAAGATTTAGTTAATGTATGATTTTGAATGTGAAAACTGAAAGAATAGCAGCAGAAAATAGAGTCAACCATACAATGCAGTTTTATGTCTGAAAGAAAATAAGCTTCATCTTGTTTTATAATTCAGCAGAATACACCTTAAAAAGCAGCTGTAGACCCACCATTCCTTGCTTGCAAAAAAAAAAATATATATATCTATATATACTTATCACTTCTTGCTTTCTTAGTCTTTCCTGGATCTCTTGGTGGCTTTTCATATGGAGAAATCTGAGCATTTTTATGAACATTGTCACAAAAGTACCTGCACAAACTTAGCATTTCATTACTTAACTTCACTCAGTGTAAACTAAAAAAGCAAACTACACAAAACACACAAACAAGCAAAGCCCCTCACCTGGACTAATCTACCTCTCTCTGCTGCACTGCCAGTGCCGTCAGACACAGTGACCCTGTATATGAAAGGAAAGAGTTGTTAGCTGGGCTTTAGCTGCACATTTACTCTTGATCACGAAGGTGGTAGTAAAAAGCTTAGAAATATTGTCCTTTGCTTTCAATCTCTTGTTCAGTGTTCATTCTGCTGCTCAGGAAGCCCATCTTCCTCCTTCTGCACTCCTGGCTACCAGGCTGCCCTAGGTTAATTCCTGAGTGAATAAATACTGAGGTAACCGAGAGAAAGAATTTATTCCATAGCTTCAGTTGTTTAAAACACATCTTTTTCATGTCACAGCCAGCTCAATATTGCCATACCTTTCAAGAGAAAATTGTGAGGAGCCCTGTCCCCTGACTCAAAAAGTTATTTAGATACCCACATTGATGTATAGATAGCAGAGATCTAGAGAAGTGAGTTCTAAAACAAATTCAACATACAATCGCCTTCAGACCAGCAGATTTCTCTCTCCTGGTGAAGCCACAGTGTCTTTGCATTTATGTCAGGCTACGGGCTATGGCCAGCAAGACGTGAAGCAAAGCACAGGAAATCTACCAGCCACAGAAGTTTTGCAGGCACTTTGTCCTCAACAGGAACCTCTGACTGTGTTCAACTGCTTAAACCATTATGCATGTAGAGGTAAACTGGCTTAGAGCTCAGCCCATTTAGCACTTCAGCACTTCAAATTTTATATGCAGGAGAAGGTTTAAAGGCTGTAGCAGAGCTGTAAGTCACTTTGCCTCTGCAACCGTGAAACCTTAAGAAGCTCAAGAGGGCAAAGCCCTATCACTCCTTGCTAGTTTAAGCCTTCTAGCACAGAGGACCCAGGAAAAAGTTTCTCTGGGCTTAAGGCAGCCAAGATTCCCCTCATAACACTGAATTCTTCAAATACAGGAGGAAAGCTGGTGGAAACAGTTGCTCCATTAAATGCTGTTGCACTTTTAACCACGTTTTTGCAAGTGCCAAGTGCTGCACTGTAAGATGCATGAAAATACTTCTCTCCCACACATCTCCTACAGGGCAAGAAAATGTAATGCCTCTGGAATCTGGCTGGCCACTGCAGATTTCCATTTCCATCTTATCATGTTTTCTATGAAAATTAATACAAAATTAACTTTTCCTCTGGCTGGCCCATGTGAGTTTTCTAAACCATATTCTCAGAGATTGTTAGTGATTGAAATGCATTTTTATGCATTTCATATCCCCTCTATGCATAAAAATCTCATTTATATGTCCAGAATTAAATCTACTATCTTTACAAATTTCATTCCATCAAAAGTGTTTGATGTCAGCGTGGCCTAACACGGTTATAACAGTGTAAATGGAAGAAGGTTACGAGCAAGCCACCACACACACAGCTTATCCACCCCTCTGCCCAGACACCTGGATAAGGTTGTAATCCAAAAAGTGCAAGCTTTTACCAGGGACAAACAAGAACTGGCACTCAGGCCAGCTCATCTAAGCATCCTCTGGCACAGTCCCTCCACTGCCTCCAGCTCTGTCTACAAACCTTTCCAAACATCAGGGAATATAATCCTCTGGTGTAAATTATCCTAATCATATATAGAAGCACTTTTGAAGGCTGAGGCCACTTTTTTGGAAGATTACTTTGATGTGTTTTGACTCATAGGCAACACTATAGCCATAACTGCCAGGCCTTATTCTGCATAAGATTATACACTGATTAATACACTGATTAATCCAGTGCTCAGTGTAGTGTTTGCAGTTTCTTTGTCTAGCAAGCCCTGAGATAACATAAACAGTCACTAATAATGAGCTGTAACTTGGATGAGGAGGTTTTTTGCTGCTGAAATTTGAACAGAACTTTGAAGTACATCTGTCAAAATTAATGTGTAACCAAACTGCAGAAAAGCTGTGGCTGGGTAGGGTCTACAAGAAGAAAAAATGTGTCCTGCAGAGGTATCACAGGTTGTTGGTCCCCCATGAACTGAACCACAAACAAGGGCGGAGAGGTGAACAGAATCAGGGTACAAAATAGCTTCTTTCTACATGAAGGTAACATTTCACAACAGTCTTTAAAATGTCACCACTGTATTTATTTATAAACCTCCAGGATTCCCACTGCTAGGTAAATTTTTCAAAACTTTACTCAACTTGAAGACTTAAGGCTAGGAGTTTTTACATTTTAGTGCATGCATATCTGCCCTGTGTCAGCAAGAGCCGATTCTTTTGAAGCATTTCATCTTCTGTTTCATTATTGAAAAACATCTTTGTGGAATCACAAGATTGAGCATGAGGTTTTACAGAAGTTTTGCAGGCAGGTAAGCACAAACAGTTTTAACTGAGTTATTTTTACCAGCTGTCAGCTGCTCATAGTAGATCTTGAGCTCTATGGATTTGCACATGTGAAAAGTGAGCAAGAAGTAGGATTCATATTGATTGCTTTATATATTCATAGCTTTTAACATCAGAAATGACAAATACATATTGAGTAACAGTACATATTTCAGAGTAGTTAATGCCATATGAACCACTACTCAAATTCCATATTAAACATTTAAAAAAACAGGCAAGTAAAAAAACTCCTCTTTTTCTTTTTAAAACACACCAGCACAATGCAGCATTCCTGTCTTGAATAATGAAAGGCAGTCAGTATAAAGGTGCCACTTGCACTCTATCAACGTTTAAGAAATTTCCTCCAGAATAAATTCCTCACTGTGCACTGTTTTACAAAAAAAACTAACACTAAGTAATGTCTAGGCAGACCATAATCTCTACAATAATTTTTTTAGAAATAAGACAATGCTAGTAAGCAATAAATCAGAGAATAAAGCAGCAGGTATTTGTTCTGGTCTTATTCTGAGCTTATTGACTGCCACCAGAGCATGGCTGCAGTTCCTAATGGTTGAAAGTGATACAGCTGTGGTACCTCAATGCCAAGTGAACCCTCATACCAGCAGTGTTTGGAAAGCCGCCTTTCCCTCCTCACACAAACATTAAAAATGATTAGAACTATATAACACTAGGTTATTTGCAGTAAAGCAGCTATGTAGTAGCAAATTACATTGTTTAGGAGTCCCATGAATAGCTGAGAAAGGGATGTCCTCTGGGGGAAGCCGCCAGCAGAGTGCCTTGCAGGGAGGCAGCAGCATCACCTCAGGACGGAGCATGGGCACGGCTGAGGAGCTCACAGAGGGTGAGCACAGCCACAAAGCATTTCAGATTGAGGATAATATATATTCATCCTTCTCAGAGCCCTGCCTAGAAGGCACTCTTCTCAAGCACATTGTAAGGGATGAAGAAAAATACATTGCTGCAGCCTGTCTTGAAGATTTATTCTCTGTACACACAGTTGTGCACATCTGGTGCATTGTGCGTGGGCTTTTCTTTTCCTCCTGGCATGCTGCAGCATGAGACACACTGCTGGAAAAATACAAGTATTGCCTATATTAGCCTTTTTTCTTTGAGCAAACTGAAATTATTACAGAGCTAGAATGCATTCATTGTCTCCAAAAATCTCATCACCTTCTGTATTATTCCAAAGGTATTCATTTTTAAGTGCACATATCATCGAAAGTCTGAACTGTTAAACCGAAGATAAGAATAAAATGTCTCCAAAGACCTCTGTAATGAGGTACAAGACTCTTCCAGATTTTTATCAACATTTCCATCTCAAAGCAGCTCAACCCTCTGTTTTTCTCTACTAAAACAAATTGTATACAATTAAAGTGAAAGATCTGGCAAAGAACCATGTTTTAGAGCAAAACACTGGTATCCAAACTGCTGTACAGCCAAATAATGTAGAGTATGGCCCTACCCCATAAAGAAGCAGTCCATCACAGACAGAAAGCCAGGAAATGGCTTCCTGCAGATGTAGCATGGGGAAGCCATGCCAGGTGTCTGATACGTGCTTGAAGCCTCCAGAGAAATTGTGCATGTTATCTTGTGATATCAGCTCATGCTACCTCAGTATCAAGCCCTTTGCTTGCAATAGCTGCTATCTCAGAGCACACTGCCAGTGACAATGATCATTTTGGCTTATTTTAGCAGACTAGCTGCAATTACTGGCATCAGCAGGTATCAGACTATTTCCAGCAAAGGTGTTTGGCTTCTAATTTAGTTCCTGTCACTGAGACTAGAAAATACATTTTTTGTTTCCCACAGCTTCTACTGTGTATCAGACCCTGGCTTCAGCCCGGTATTTTAGGAATTCTAGGAGCTGTGTAGAACTGCACATTTAATCACAGCCTCCTGCCATGACTTTGCTGAATGACTTGTCCAAACATTAAAAAGAGGATTATAGCTTATTGAATCAGAAGAGGACCCTCAGCAAAAGAAGCTGGCCAGCTATTTACACACTGAAATGCTCCCAACAGCAGTACTGGCCAAGTACCATCTGGTTTAGGGTTTTGGATGAAACATTAATTTTCAACTGGATTTCCAAACATCAGGCCTTTGAGGGTTCATTTATAAACCACATGTGAAACAAGCTGTCAGCAGAGAATGGGCTGTCCTGGGTGAGTGAGTGTGCAGCAGCAAAATCCCACTGCCACCAGAGTCTGCTCCCTCTTCTAGGACAACTGACTTCAGAGCTGACACAGAGACTTTTAAAGACCATCAAGGCTAGAAAAGGCACAGAGCTTAGGCACATCTCATTTTAGTCAACCTGTTAGAGATTATCTTGTATTACCATCTATCCTTTTCTTCCCTCTAGTTTATTCCTTAACTGTTTTATTATCAATACTAATGTCTGACTGATCAATCTTGTCACATGTACAGACAGTATTCCTAGTGTGAAAGACAAGAAGCAATGTCCTACTCTCCTGAAGAGGCTCCAGCCTTTACTGTTCAGAGGGCCAACAACCACCATGTAAAAAAAAAATTAAATAAAATCCAGGATCAACAGAGTACCCAGCTCAAGAGAGTTTTGCTACCTCCCAAATGAATTTGTGCTGGTTTAAATCAATGACCTCAGATGCTCCATCATCCTGCATAAGTTTAACTTCATGAACTTTGAGCATTCCCATTGTAGTACACAATGTTAACCACTTATTTAACATTTTTCAGATCACTTACATGTATAAATACACCATTATAGGCTGCATTAATTAGCTCTGCTGAGGATTCTAATCCAAGAAATTCTGCAAACACTAGAAGCAAAGAAACAAGAATTTTTTGCAACTAAGCATGTTTTCAGTTAGTATAGATAGAGATTCATCATGGGAAAAGTGCAGCAGCTCGGATCCTAAGAAGAGTAGATGATGGGTCAGATGTATACAGGAACTAGAAAAGAGGTCAAACAGGATGGCACAGACAAAATCTAAGCATGGAATACAGCGGGAAGGGGAGGGAAGGGGAGGGAGGTATCAAGCATCACATGCATGTGGTGGGTATAGTAAGGAACTTTAAGCATATACATCTCATTCTTCCACAACAGATTTTGGAGATTTTTGGTTTAAAAAATTAAGCCAAAGGCTGTTATTTTTATCTTTACTTTATGGATGAGGAAATCAAGGCACAGTGGGATGCTCAGGAACATTTGAAGTGGCAGCCGGAGAAAGTGCATTACCCCTTCACCATGTCTGAAATGGATCTGCTCTTGTTTAAAATCAAGCTATGTATTATTTTGTGAGGCTAATCTAAGGATGACATCTTGGAGGATAAGTACTAGCTTCCTCCAATAGGAGCAAATCATGGGGAGGAAAAAGAAACATCCTTGGGATTGAATAAAAGAAATCCAATAGGCTGCAACAAAGGAAGAGGTAGGTCTAAAATTCTGGGAAAATGAGCTTTAGAAACCTTTCTGACATTTCCCATTAAAAGTGGTAATAAATATAACACCTTCCAGGCAAAGTAGGACATAATGCAGACATATTATATAATATCTACTTCTTATGCTTAATGCTTATGAGTCAGTCATTTCTAAAAAGATCCCCAGCCCTAATTCCTGTCCAGCCTGAGGAGGTCCTCAATCTGCTTCCTTCCTTCTGTGCTTGCATTTGCTTTCTATGACCTTTTGAGCCTTGTAAAAAACATTTTGTTAAAATTGCTTAATCAGTTAATCCACCTTTAAAAGCTGAGGTCAGGAATGGGTTTTATGATTCCAGTGACTGTAAAACACCACAGCCTCCAGAGGGATCACTGTTTCATACCTTATCTGTCACACATTACCATTTTCATCATGGCATTGGAAAGCACAGAGCGCCTAGGATCACCATCAAGATCATCCAGGAAAAAAAAGATGGAAATGTGTCCAGGGTCAATTATGTGAAATCTTTTTTAAATTATCTTACATAATGTAAAATTCTGTAAAAATTTTTTGTTCTGCTTCCAAAAGCTCAGATAAGGTTTGAGAGAGTTAGCACTGCTTCCATATTCATATACTTGGACACTCAGCCCAGACTGTGTGGCAGAGTTTAGCTGGGACTCACACAATGCAGGAGCTGGGGAAACTCTGCTCCAGCCTTTGGTTAAATCTTTTATGATCCAAGCTATGCATGATAAGCTATGGATAGTTTACTAAGTTTATTTTTTCAGTTATTTCTTCATAACTTATTTTTGTTACTCAACAGGCAACCATTTTGCATAGGCTAAACCTCACTCTATACTATAATGAATCCTAAATAGTGCAGGGGTGAGGGGTCTTCAATAAAAAAGTAGCATGATTTATATTCAATCATAGCAAAAAACTACAATTTATATATATAAATATATCTTTTTTATTTATACGGCGCACACACACACACACACACACACACACACATAACTTTAGTGGTGGTTTCTGCTCATATGCTTCCAGGAGGAATAAATGACTGACTATAATTTTACCACACATAGAGGAACATTAGTGAGTCCTAATTGGAAAATATGAGTTGATGCTTAAGGGTTCCACACTATGGAAACCTGGGGCTTGTGCAGTACAGCCTTTATGGTGTATTTGGCTCCACTGCAGGAATACCTTTTATTCTAATCATCATTCAGCTCTCCAAGGCAAAAGCCAGAGATCCTTCTCAAATGAGCATATAAATTTTCCACTGAAGCTAATTTATAATTAGTTTTTAACAGGAGTAATTTTTTTCAGCTACATTCTTTCTAATTTGTACTATAAATGGAAGTGCTTTTCCATGTAAATTAACTTGACCTACCCAGAAATACCCTTCTATTGACACTGTGCCATAGACTTTCCTTCTTAAATTGTTTGGAAAATTTAAAACCAAAAGCTGTTTAAATCAACAAACAAATCAACAGAGAAATGAGCAAATAAAGAGCATCTAAAACATGGAACTAACTCCTCAGCCAACTTTTATGCTCAATTTTCCTGACTCATCCCCTTGTTTTCATCCTTCATAGGCTTATTCCACAAGCCTAATTGTTTAGATCTTACTTTCACACCCAAAAGAGGAGAAATGGCAGTTAATGTTCCTTGGAAAGAACACAGCACTGCCTAAAACAGTGCAATCTGATCCTTCCTAACAATCAAAATATGGACCAACATTAAACTATTCTGGTTCAGATAGTGTAACATTTACTTACCAAATATTCCTGAACTGAGTTATTTCTTGAAGCAATTCTCAAACAAGCAGAAAATCTAAGCTGGCTTCCTTCTGCATCCTGCTTATTGTCATATAAATTCCTCTCACAGGAGAGAGATGATCTACATGTCTATTTTGCTCTCCTAAATAACCTAAATACCATGATAAAGATTTCAAATGTTCAGATGCTTCAGGTACTCATACACACCAATTCGTCAAGGAGATAAAAACTGCAAGTCAGTACAGAATTCTTAGTAGGGCTACATATGTTCATTTATAACCTCTTCAAAAAAACAAATCATTTCATAATTAGACATTAGCAGTATACTAAGTACCAAGACTGTGTTACAGTGCAGTTCAATCTGCATGGGATAGCCTGGCAAACTACTGCCCAAGACCATTACATGGAAATATCAAAATAATTCCCTTATACCTATCAATAACTATTTTTGTGTTTCACTAGTACTTTAATAAAATTACAGGGTATCTGCATGGTATTCACTTTACAAGAAACAAAATGAAAATGGTGTTGTTTACCAAAATTACACCTCTTTAGAAGCTTATGGTTTTGATCAATGTATGTAAGGGGCCTCTGAGAAGGTCACATTCTGTCTTCCCTATAGCATAAAACAGCAAATCAGTAATAAAAGCCCAGTAAATCCATAAACATTTCATATTCTCATTGTGTACATAGGGTGGAGCTGTTACTGTGGTCTTTTAGGGCTAATAAAAATCCTCTAGTATGAGACTCATTTATGATTAATTAGCCTCTCTACTATTGTTTTTTTGCTTGGTTTCCAGAACACAGCATTCAGTAGGAAATGGATGACTAGCTGCAAATATTGTAAATGTGTGCTGGGGGAATATTTGAACATTTGTTCAAACTTGCTTGAAGATTTTTATGCTGCTACCCATCTCCATACTGTCTGAGCACAAAATTCTCAAAAGAGAATTTTCACTTTACTGTGTTCGCAACTCTTCCCAAGTTTGTTTCCCATACAGATGAGGCACTTTAATTTCATTAATGCAAAAACTTGCAAAAAGTCAGTATTTAGCTTAAGCTAGCTAAAAACCATGTCAACTGCAAACTTTTAATTTTATATTAGTTACTAGTTCTGCAGTCAGCACAGAGCTGAATATTTGTAGTTCATGCAGGAATGTCATTATTCCCAAACAGCCTGCACAGTGGAACCTGAATATTAGTCTAAATCATGTTTATTGTTTATGCTTTTAAAAAATTATATATTTGTAAGATAAGTTATTAGGAACTAATCAATAGAACCATTTACATAGCTGACAAACCAGGAATTTATAACAAACCATCAATGACACCTTGTCTAGTTTTTGAGTTCTGATTGGATAATTCTTACTTTAACCAACACCCCAAAACTGCGTGTCACTTCTGGGTTACAGTGCATTTAACAATGTTTAATGGCAAGTTATTAAGCAGGGAAAATATTAATATAAGAGGTCAGTCACAAGGCACACATAACAGTTTCCAGATATAAAGCAATAAACTGAATGCCCATATTGAACCACTCAGGAAAAATCAATAGCTTTTGCAAATATGCAAAAGTAGCTTCAAATTAGAATTTTAAAGGCAACTAAAATGGGTTTCAGCTGCCTCAGCACAAACCCCCAGTGCCGTTCTGGATCCCCTCAGGTATCTGAGGCATCCATGGATGTTGGCAGACATAACCTGGGACCCAGGAGGAATTTGCATCCTTTTGATGGAGGCAGGTGGGAACACCCCTTGAAGGTCTAAATTAGTAAAAAAGGTCTGTGTTAAGGCAACTGAAACCCATTTCATCATCTTAGATAACAAGCAGCAGCAAAAAAATGACAGTTTTTCAAATCATTAATGAGAAAAAAAATCAATTTTTACCATAATCAAAATTGTCTTGGCAAATTCTAAATACAAAGTTAAATTTTAATATGTAAAAACCAGGCCAGCACTTCTCTTCTTGCCACAGTCAAAAATGCATCACTATGAAGAGAGTGTAACCTCTGTGCTCCTTACCTCTATTAATTTTTTTTTCCTTTCATTGCTACCTGAAATAGAATCATACCTGAATTACTCAGACTACAAGCTGAGAGGGTATAATGTGTTGAGTAGTCACATTTTTAGAAACCAGTCTTGAAAATGTGTATGCACATTAAATGACTGAAGAACATCTTTCGTAACACTTCAATATATGCAAACATCTCAAATTATTCTTCACAAGATCCTTTCAGGTACATTAGATCATGTCTTTTCTTTATGCAAGTTAGTTATCATATCTGAAGTGCATTTTCATATAGTTTGAAAGTTGACAGAGCATTAAACTGTACTTAGCACGGAGAAGCTGCTCCAGGACGTGATACCACAGGAAAGCACTGACCTAAGCAAATGCTGTATGATGCAAAGATCAGTCTGCTAAACATGTCCTTCCAATGGTGTGTAAAGGAAAGTGAAAGGAAATAGAGATGAGGAAATAGACTCATGCCCAATGTTCAATGTTCCTGGCAGACCTTTCAGAAATCTGGAGCTGTTTAAAGCATAAGTGTTCAGGAGGGGAATTGCTACAGGAAGCCACTGTCCACAAAATGTACCAAATGTTATTGAGTAGTGTATACCACAAACAAGGTAAATGTGAGGCATACCCAGATGTGTGTAGGGGAATCTTTTCCAACCAATTCAAAGCCAAAGTCAGTTATTTATTTATTTAGATTTGTTGGTTTAATATGTCTACCAAATGAAGACAGTACTCAGAACTGGATTGGAACTCACCGCCTGAAAAACTCAGTGGAAAAAGAGCTTAAGGTTGCTCAAGTTCATTCATCCCTAAATGAAGAGAAATACTTCAGTGTAAATTTATAAAGGAAAAAGATCTGCTCATTTACACAAGGGCTCTATTACATTGACTAGCTGTCACAGTAATTAAATTGCTACAGTACATACAAACAGCCCCTCTGAAGATGGTGAGTTATATTCCCACTCCATGGTTATTTCTCAGTAGCAAAGGACCTTTGCCAGCTTCCTTTTGTTACAGCCTGAGTTAAACATAACTGGAAAAGGGATCCCATAAGAAAGGCTGTGGAGGGGAAGCAAGTTTTACAGAGGTCCTGATCATGGGTGCTCCAAGTCAGGGGTGGATGCTGCTCCATTTTGCCTCTTCCAGCTGCCTTGTCCTTTGGCCATTGGGAACAGAGGGATTTCCTGCCTCTGAAGTAACAAGCAGTGCATCCTCTTCTGCAGCTTTCCTTGGACCTACCCTCCTGACAAATGATAGGTCTCTTTTTCCAGTCAACTCCTGCTACTGGCTCTGCAACATTCTGTGGGAAGAGGTGAAGCATTTTTAATAAATTTACACAACAGCTACAAAGGACAGTCAGGAAACAGAAAATTATCATTTGCTCTTGTAAGGAATTGTAAGCACTTTGATGATCTTGCTGCCCTGATTTAAACTCATTTCTACAAAGAGAGAATCCTGCCAGCTATGAAGGGCTTTGATTTCATTTTTTTCATGCACTTATCATGACCTCATTTTGTAAAGTGCCAAGTGGATCTGCTCATTCATAACCCATCTTGATGCAGTGGATGGCAGCAGGAGGTGGTTTTGGGGTGGAGGGGTTAGTTTTAGAACATTTGATTAGTATAATAGGACATAATGTTCCATTCTATCCTTTTCTACTTTCAATATTTTAATTCATTCTATGAGAAAAAAATTCAGTGGCAATCTGTCAAGGACTGCAATTATGCTTTAAATCAGGATGAAAAAAAGCGTGTGTGTATTTGTGAGCAAGGGGAATCATTTACATAATAACTCATGGTAATAATAACCCTCAGATATAGTCTTTACACCCCATACTCTATCCCTTGGTTTTAATTTTAAGATGGCTGCTTCTTTCAGTGCGGTACACCTAAAAATATAGAAATTTTAGTCCTGCATTTTTGGGCAGCTATCAGACAGCAAATGCTGGTACCACTTTGTGCTTAAAAATTTGCACTGCTATCAGCTGCCATCTGGCAAGGTCTCCCAAACAGAGGGTGGTTGAAATCCTCCAGAGAAAACCCATGCTTATGACTAATGGTGGTTTTTCTAGGCTTATGTTGTCTTCATCAACTGGAACCATTGGTCTGTGGCAGATTCTGCTAATGAACACAAAAATTAGAGGGTTTGGGGTTTTTTCTACTAATAATCTTATCCAAATATTAACTTTTAGAGAGGCATAAATAAAAAATGTACTTTAATATGAAAAATGTAAATGCTCCAAAATCAAATGTTTTACTTTAATAAGACAAAAATATTTTATTTATAAACCAAAATATGTTTTAAACTAAGTTTTCTCTTTTTAAATTTGGCAACTGCATCAGGTGTCAAATGAGAAATGAAAAGTGATAGAGAAATTAAGAATAATTTTTAAAATTTAGAGAAATGTAAAAAATAATGCATCAAGATCTACAAGTTCTAGATGCAACTAAAAATGAAAGTTTTTTATAGTTTTCTATTTTTGGAAAGGTCCCACCTAAAAGCATTTTTTCAGTCTACCTTAAAAACAATTTATCTCACAAAGTTAAAAATGCTTTTTTTTCTCCTTTTCAGTGTATAATATCTATTTTGACAGGAGAAAAATAAGAGATTAGATGTCATTCATTCCTTTGCCTTTCCAAATACTGAGGACAGGATGGTCCTTGGTAGCCCTTTCAATGGTGGGAATGCATCCACTTGGAAAATAAGAGAAAGTATAAAGTTAGTAATTTATGCAAATGCTTTCCTTAAAATGAGGGTGCCTTATATTTCATAAGAATCCCACAATGGCTTTTTCGTTTGCCTCAAAATTTCATCCTATTTTCTGAGGTCCTATTCAGGGTTCACCACATCCCTCAGCCTTCATCTTCATGCATGGTTGGACTCCATGAGCTTACAGGTCTCCTCCAACACAAAGGGTTTTATGGTTCTCTGATTCAAAGGACGATGTCTGGCTCATTCTGAACATGAGTAAAGAGAAAGTTTTTTCCCCATGCAGTGCCTTGGCATCAGAGGATGCCAAATATAGTTCTTATAAAGCCCATTTGACCTGGAATAGCTGTTGTCTTTAAAGAAAAGACAACTAGAAATTATGGTCTTAGTGGCATAGTAGAAATGTTTCTTTTTCAGCTGGGCAGACTATTTGCCTCTCTAAGATAAATGGGACTCTCGACTTCAGCCTAGATTTTGACAGCTAGTGTTATTTTGTGGGACTTTCCACAGCTCTGATGAAAAGGCTGCTCAATATTCTGAGCAACCAACCCTGCCTTCTGACAGCTCAAAAATTCACCACTTCAGTTTATGTTAAAATAATTTTTGCAATGGTAATCATGAGCACTGAGGAAAATTAGTTTTATCATTAAATAATCACACCCTTGAGAGGCTGTGGGCACACAGCTGGTGCTCAGCTGGCTTCAAATAGCTGAAATATAACTATTGCAGAGAAACCATACCTCTTGTCTTTGAGTACAAATTAAAACTAAAATAGTAACCGTTTTTTTCAGATTTATTTTTTTGTATATGTGCAAAGATACATGCCCATACTAACTAAACATGGAAGAAAGTAGTCCATATCCCTGTATTAATACATCATGCCAATAACACATTAGAGCAGATTAACCCATGTCACTGAAAAATTTTGGGGTTTGCTTTTCTCTGTTTAGTGAGGAGAGAGAAAAACTGATGTCTGCAATATTCTTATAAACAAACAAACAAAAAAAAACAAAACCAAAAAACAAAACAACCAGTGTGTCTTTTGTATCAGGATTAAATGCCATCAGAGCAGCACATGTCACACCCCAAGCTTTGCACAGCAATGAGGGATGTACCTGCTGGCATCTGAGACAGCTCAGCAGTCCCAGAGCTCAGCCAGAAGGAGACTTCCCGGAGCAGCTCCCTGCAGCCAGGATGGGGAGTGAGAAATGGCTGTGCCAGAGGAGCTGTGCTGCCCCTCTGAAGCTCCATCACAGCCCTGGGGGAAGCAGGCACCTTTCTCTGAGCACTCCTGTGTCCTGCATGAAACCTCCTCCTGTCTCTGTCCCCTGCAGTATTTCTCCATTCACCAGGACCTTCCCAGCTGCAGTGTCAGGCGTTCAACAGGAGCAAAGGGCCCTGGAGAGGTGCTGCTTGTCAGGCTGGAAAAGTCTATTCTGCCTCCTCAGGTGCAGGTAATGGAGCAGCCTCTTTCCCCTGGGACCTGTACCCTACACAGTGCACAATGTGCTTCATGGACTTCCTGGTTGTCCTGGGGAGGCCAATTTACTACTGTGTTTAAAGAGAGACCAGTGTGGGCCACCAGGGGTGGATGATGATGAGGAGAAGGCAACTACTCTTAGCTTCATAGTAATTTTAGTTTCTTCAACTTAACTAAATTTTCAGGAAGGTTTACCCACCAGAATATACATTGAAAATGAACACTGGAAGTTCACATTCCAGAGGCAAACAGGCAATGGGAAAGTCCTGGCTAACAGTCCAAATGATCCATGGGATTGGTGCAGCTCTGCTGGTGGTCCTGTTCAGCCTGCTGAAGTTTATCTTCTCCAATATAGAACAACACAGTATTGTTGTGAATATGCCTGTTGTGAAATTGCAATAAGGCCGCTGAGGGGAATTCGATTTATCAAGAGATAATCATCTAGAGAGGAATAAAGGCATCTGTCTGCTTCTTGCTGTCAAAATTTAATATAATCATTCATAACAATATCCTCCCCCCACCTGACATAATGCTTCCTTAGTAATTTAATTACCCAGATAATCTTCACACAGAGTTTATGTTGTTACCCCTAACTGGATGCCTAACAGAGCTTGCACTACTGTTTTTCATGAACACCCCAAAGCAGCACTTTCTTTGCACTGTAAAGTTCCAGCAGAGGCACAGTGCCACGCTTTGCTTCACTGTGGAAACATCTATCTCACCTAATATGGCTTTGATCAAGAAGCACTGCCTAGCTACTCATTTAGGTTGTGCTCAGCAAGATAGTTAGACTCATGCCCAATGTTCAAGCCTTTGAAAAGTCCCACAGATCCTCCCCTAGTGGGTTTATAAAGATTAACTCAGTGCTTCAAAGATACACTCAGATCTCTCAACTGCTGAATTAGGACTTTGTTTTCTTAAGGTTCTGCCTTAAGGATGAGTAACATTACATGTTGTTGGGTGTTTTTCTCGCTATGCATCAGTGAAATGAGGACCTGCAGATGTTCCTTGTGCCAGGGATATACATCTTAATATTTTGTCATTGAAAATTATAAAAACAAAATTTAATTGCTGCATTTAGATCCTGATCCTCTTATGCTCTCATTTCTGCCAGTGTGTCAAAATCTGACCCTTCAAGAGGAACAAGTGCCTTAACAGAAAACAGTGTTGGACTGATGAACAAAGCAATTGCATTCAAAAATTTCCCAAATCAACATAAAGATTGCTTACAAACTGATCATTTTTCCGGTCACATTTCTGGAACAGCAAGTTTTTACAGTGTAAATTGCTTATTTGCTTCCTCTGCTACATTAGAACATAAGCTTCTCTTTTTTTTGCAGTGTCGTGGCCATTACCTTCAAACAAAAGACTGCTTTTGCACAATATCGATTTGTATGCTAATAATATTGCTTGCAATTGTACCTATGCTAACACACAAGACCAGGTTATAGCCAATTCCCATTTCTTCTCTTCTAAGATACTTGAAGAGTGATAGTTTTAAAGATTATGGACTCTCTTCTCATTTCCTCTTCTCAGCATTACCAAAGTCTATTACCTAGCTGCTTCATCTCATATTAAAAACTGTTCAAAAACCTCAGAGACTCCTTGCACATACTCATGACTTTTGCATGAGCAAAAATTGTGTTGGCTTTAGGCAAACATATGTTTCCTGTTTATTAGTGCAAGCTTTCAGCACATTTGCTTCATCCTGAATAAAATGCTGACACAATTTTTTTACAGTTCAACCCATTAGCAACCCCAGTGGTGGGGCTTCTGTCTTTGGTTGTGGCAGGATAGCCCAGAAAATACCTTGGATGCTTTCATGGATAAACCATGGGAAGCTGTCCAAACTTTTATCTGGGTATAAGTATCCCAGCACTGCCCTGGAAATCACAGCACTATTTCTGTTCTCTACAGGAAGAATTTATTTCAGAAGATGAAGAGCTACTGAAAGGATTTGTTTAAATAGGAACTTGAATTACAATTCATTTGAACATGAGATGTAAAGCTGGAAAGTGTTGTGGGGCGAGAATTAACCTTTGGAGCAGGGTTTCTAGCAGTGTAATGCTAGAGAAAATTCACCTATAGAAGCTTAGAAAACAAACATATAGAGTAAAATTTTCTCAGGAAGTTGAAATTGTTCTTGTAAAATGTGGTGACTTTGTCCAAGCTTTGACAGCATTCACAATAACAGCCTATAAATTAGTAAGAACACAAATTATCCTTTTTCTGGATTATATTCCTCAGTTTCTACAGCACCATTCTTCCAGGGGGAAATCCTTTGACTCCCTCTCATTCATCTGGCTTCACTTCTGTGGCAAAATCATGCCCATTAGCCAAATTCCAGATTTAAAATATGTCTACTTTCATAATAAAAAGTATTTATACATACAGACACACACACACACATATATATATGTGTGTGTGTGTGTGTGTGTGTGTGTGTGTGTGTGTGTAAGCTCTATTCAGGCTGCAACATATATATGTATATATGTATGTATGTATGTATGATGTATATAATTGAAGATTTCTCTCTTTCTGATTTCCACCAAGTTGTTGAACACTGAGCATTGACTTTGGCTGAATCTGCAGTTGTAAGATGCAAGAAACAGCCACAGTAAGAGACACAATGCTGAGGATCCAACATTCACACTACACTTGTTCTGTGACTTCTGCTTCAGAACATCTGTAACCCATGCCCACGGCCTGGATGTGTAGAAGGAGCACACAAGTGCACCATCTGGCCAGCTTTGTCTGAAAGGAACCCATTTCTCTGAACCTGCTCTTAAATGTGTGAACAAAACCACACTCAATAGGCTTGATCAGATTTGTTTCAAAAGCACAATCCGGATCCAAGTTAAAATAACAAAGTGGATGCAGACTTTGAAACCAATATGTGGTTGGGTTTGGGGAGCTGGGCAGAATTCAAATGCTGTCCCTCTTGTTTTCTAGCCAGCAGTCAGTCATACAGAGTCCATGTCTGCTTCACTTATTTCATTTATCATTTATCAGCCCTCCACTCAGCACAGTCTACACACTGAAATGAGTGAAATTTTATTCAATTGCTGGAGGACTTAACCATTTAATTTGGGGAAAAAAAGTATATTGGTACCAATCTATTACTTTACAAGGAGGAATGAGATGCAAAGAAACTATTAACAGAAAGCACAGTTAGGAACATACAGAAAAATGAAAATGTATAATATTTACATAGACAGATTCCACTGCCGAACAGAAAATCATAAACAGCTCTCCTCTTGATAAAACTGACAAAAAATTTTAGATTAATTTCTTCCAAGTGAAAAAAACTGACTGAAATACATTTCATCAGGAAACTGCATTCTTATCTAACACACTCCTGAAAAGCACAAAAATAAAAATTGTAGTGATCAAAGCCAAACACAAATTCTCATCTTTAAAATTCCCCCCAAATCCATTTGTAGTTAGCTGGAAAAAATGAAAGCAAGGAAAAAAATTAAAACTTAAAAAAAAAGAGCCTCTGGGGGTTTTGCAGCTGTAATCACATAAAAAACTGTGATTAAGAAATTACATGTTTGAGGCTGAAAATGCAAATGCTTCATATTTGTCTAAATCATAACTTCAAATGACATTGCAGTGTTCTTGCTATTTTATGCAGTACTTATGTTACTGAGTCAGTTTTTCCTGTCTTTTTCCTTTCCCTAATTTTTAACAGCCTTTTATTTCCTGCTCTTGCTTTGTAAGGTAAAACTTTCATTGCTTTCTTCTGAAAGGAGATTGCAAGATGTTCTTTGCAATCAAGTGTAATGGGCCATGTTCTTTGAACACTTAGAGATGGAACTAGCACAAAAAGAAATAAAAAACAATGGCAGAAAAGGCTGATCAGCCTCTGCCAAGCTGGGACTTGTGAAATATTCTCCAAAGCCACAATCAGCTGTGTCCAAAGGAGAGCACACCAAGAACCAAAGCAAAGGGAGCACTTGCTTCCTCAGGTGGTCAAATATGTTCAGGTGGCTCCTTTTATTTTCAGGGCATTGAAAGCACTGTGAAACAACACAGGAATTTTAACTTTTTTTCCTCTGCTTTTGTCCCACAGTAGCGCAAATACGTTCCCCAGCTTATCCAGCCACCATGCTTGAAATCTAACCTCTAAGAGTTTCGCCCATAATTTGAGTACTGGATTCTTGACTCAGTGGGCCTCAAGATTCTCAGTGTCTGTTTTCTTTGAGGAAAGTGATCTCTGGTCCTAAAAGTGAAGGTTTGTTTAGGAAATTTACTGTGCAAACATCTCACAAACAGAGTGGAAGAAACAAAAGCAGTAACTGCTACATGCAGTCCTGCTCTCTGCTGAACAGCAGAGCTCTTCCTTGACTCTTTCTGTGCTTGCCCCTCCTTCCACATGCACTCCAGGTGACAGCCATGGAGATCTGGTCCTTGAAGTCACCCACAATTTTGTTGGTCCCTTGCTTCTGTCCTTCTGGAAGAGAAATCTAACTAGTACTCTTGTTCCACACTTAACTTTTGGATACAAACTCACATTTCTGGGAGGACTCTTTGGTGTAAGATATCTTTCAGGCTCTGAATTTATTTCTATCAAATGTTACAAAGCAATCTCAGTGTTTTGTCAACTGTAGATGGCACAAAACAAGCTCAGTAAAGTATTGCTTTACTCAGGCATGATGAAAGACTCTGGTCCTCAATTTTTCCATTTACTGTCACAGACATCACGTAAATGAGCAGTTAAAGGACATTCTGACCAAGCCTGTCTTGGGACTTCAGATATCATAAAAGTAACACAGACTTCTTTAAGCATGGCCTTTTTTGCTTAATAACATTTTTTTTCAATTTGTAGATGATACACATGCCAAGTTTTACAAAAAACAAGGCTGATATGAATTTTTATTGTAATATGTATTTATTTATACATACACTCTGCAAACATAGATAAGGACTACTCTGCAAGCATACCATTAAATTGGTGGGGCTAAGTTTACATTCTGGATCTATTTTAAATGCTGTCATGGAAGTTCTGTGCTTGTGAGCACATTGGCAGGCAAAAGTTTTTGGTTGGTTGTTTTTTGGTTTTTTTTAATTCTTATCACCTACAGAATTGATGTCTTTATATTATTACTCATGGAGGTAAGTAGGAATTAAACCATGCTCCCTTGTTTTTGTGTCACGCATGAAATCATAACTCACCTCAGGGCCTGGCAAGGTCATGGAGCAGATTCCCCTGGAAGCCATGCTGAGGCACACGAAAATAAAGAGGTGATTGATGACAGCAAAAATGGCTTCACTAAGGGCAAATCAAATCTTGCCTAAAAAAGTTGGTGACCCCGTATGACAGGGTTACATCAGGGGTGGATGAGGGAGGAGTATCTGACATCATCTACCTGGACTTGTGCAAAGCATTTGACGCTGTCCCACACATCATGCTTGCCTCTAAACTGGAGAGATGTGGATGGAGCACTAGGTGGAGCACTCAGTGGATGAAGAATGGATGGATTGTCACACCCAGAGTTGTGACAGCAGTTTGATGTCCAAATAGAATCCAGTAACAAGTGATGTTCCCCAGAGGTCAGGATTAGGACCAGCAATTTTTAACATTTTTGTCAGGCACACGGAGAGTGGGACCAAGGACAGCAAGTTTGCCAAGGACATCAAGCTGTGTGGTTTGGTTGACAAACTGGAGAGCAGGGATGCCAGCCAGAGGCACCCTGACAGCCTGGAGAGGTGGCTCTGGGGAAACCCACTGAAGTTCAACAAGGCCAAGTGGAAGGTCCTGCAGGATGCAGGTCAGGGATCAGGCAGTGCAGCACAGCACTGGCTGCACTTGCCTGTCAAGGCAAAAGATGCTCTTTGCAGGGTGTTGAGCTTGGAGCAGAGCTCCTTCCTTGGAGCACACCTCCCTGTGAACACAGTGAGGCTTTATTGGGAGCAGCACTGGCTTATGTCCCATCACCTGGGGTAGGTGACTCCCACACCTCTCCAGCTCTCCCAATCATAGCTGAATTCCTACAGTTCTTGCCAGCACAGGTTTCTCTGTGCACACCACCCCACTGGTAACCAGAATTAGAGAGCACATATTCCCTATGGGGGTGGGAAGGTGCACATGATTAGAAGTGCTGAGCACCTCTGTGTCCCATGTCTCCAGCACAGAGAGTGCAGTGAGTGAAAGTTTTTAATAGGCTGGGCCTGAAGTATAACAGTTTCTAGGATATCAAGTTTAAAACAAGTTTATTTGTCGGGGTTAACATCTGGAGGATCCTTTTACTCTGTCTCTCTCAAGTTCTCTCTAGCCTTAAGCTTTTTGCTGTAATGCTGAAGGATCATGATTACAGTCTCTGACACAGCCTCAGCCTCTAATCACCACCTAAGATGCTGTGTGGTTGAAGAGGTGCAGGGTCAGTACAGTAGGCACAGACCTCACTGAAAGAACAAGATGATACAGAAAATATTGCTTTTATTATACCCCTTATTAACTTTACTCAGCCACCTCCAGCTCCTTTTCCAAGACAAAATTACCCATAGTTACAGGTTCCTCAAGTAATGCCAAACTGATGCCAAACTGTGTAAATACATGGTGATTGAAACCTGTGAAAATTGGCCCTTAATATGAATATTTCACATCATAGAAAATAATTTAAAAATCCAGTCAAAGAATTCACAGAATCAGAATCTATTCATTTCTTTCACTGAGTTTGTAGCTAATTAAGTGAATATCAGGCATACATGGATCTTTGGTCTGAGGGCTAAAGAAATGTGCAATGCAGACTTTCTCTTTGAAAAATCATTTTAATCACTTTAGTATTTAACACTGTATTTTTGAGGGCCATGTATGCTATGCAGTCAGCCTCAATGATAAAAATGAAGGTCAAGAAAGTAACTTTCTTGCTAAATATCAAAAAGAACTATATTAAAAGAGAAAGGTTGGGGGGGAAAAAGGAGTTCATAACTCTGAAAAGAGAAGGAAAGAACAAGGCTAAAAGAGTAAAAGACTTTTCCCTTTTTTTTCCAACCTTTGTGTGTGTCTCTGTGTGCGTGCATATCTACCAAAAGACTTGTGAGGAAGCCACTGACACTTTTGAGACCACGGGATGAGTCCAGTGACAGAGGGGACAGAAAGATAAAACATACCAAAAAAGTTGCATTGAAACTATCCAAGAGGGCTGGGATATAAGCCAGAAACAGACATAAATGACCTGAGAGAATGGATAAATACTGAAGAAAAATAGGATAATGTAAAGGAGATTAGCATCAAATTAATGTGAAAAAGTTTCAGAAGTAGAAAGGAGTTATTCCAGACCTCTCAAATCAGTGGAAAAGTGATGGCAGCTCAGAGAAAGGAGAGAAAAAGGATTTAGGAATCATTCAATCTCAGGAGATTTTCTCAGGTCATTCTGCTTACTATTTTGTCTGTCTTACAGGTTTTTGTTGGAGTTTTTCTTTTTCCAAAAGTCTCTGTCCTGTTCTGTTTTCTGTTACAAACTTAAGCAAAGTTGTCTGACAGCCAGGCCTTCCCAGTGGACAGCACACACGAGGGCTGTGTGTATATGAGGGTGCAAGTCTTGTACAGAGCTGTGCTGTACAGTCCTTCCTCTGCAGAGATCTGCAGGCCACAGCACCAAAAGAAAGAGAAAGAGTAAATGCTAACCTTTCTGTCAGAAGTCCTTCGTGTCTATTGTCACCTGCAGTTTTATCAATGAGTGTAACTGGCTGTATTCAAACACAATGATGTAAAATTTAATTGGGCAAACATAGTGAGCGTTGGCTGGAGCTGTTTCCAGTCATGTATAATTACATGATGCTCATACTTCAATAATTAGTGTGGCAAAATGAAATTATTTTGCAATTAGAGAAGCTCTCATTTCACCTTTCCTGTCATGGATCTTCATTTAATTTAGATTTTTATTTACTGACAGTCCCACTCCATTAGATAAGGCATTCCCTCACCCACAAGGACATTTTAAAATGAGGCAATATATCCAAGAAGACCTAAGAAAATGTGGGTTATTCTGGGAATTTTGGCTCCAGTTTTTCTAATCAGTAGGAGAGCCAAGTGATAAAAGCAGCTGCTATTGGTGAAAAACAGAATCCTCCTTAAGGCTGTCAAGGCCCACAGCACTCCCTGGCACTCAGCAAGCTCCCATCAGAATCTACTGCCTCCTTCTCAGACCACAGCCAGGAGCTCCTCACTCCCTTTTCCAGGGCTTTAAGTGAAGACATAGGATGGTAATTAACACTTCCTCAGATGCCTGCTGGAGCATATTGAAAGGCATGGAAAATTTGCTCTCTGCAGCTGCACTGCATCTCCCATCCGGTGGTCATTGGCTCCCTCTGGCTGAGCAGGAGCACACGGAGGCTGTGGCACAGGTGGAACAGCTACACCACGGCTTCCTCCTCACCCCAGCTCTCAGAAGCATCTCCATCACCTGCATCCCTTTCACTGCCAGCATGTCACCACACTCAGGAATATGCTCCTGCCTTCCCAGCACTGCCACTGCTCTTCTGCCAGACTGGGAACTGCTTTCCCAGCTCTCTCTGACCTTTCCAACCAGCACCTGTTTTCCTAACCTATCTCTACAAGTAACACAAGGTAAATTACTGTTATATTTCATGCCAGCTAACATTTAACATTCTTCTTTCCTTCTCCAAGACATTAAACATAGAATTAGCAAATCCAAATAACACTTGAAATGTTTCCCAAACAGGAGTGGAATTAGAACTTTGGAAGCAGGATAAGACTATGCTCAGAATTTCTGAGAAAATAAAGATACTTAAAATCACATAAACCCTAAGTGATTTACTGCTCCATAACTAAAAACCATTCTGGAAACATAGAAGTTTTTTATATTTTTTATAGTTGCTTATATTTTATTTTGTCTATCCATATATAAAAGCTTCAGTGGACCAGCCTGGATGACATCAGCTGTTTATAAGTAAAATCTTCCCTCCAAACTAGCACTACTCAAACCATGGAAATCAGCAACAGAGAAGGCAATATTCCTTCATTCCTCTCATCATAGAGCTTAATTTAAAAAACTCTTGGTAGTGGGTGACATTAAAGACATTTACCCTCCTAGTACTTCCCTCAATCTTTTATGCTAAGAGTGGTAAAGCATATAATTTGGGGCTGGTTTCTTAGTTGCTAAGAGAGTTAATATCACAATTACATACATAAGCCCCTTCAATTAGACATTTTTATTTCATTCCTTCATGAACTTTTTTAAATGAGAAGGGATTACCACTGCATTGAGGATGTCTGCAACAGGAGATTTAGGGAAACAGCGCAGCCAGACTTAGCAAAGGTATTTTGCTGAAGGAGAGCAGAAGGAATAATCTTATCACCCCAAATGTCTGTATTGGATGTATTCTCAATGGGTAATACGTGATTAATAGGTATTATTTCCTTATTTCAGACAGTAATATGTCATGGATAGTGACTGCACATCAATAGAGGCCTATAAAACATGATTATAGACAGTCTATCAGCCCAGAAGGCATCAGAAACTGATAAACCTCTAATTGAAAGGTCTATTTATTATTAATTTGTACAACACTTACAAATGAAACCTTGAAATAAAGCATGACTTCCATCACAGGACATTAATCACCATCAGAGTTAAGATCCAACAGAGATCTTCATGGCTCATAGTGCTTTGGTATTTTTATCTGCTGAAAGTCCTGAGTTTAATTTTAATCTTGTCACAGAAAAGATACTACCAGTAACTATTGCATGTTCATGGTGAATAAATCACATTATGCCTGGCAGAACTTCTGTAATTTCTTTGTCATGGAGTTTAATACTGAATATAAAACACAGTTCTGTTGAGCTATCAAGTATGACTTAATAGAACATTACTTCGTTTATTGACAATTATTTCTTTTGCTAATTGCTTTTCACTAAATTTTTATTATCAGTAAGGGAACACTACACTTTTCTAATAAAACAAAAGAAATCTTATTTTCCTGTCTTGCTTTTTACTACCATTTGGATCAATTCAAACAAGTCCCCTTTTCCTCTGACAAAGTTGCATCTCCAAAACCACTTTATTCATTGGCTCATTGTGTAATGAGCCAATGAATAAACTGATGCAAGTCATGAGCAGATCAATGAGATTCTGATTCACAATACGTGTCAAAGTAAAATCAAGAAGATTTTTTTTAAAATAAGAAAAAACCTTCCCAATATAATGTACAAGTTTGCTGCAGCACTTCTGAAGTCAGCAAGCAATTGGTAATCAGCAGGCCAAGAACAGTTTTCAAAAATTGCTGTGCTCCAGAAACAATACTTCATTTCCTCCTATATTGGTCATGTCTCTGTTGCAGGTATTAGAAGATGGATTTTTTCATTTCAGTGCTTCATACGAGGAAGCACTTGGTGTATGGCTATACTAAAGGGCACTGAACAGAAAACAACTGGCATCATTAGAAAGCAGGGCTAGCAGAAAATGTTTGGACTTAAATTACATTTGCAATTTGTCCAGTGTACCCTTGAATCTTCAGAACTGCAAATATTGTTGGGAATTGTGAGAAAGTGACAGGCTACAGCAACTGATATTCAGCCAGCCAGCTTTAAGACGTGGGGTTTAGATGTTGTCAGCTACAGAAGTATGAGGAGAGGTAACCCACTAACAGATCCACAGAAGACGTGAATTCCCAGTGAGGTAAGTCATGGCTGGGGCAAGTCATGGCCAGAAGTAAGAGTGGGTCTCACTTATATCAAGAGCTGATGAGAACTGGGATTTTCAGCCTTGCTGCCTGGAGTGTGTAGGCTTTTTTGTGACATTAGCTGTGGGAAATAGCCAAGGACAGCCTGTTCTGTGGGACCACACTTGGATATCCTTCCTCTGAGCAACAGACAGCCTCCTTTAACTTTTTCTTCTCTCATTTTCAGCTTATGTAAAGAAGGCCCAATTCCAGCTGCTATATGGAGAGTTGGTTTTACTCCCACTGCTCTTCACCTGAGTCTTCAGGCATATGCTTGTATTTTTTCAGAATTGTACTCCAGTTCACTTGTCCTCAGAAGGAAAAATGTCCATTTATACCGTTCCACCTTCTGAGATTCAGTTGCAAAAGAAGTCCATAGGTCAGGAATGCTCTTCCCCAGCATGGGCATTTCTGCATGTGCATTGGCCACCCATGATTGCCAACCACAAGGTTTTCAGGAGAACCTCTCTGAGCCTGAAAGGAAGACAGAAAAAAAAAGTTTCTCTGGGAACTTCTCTGTGTTTTAAATGGGTAAATCCCAATCTAGCAGGCTGAAATCTTTCAGCGAGTTTGTGAATGATCATGGTACTGTGTGTGGTTTTGTTCTGAATCTGTTTGTGATTCACACCAAAACCAAAGTCTCTGAATTCCTTGGACTTTGCTCTAAGCCAGACTTCATTAATTAAGCAGCTGATGTGGTTGTGCTACATGCTAAAGGTAGACAAGAGAAGTGTATTTTAACAATTAGACTTGTCTGCTCTTCAAACAGAATTATCTCTGAAGGGGATTTACCAGTGAATTTGATTGCTTTCTATGTAAAATCAATAACCACAATCTAGTTCCTAATAGGCTTTCTGAAGTCTCTGCTTCTTTCTCTCTTTGAGGGTACAAGCAGGGGGATGTTTTTCCCCTGTAATTGTATGGTAGTGGCTTGCTAGCTTCACAGTCCAGTTGTTTTTTTGCAGTTTCTAATTCATTTGACTCAAATTGGAGAGGGAGATGTCATTAAGGTTGAGTGAAGGTTTCTTAAGAACTAGATAAACAATTGCAGACTGATGAATCATTTCTGAGAAAAGTAAATAAACTGTGTTGTAAAAAAGAGATTGTTTCTTTCATTTCTATTCACATTAACAATTTCAAGTTTGCAAGTGATTAATGTTCCAGGAGATTAGTGAAAGCTCAGTAGTGTTCAGCAGTCTGTAGGTAAGGGCATTTTGATTTCTTTCTATGGTAGAAAATGTGTCTGTGAGAACATTTAGCAGTTCATTGTCCATTAATACACTTACCACAATTTTCACCAACTGTGCTCATAACTCTTATTCTCTTTGTCATTTGGGTTTATGGCTCCTTTGTCACCATTTCCTCTTTTATGATGTTTTAGATGTGGTTTCTCAGGTGCATAAATATCTTAAAAGTAAATAGTAAAAATATGCCTTAATATGTAATATGTAACAATTGCCTTGAACTGTAAGAGCAATTACACTTTAATGTGCTTTACACCTGTGGGTTTTTAACAACAAACTTAGTTGAATACATTATCAATGAAAAGTCTGCTAGCATGTTTTAAACAGTTCTCTTTTATGGGTTCTATTATAGCTCAGTGTACTCTAACTAGTCTAACCATTCAGGTGGATGTTGCTAGTTTGAATGAGAATTTTCCTAATACATCATAATTATAGAACCACTAAATAATGTTTTGATCACCCACAGTGAAAATAATATACAGTATTCCTGATTTCTTGTTTCTTACACATTTAGTCACAATATATAATTAGACTGAACAAAATAGAGGCACATCTATTTCTGTTTATTATATTTTAACTGAAAACTTGTGAGAGGACTGTGTTTGAACACTGCATGCAATAGCATATCTAGAGTAAGGCAAATTTTTCTAATAGCAGTGGTAGTAAGACGGTATTAAACCATAAGCAGTGTTAAGAGCAGGAAAAGACAGCTGGATCAAAAGTTAATGAAATTTTTTTGCATTATTCTAGCAGTATCCCGGTTTCCAAGATTTTCACATGCACAACACCCTGTTTCAGAACATTTATCTTCAGGGTTGTGTCCCTTGAAGAAAAATGTATTATTTCTCAAAACCTCTTTTCCCAATAATATGTCCCACAGGGTTAATACTACTAACAGGTTGTAATTCTAGCTGATTTTCCTACAGGGTTCCATTTCAGAAAACCAGTCACACTTATCATGTGGCTAATTTTGAGCAAAATGTGCCCTACTGAAGCCTCATTCTTACAGTTTGAATCATTCTCCAAGGTGAACAAATTTAGTATTCTATATCACAAAAAAAGCCTGATACAATCCCTTTTTTAACTTCTGAAAACTTCTGTAGAGGAGATTTGAATTTATTACTTTTTAATTTTTTAATTAAATACTGTAACACCAGGCCTTCTGAATGTTACACAGCTGTGCCAACTTGATTCCTTTATCTATTTCATTGTCTCTTTTTCCTACATCGACATGAAAGACCATTTATATATTTAAATGGATATAAACCAGTGTATTTTTTAGAATCAAATGACAGTGTTTATTTGAACTGATGTCACTTTCACTGATATATCTTTTCTTATCTTTAACTATGCCAAGAATATATTCCCATTCACATTTTTAGTATCCTGTATTTGAATGTAAAAAATTCACTCTTTCACAAAAGTTTTTAAATGGAGAAAACAACTTTGTTTGATCCCTTACACATTTTCTTCATGCTTTGTAAAGCTTTCCTCATTATAAAGAATTTCAAAATCCTATGCTGCACCATGGAGCAGATTTTATGTGTTTCTTGTTTTCATTTTAAACTATTACTTTCTTATCTAATAAGCACTTATTCTCATAGAAAATGTCCTTTCATGAAGAAAAAGTCATCAAACTTGAACAATTTCTGGGATTATTTTCTTTCTAGGGAGATATGCATATATGTACAAATATGCATATATATGCGTTTGTGTTTATCTCTGTGTATATGTGTGTGTGTGTGTGCATATGCACATAAAATAATCAGTTTCTAAACTTTTCCTAGTATAAGTACTTTGTTTCAGGAGTATTCAGGTAAATATGATCACAGAATCACAGAATAAACTGAGCTGAAAAGGACCCATCAGGATCATCAAGTCCAAATCCTAGCCATGCACAAGGGTCACTCCACATGCCCAAGAGCATTGTCCAAACACTTCTTGACCTCTGTCAGGCTGGGTGCTGTGACCACTTTCCTGGGGACCCTGTTCCAGTGCCCAACCACCCTCTGGATGTATAAATTGGGGGCAGAAAGTTTAGATTAAAAATGAACTCCTGTCCCAACACTGGAATTCCATGAGGGAATCTGGAGAGGCCTATGACCACAGAGAAAGGCAGAATCTCTGCATATATGGTGAATGGTAATGCTGTGTGATGAATTTGCATCGTATTCCATTTAGCTGAAATCATGTTGGGCTGAGGAAGCAACATCCTTTTGGTACAAACAAAGATTCCTTGAAGAGATTGCCAAGACTCAAGTGCTTCAACTGAGACCCAAGTAAAGATTCTTTAACTGAAGCATCAGCAGTCAATTTTTAAAGGTAGCTGAGCAAACAGAGATAGGAGTCTGCAGTTCTAAAAATGTTTCACAGCTCTTGAAATAGTCTTTAAAAGTGTGCATAACTATAACTCCATATATAAATATGTGTGAGTCTCTTACTGACAAATATCATTTCTGAAGTCAAAAGTTTTTTCATGGAGACATGAAGTGGGTTGGCTTCACCTGCACTGGTCATAGGAGAGATTGGACCACCAGAATATCAAATGGAAACACAGGAAGACCTGTTGAGAGCTGACTTAAAATACATACAATCAAATGGAAATCAAGAAGGCTTGAAGAGACGTAGAGATGGGTTAAACCTGACCATGAGAACTGAGCAATAGTAGCTATTAAGACAGCATTGGTGCTCAGAAGCAGCAAAGTCAGCAGATAAAATATGTGGAGTTAAACATTTGGTCTGATATTTTTTAAGCAAAAAGTAAAAAGAACTTTCTTTTTATTGTGTATAAAAATAGTTGTCATCTTTTTTTTCCTTTAACTGATTTTCTAAGAGTTTAATCTGCAATTCTTCAAACTGAATAAAAAAAAATATATTGATATGAATATGGATAAAGATACAGATAATGTGCCAGATACAGATGATGTGTTAGAAAGACAGAGAGGTTTAGGGATAGCTAGAAGTAAAATCCTAATATAAAATGTCATCACCAGCAGAGGCAAAGAAATCCTTATCCCACCCTAATGATCAGATCACTGCCTTAATATCATGTTCAGTTTTGGTCCCTGCTACACAAAAAAGATGTGGACACAGCAGAGAGAGTCCAGAGAAAGGCCACAAAGACAACCAAAGGACAGGCAATTTTGTATGAGGAGGGGCTGAGAGACCTGGGTTTGCTCAGCCCTGAGAAAAGAAGGCCTAGGGGAAACCTTGTCACCATGCTCTCATACTCACAGGGTGGACACAAAGCTGGAAACTTCCTTTTACACGGAATGCCAGGGAAAAGGCAAAGGGTAACGGGTACCAGTCACTCCTGGGGTGATTTCTACTGGACATAAGAAAAATTTTCCCAGTGAAAACAATCAGCCATTGGAATAATCTCCCCAAGGAAGTGGAGGATTCCCCAACACGAGATTCTTTTACAGTTCAGCTAGATAGGGTGCCTGCCCATCTTTCTAGACCATTCTTTTGCTGAGAAAAATTGGACCAGAAGATCCTTGAGGTATTTCCCAGCTTGGTACTCTGATTCCATGATTCTATGATACATTTGTCCCAAGAAGCACTAAGATCAAGAGAGGGCAGCCCAACATGGTGCCACACAAAAGCATAAGACTGGATTATTTTGTGCTTCCACCATGGGAAAGCCCAAATTCTGCTTCCCAAATGAAATTGCTTCCTGGTTAGCACTATAGGTCAGATTGTGAGCCAATTCCTGACTTTTACCTATGGGAAACTGAAAAGGAATAAGTAAAGGAATAACTGAAAAGGAATAAAGGAATACTTCATTCCTTACAGTGAATATTTTTCTTTTCCCTGCTTTTTGAATGATTCGCATTAGACATGAACAAGGGAGATCCACATATTTTGAACTGTAAATAAAAAGTGGCACTGTCTTTTGTGCAATTAATGATTGCACGTAAGGAAGAGAAAAAAAAAAAAAAGGAGTAAAAAGAATTGAAAGAAAGTCAGGTATAGAGTGCCCTCTTTTGGGCAAAAGGAGGCAAGGACGTGAAAAAGCCAAAGATGTTTTCTTAAATATTGCAGTCACAATTTCACAGAACCTTGAAGGCAAATTCATGCTTTATTCATCTAAAAGCTAAAATGCTGACTAGGATGAGCACCCCAGTTAGTTAGAGATCAGCTACTCACCAAATATCATCTTGTAAATTCAAACACAGTCATGCTACAGTACAGGAGGGGAATTATAAAAGCAAGACCTGAGCAAGCACTGCAAAAATGAGAGAAAGGAAGGTCAGCAAAAGCAGCAGTAAAGCAACTTCCCTCAGCAGAGAACAGAATAACACAGTGTCTTAGAGGTCTTAAAGAATTTTGTACTCTGATATATGCCACTATAACCTGTAAACACTTTTTCAAAGGTTTTAGACTCCAACATTACCAATTAGTTTGAACTCTCCAGGATCTTGTCAAGCTTAAAGATAGGAGCTATGTTTCATTGGTTGTGAAGACTGTCAAGGAAAGATTAAGCACTATGATCAAGATATTTGGCAAGGCAGCTGTCACATGTCCCATCTTTCTGGTGTCAGGATTAATTGAGAAAAGGCAGTCATTCCTCCCCATGGAGAGCTGAGCAAAAGTTGTGGAGACTCACAGCTGTCATGAGCTTGTGTCCATGCACCCTGTTCCTGGTCAGTGGTTCGTGAGATAAGAAAAAGTTTCATTTTCTTGGTACCACATGGGTCCATCCCAGCATCCATGTGCTCCAGCAGGATGGGTTTAAAATAATTGCTTCTAATGGCATGGGTTCAGAAAGAGATATGTGTTACTAAAATACAGCACTAGCATTACTGTAAGACATTTGCTGCACTTCAAAGGTGTCCTTTTAACACTGGGCTTTTAACAGGACTGACGAGTGAGGAAACAAAATAAATGGTTGAATAAACATAATACAGAATGAATTTGTTATATATCATGTTGGATTCAGAATCCTGACAGAGGTAAGGCTGCTCCACATGCCATGGCTCAATTTAAAGTGAGGCTAAAGATGTATTCCCAGCAGGGACATGCACACACTGAACACACACACACCACACACGCACCTACATGCACAGCTATATACACACAAATATGTACAGATATACCTGTGTGTTTCTATGTGTCAGTGGCTGCTCTTAGACAGTCTGCCAAGTAGCTATCCCTTAATCTCAGCTTCCTCAGCTACTGGAACCTGGACATATGAAACCCCAAAGCTGTGATCCCACTCCAGTTCCTCGTGGAAATCACCATGCACACATACAAACACACACACACACACACAAGAGCTGGCACTTCCCAGGTTCCAGCAGCCATTCTCCTGTGCCCTAAGCCTCAGCTTTTAGAGGTACACAGGCACTCTTGCACTCATAGTCGGCCCTTAGAGACCCCCTTGCTCCCAGGCCTCTTCCCCTGCTCTTCACTACTGATGGCACACCCCACTCACACAGCCAGGGCCACAGAGCTGCTCCAGCCCTTGGAGTGACTGCAGCCACTGCACTCACACCTCCAGGCATGCACACATGCATGCACACGTGTATATACACAGAACAAAGGGTCACTGGCCCAGGAAACAGTTAGAAAGGAATTCAATGAGAAGACAGCACAGACTGCTGACCAGGCATGGGGCATGGCCAGCCATACAGGCTGACCAGCCCACAGTTTACATACAACAAGCCTTTTTGTGTTGCATACCCCTCAAATTTCCCATTCTCGTTCCTCCCTGAATTAGCTAAACATTTCCCTTTTTCCACCTTTGATTCCTCCCCCTAAATCTTGTGAGCTGCCAAATTGGCTTTCCCCTGCATCACACAAGGGGTCTTGTCCCTGGGCAGAAGCCCTCTCAGTCCAAAAGGTGATTCAGAGTGCTGCTCCCATGGTAACAGACTTCACACTGGGGCTGAGCTTTGCTGGGGCAGCCCTGGAGAGGCCCAGACAGGTGGTGGTTCCTAAGGAATGCTCAGTTCAGGTCCACTCCTACCTCTGTGCCCCTGTGCTCCTCTGGGTTTGTGCAAGTGGGCCCAAGGTGGGCTGATGGCTCCTGGGCTGAGCCTGGCAGCAGCTGGGCATGGTGCTATCTGGGCTCCCCACACTGATTTTCTCTCTAAACCTTTATCACATCCCTGACAGCACACAGACATGCTGCTCTTCAGAAACTGCAGTTGCTATTTTAGATAGCACTAGCACTGAAGCCAGTGAAGTATTTGAGTGTGGACAGTTCCTTATGTGAATCCTGGCAGGGACCCAAAATATCCTCTTACTGCTCCCAAACTCAGACTGGGACTAGACACAGTAAAAGCCAGTTAACAAGAAGGCAGAGACCTGTCTGAGTCCTTGCTATACCCTCAGAAATCTCTTTCTATGTCTTTTCCTCTACAGCTCTCTGTCCCTCTCCCACTCCCCCACAGAGCTGTCACCAAATACAGTGTACAGAGTCACTAGTTTGCCAGGTGCCTGGGACACACTGGTTCATCTCCACCCAGAACAGAGCACCAACACCTGTGCACCAGGTTCAGAGCACTGAGCTAAAACAGCTCCAGTTTTGCCCCAGTGGAGTAAGTAAACATGAAAGGCTGAGCAGCCTGGCTTAGCCTGCACTTAGCACAATTCGTGTCTTGATTTATGCATGGGACATATATGGGATGAAACAGGAAAATGCATCTGACAAAAAGGGGCTGTTTCTCTTGCTCCACTCTGACTGACAGCCTGATCACTCCTCATTCAAAAAGGTGGCACTGAAACATTAAAATGCCACCTGCAGTATAACAAATGTATTTCTGTGATCTCTGACAAGCAAGTTTGTGCAGACTCTCATGCACATCGAGCCAGCTCCTTCGCTCTCTAAAGTGATTAGGAGTCAATAGATTTTAAATGCTCATTCCTGGTAGAAGCTGTTCTGCATAATAATCTACCAGGAAGAAAAAAAAATAGTGACTGTTTGTAGCTTTCCAATGTTATTTACTAACAAAACAGTCATATTTTCTATAACAACTGCCACTTCATTGGGTGCATATGTTCTTGATTCAAAACTATGAAGCAGATTTAACTCAACACCATATGGTGCGATGTGAACTTATGTGGTTTTTTACCATTTTAAAATAGCAGTTATATTGCAGAAAGTGGGTTTTATTCTCTGATGTGTCTTATGTTCAGAGAATATTCCACTCAACAGTTTTAAATCCCTTTCTTTCTCTTAGTTTGACTTCCAGATATAAACTTATGTCTTTGCTGTGCCAGGCAAACCCTGTCAGAGGAATACTATTTGGAGGAGGAAAGAAGGGTACAGTTACCAAAACAACTGCTATGCACAGAACTGGAGCAGTTTGTTTTGTAGTCATTCCTTTCCTGGTTTGTGCCCACAGCAAAGTGACATCTGCACAAATGTACCAAGCAGTCCCTATTTTCAGGATGTGCTAAACTAATAATTCAGCCCTAATGAATATGTCATTGGAATCTAGCAGCCTATTTAGATTGCTGCTTCCGCTATTACAGAGGAATTGAAAGCAGAAGTGATAAGACTTTAATTTGCAATGAATAAATATCATGTTAAGGGCATGGAAATGGCAGTGGGTTGGGGACTGTAGTGTGAATGTATAGATTTCCTCTGTTCTCTGAGAGCTCTGAAAACACAGATAAAAATATCCTTTCTTCATTTATCATAACGTTTATATTTAGTGTTGGCAAAAAATTAAAATATATTTTTAACATTTTCAGTTAATGCTATGCTAGATTAGTCTTGAATATTATGCAGTGTGCCTGAAAAACTGCTGCTTTTGAAAGAATGAGCAAACCAAGCAAATTGGAATAGCCAGAATGAAAATTAGTTTGGATTGGGAATCAGTACCTGCAGTCGTCATTCACCCCGTCAGCACTAATGACAGAATATATCACACTCCAATGTGGTAATAAGGAATGGGCCATTGTTTGCTCTCTTCATTTTTTTTGTAGATAGTCATGCACCCTTTATGTTTAAATTTTAACTGTTATTGAAAACCCAGTTTAATAAACCCAGAAAACAATTTCCACAGCTTTGCAATCCCCTAGTCATCCTCAGACCACAACTTGGATTTTTTTTTAAATCATTTATGATTAACAAATAGTAAAGAGAAGAATAAGACAAATCTCTGGAGATCTGTGACTTAGGCACAGGAGCACATTTCCAGAGTAAATACAATGTAAATATAGATAAATATGAGACATATTTATGGGGCATATGAGACATAATCTCTCCCAGAAGAGATTCCTTTCCCCCTGACACAGGCAATGACTGAGGTGATATAAAATAACCTCCATGTCTTGGCCATGCCCCTCCCACTTCTGCAAAAATTAACCCTGGCCTGGCCAGAACCAGGACACTGGCTTGGTCTATGCCCTGGCCCCCAGAAAAAACTTATTCAGAAATATTTATTCCACAGACACATGTTCTTGGTCACTTCTGTTATGCCCACTCCAAGCACATTTTGGTCATAACTAAAATGTTAGAATACAGTCTTTGTTGCTTTCACTGTGAGTATGAAAGGCTGAGGTACAGGAGAAAGCAAAGACTATAAAAAAGAGAAATTAACTTATCTCTAGATGGGGTTAAAAAATGTCCCACGTTGAAACATCACAAAATTATAGCACTGAAGTCACTCATAAACAGAACACAGAGGTGTCATCCATCAGTGTGAGGCATTTAAGGTGCTTTATTTTTACTTCACTGCCCAAGCATCAAATCCAGGGTTTGTTCAGTCATTTCTAACAAGAATTTTACAAGACCTTATAGCTTCAAACAAACATTGCCAATAAATACCAAACTCATTTATGCAGAATTCATTTTTTCAATGTTTTTAATTAGTAAAAGGTCTCTTAACAAATTTCATTCTAAATTAAATTTCTGTAAAGTCATATATGAAAGATTATCTTCATGGGCATTTGTGCTGGAGAAGCAAAATGTAAGTACAGCACAGGCATCTGTCATTCAGACAGGGGTTACTTTCAGCTTGCCTCTGATCTAACCTCACATTGTTTTTAATGTTCAACTGTCACATCATAAAGGACTTGTGTATAAGAGAGGGATTAGACAGAAAGGGCAAGTAGGACACAGGTAATTGACCAGATGTGAGAAGCTTGTCTGCTGAATTTAAAGAACTAAGAATAAAACATCACTGCTCTTCAGTGGAAATCTGGAAGGGGAAAGCAGTAGACTGTGGTTGGAACAAAACAATCAGCTTTCCAGAGAAGGACACAGGGCTACTTTTTACTGATAAACCTTAAAGGGATTTTCCAAGACAATAAGCCTGACTGTGCCCATCTGTGTTTAAGGAAAAGGAAAAAATATACAGGTACTCAAAATCAAGTGAGTTAAACCAGGTATATTTCTAGTTAGCATGCTGTTGTAGTACTAGTGGTAGCATAAAGTAATGGTAGTAGTAGTGATAGGACTAATACTGGCTGAAATTAAGAATAATTTTGCCCATTATTGAAAGAATAAATAGCTTTCCTAAGGAAATTTTTAAACTATTTTGGAATTTCAAAATTCCTTTGAAATAATTACCTACCCAGCATTTTTCTCTTCACTTTGAGCTTTTTTTTACTGGTTGGTCATTTCTTAATTTTGGTTGAAATATCTGACTGCATCAATATCTGCCTCACATAGAGCTATAGCTGAATGTGATGGAAGATCTGTATGCAGACCTTTGGTATAAGCAAGCACAAAAACTTCCCTTGAGGGCCAGTAAGCCTTATCCCTTACTGGTTTTAGCTCCATCATATATCTACATTGACTCCTAACTCAAGCAGAAAATAGGTCTTACAGTCACTGACCAAAATTTATCTGCTTTTTTGAGGTTCCAAAGCCTTTGGTATTTTGAGAGACAAGGTCCTGCTTCACATATAGAACCATCGCTCACAGGTAAAGCTGTAATTATCTTGGAGACTGAGAGATGCTTCAGTAACCAGGGACATATCTGCAGAGATGTTACACTTTTATTTCTGAAATGTCATTCTGTGGGTGGTTGACTGAGTGGGGAGGCCTTGATTTAGAAGCAAATTTGAAAATGTCACTCAAGTAGGCACTGGGTCTTTATAAAATGCCAGGCCCCCAGCTACTGAGATAAAGACCAAGTTCTGTTTCCTGGGCTATGTAAATAGAAAAGGAATAAACAAGCAGGAGTGGGGTCTCTACCTCTGGAGGCAAATGCACACACAGTGCTGTACAGCTGAGCAGGTTCTGGCTTTGGAATATCTGTATTGCTGCCAAGACCTGTGCCAATGCCTTTCCATAAAACAGGTTCCTGCACATGGAGATCCTTAAAGCTACTTGTAAATACAAGACATCAGTCAAACAGGAAACTGCAACTACTGTGACAATAAATGGGAAGTGTCTTGTCTCCACTCAGTCTTTGTTACAGCAAAAGCAATTAGCAAAGCTGATTCCAATTTCTTTTCCCTCAGTACTGTACCTGGACAGCTGAAGGAAACCACAGAGGAAATTAAGGCATGATTCACATCCTGAGCACAGACTGCTAATGCCATTTGAGATGTTCTAGGGTGTTCTGGCTGGCCTTCAGCTGCTCAACCAGCAGTACATCTAGTTCCCTCCTTCCTTGAGTCATCTGTCAGCCTTGTTCAGATGTCAGGGATGCCCTCTGGCATCTCAGATAAAACTAAATGCTAATGTTTAGGCAACTCAGCTGAGTCCTTCAGATTAAAATTTGGCAGCCATGATGCATTTCAAAAGATCACATATTTCCTCAAAGAGAAATGAGAAGCAACCAACATAAATACTTATCTCTGAAGAGGAAGAGCTCTTGCTAAAAATAATGTATCTTAAAGCATTCAGTGCCAATCCAGCTCTCTTATAAAGAAATTGAACAGATTTTTAATGGTCCTACCCACTTCTGAAAATCCCATGTTATATATATTCAAAACACCTCCCACACAAAATTTTACATCTATAAGCTGAAAAGACATGCCAACCCCAAAAAAGGTTTGATCCAATCAGCCATGATCATAATCATGTGATCAAGCCACATTTTTCACTATTTCACTATGAACATTCCAGTGTTGCTGAGAACAACAGAGTATCTTGGAGTCAGATTAATTTCAATGGCTCTTTTTCACCATAGACTATAAAGGAATTGAAGATCAAAAGTTTATATGAAGAAACAAAATAGCTGCTCCTTTGCTGAGAATATTCATGTGTTTGTTCAGTATGATCACATCTGAAATCACTCAAAAACAGAAAAGCAAAGAAAAATATCATCAACTGAGTTAAAGCTATGCTGCTTTTAATAATTGTTTTCAGATAATGATTTTATCAGTAACAAAAAATTGAATCAAGGGATTGGTACCATAAAACCTGTCAAATAAATGTAAAAAGGTCATAAACCCCCAAAATAGCTTTCACATAAAATCTCACCATAAGATAAAATACAGCTTTTGGGCAAAAGGAGAGTCATATCTTCAGCAACTTCCATAAATAATTCACTGCTAGCTTGTAAACAATAGAAAAGCACAGTATGAATGCCAAAGAGGGTCTTTATATGTCATAAAGCCACTCAAAAGTGCACTTGCTGCAGCAAGTCTGACTGTGAGCTTTGATGTGCTGGAAAAGAAACTGCTATGCTGAGGTCATCAGTTAGTAGAAAACAATTTCCCTCATACAGAGAAACAGACTTACTGCTGTGCTCCTGACACAGACAGATTGGATTAAAAAAAACCCCAAGACTGCATAATGTGGCCTTGCACAGGGAAGGAAATCTTCTATATACCTTCTAAATGACCAAAGCTGAAAAAAAATATGTCATCTTCCTTTAACGGCTATCAAAAGTTAACCTGATAGTGTGGTGAGGTTCACACACTGCTGCAGTCACGCTTAAATATGCAACTAGTTTGATTTGTGTCCTCTTTCTTAAGTAAACTGCTTCCATGGAGAACTTAAGCTGCTCTATTTGTTATGTGTCAGGCTAAATTATTCAAGTGGCACAGATCTGGAGTTCATTTCTTATCAAGAGTATGTTTTAAAAGGTAACTCTGTTTTCCATTTGAAAAATCTTAACACAAGAGGAAAGCCAACGCTCCTGTAATAATACTCCTTTCATTTCTAGACTGATACAGAAAGTGAATAAATAAATTCAGTATCCTGATAAAAGGCTATATAAATATTGAATGTGTGTACCCACACTTTTAAGACCAGCCCTCTGAAGGGATCAGCACAACTGACACCATAACAATTACAGTAAAAATATCAGAGGAGAGAGGATGGGCACTAAGTGCCCATGAAATGTAAGCTTTAAAATTCTAGTGAAGAAGAGAACAATTGAGGATATATAGCAATTCAAGGAGCATGTGATTCAAGGAGCACAATTATGTGACAGGAAAGGAATAGGGAGAAAACATTTCTATGTTATAACTCCTGACTTCTTTCAAAAGTCCTCTGCAATGCTTTGAATTTCATCTCCAATTGCTCTGACCTATTCCACCTCTCAAAATCTTGTGATTTGTACTTTTTTTATATGGAAAGTCTTTCCAAAGGGAGATTTGGGGGGTTCTGTGTGTGTGTGTAACTTTTACATGTATTCAGAGCTAGTTCAGATTTTTGTTAGTCCATAATGGAGAAACACATTCTCTGGCAAAGGAATTACCTTTACAAAGGGAAGGAAGAAAGAAATATTCTAATTTTGAACAGTACAGGCAAATGTGTGGGCATCAGAGGAAGGGACACAAACAATCATTTGCTTGGTGTCATTTGGATTAATCACCAGGTTGATATTTTAATAGAGTGATTGCAGGCAAAACTCCAAACTTAAGTACCTTTTAAAAGGATGTATTACATTAATGGATTTTAATAATGAGCACTCTTCCAATGGGTCTCAAGAGCTTGTTTAAGTCATTTATTGTAACACAGAAAAAATAATGAAAGCAAATTTTTGATGCTGTCACAGGACTGAATGTGACTAGGAAAGATCTCAATTCAGAACAGCACCATTTTCCCAGAACTATCATCATTTTGAATTCAAATCAAACTACATCTAAATTTTTCTAGAACCTCAAACTTTTCTGTGTCAGCTTGCATATATTATTTCTGACATGAAAAGTAATTAAGCCATAAAGAAAATGCAAAAATAACAAAAACCACAACAAAGTTTTATAGTTCTTATTTGAGCCAAGCCAAAAATGTGAAAATCCATTGTCAAAACATACAACCAGTACTGAGTTGCCCACCTATAATCACTGCATTTTGTATTTATAGCTTGTAGTCCCCTCACTAATCTGATCCATCTCCAACTATAATACCTGCCTCATAAAAAATTTTGTGTTCATTTGCAAAGGAAAGGTTCTTTGTTGCAGCCAAAATATAGACAGAGCAGCTCAGCAAGCTGGCTGTCTGCTCTCTTAGTTTCCCTTGGGTCCCCAAACTAGATGGATCTTCTTTTCCCAGCTCAGACCTTGCAAGGAAAAGGAAAGAACATGGCTATTGACAGGAGGGTGTTTGCTGTGATGTCAGCAAGAGCACATCACACAAAAAATAAACAAGGAAACTTTTAAATTTTAAGAGAAGCCACATTCAGCCAGTTTCTGGAAAGTCCCATTCCCTATGTATCACTCTTCTGTAGCTGCACATCTGAGATCAGTGATCCTGCCTGTGAACTGGTGAGCACTGGAAGGGAACCTGGGGCTCCTTCCTTCTGGGTTCTGTTGCTCACTAGTTGGTGTGTTCAGTCTCACTTTTTCCTTTCACTGAAGAGAACAAGGAAGCCAAAAGAATCAGACCTCCTGTGGTCACAAGGAAAAACTTGTGTCTTTTGTTCTGAAGTCTCTGCTCCAAGATCTGATATGTCATCTGCAAGGGAACCATGACACATGATCGTCTCCAAACTTCTCTCTCTCCCAATCCCCCTCCAAAAAAATCACATGCCTAAATGGCAGCAAATTTCTTTTTAAAAGCACTGTTTATTGTGTTCATTGTTTACTGCCACTGAAGCAGCCTGCACTGTAACACTTCATGGTCATGGCAAGAGATCCTTCCTGAGAGTCTTCAAATAGGAAAGGTTTTAGCTGCCCTTGCCAATGGGACACCCAAGCTCCACCTCTGCTTTACAGTGATTAATGCCTGTAAGGTACTGCAGCCTCTTCTGAGATAAAAAAATTAATTCCTTGGACTTCTCTGTGCCAGTGTGAATAGATTTGCAGCCCAATAGAGCTCTAATATCAATCCTTCTAGCAAAAGGAGTTTAACATTCACACAGTCTAGTTAAGCTTGGTTCCTGGCATTTAGGCACTGAGATATTTCTTTCCTCCTAGAGTTCTACTAGTGGAAAGCAGGGTCTCATTAAAGCTTGAAGAAGACTCATAGACTCCCCTGCTTGTGAAATGCAAGAGGAAAAATAGGTCACAAGCTGCAGTTTTAACAGTATCCTCTCCCATTTATTCAATTCCATCCCAGTTTAAAGGGAGCCCTGCCTCACTGCATTATCCACTCATACCTACCACATCTCACTGCCACACTCCCATCTGCAGAGCCCAAAACCAGCCAGTCCAGCAGAAGTTGACAGCCCTCAGGAACAGGCCTGGCTCCACCCCTCAGTGCAAGACAGGAAGCCAAACACAGCTAGAAACAGACTGGAAATAAGTTATTTCATGGCTGAAGGGTCAATTATGGAAAGCGATTGAGTTTGTATTTCTCTGAGGAAGTGCCTCTTCTGGAGCATGCAGTGTGGGTAAACCTATGAATTCCCTCTCTTGCACCTTCTCTACCTTGCAGTCATTATTTTCTCTGTGCCTCACAGTAACTCAAAGAGCAAAGCTCCAGATTTTTAACTTACAGAGGTCAGCCAGTCAGTTATAATCAGTGTAAGCTTTGCTACAAAGTGTTGTCTGCACCTAGTCCCATCTGTGTCTGGCACCAAAGGGACCAAAAAAAAATTAGAACAGCTGGATTAACTCTTTGTTAAATCTAGCCTCTTAAAAATCCATTACCTCCTCAGTGTTGCAAATTTATGAACATTTGCATTTGCTGATTTAATTGCTCGTAAAATTACTAATTCTGTAACATAGGCAAGAAAAAAGGCAAAAGTGGTCCTCTGATGAGGTTCAGGTGAAATCCTTCAGCAACAGGGCTCTGCCTTTGCTTCATTTGCAATACTGTGAATATTAATGTTCAAAGATGAACACAGGCTAAAAATTACTAATATAAGGGCTATAAAGTTATTTGGGGGAATTAAAAGCCTACTTTATTAGAGAATTTGAAAAAAAAAAGTGGTGTTTTATACAATTTTATAAAGTTTGGAAGTATATTTGTTTTGTGCTTTTTGAGTACATGATTTAAGATGAACCATAAGTGGAGCTCTTTAAAACAAAGTTCTCCGTAGGTGCATGAATTAATGAGTATAAACTGAGCATTGACATTTATCCAACAACTCCATGCAGATAAAGCTCTATTCTTCAGCAAAGTGAGATAATTTCTTGAAGAATAATGAGTTCCAGCAAAACTGAAGTTTTCACCTGGGGAATGATGAGATGGAGAGAAGATGTTACCTAGTGTGGCTATCTGCAGTGGTAGAGTTCTGAACTCTGAGACACAGGAGGCCATTTACCACCATAACTCAATTTTTTTCTGGATGATCAACCACTTCCAAAATATCAACAGGCATTGGGGGTGAACTTACAGGGATGCCTACAGGGTAGATAGCAATATCAGAGAAGCTCTGAATTACTGATGGCTTCATATAAACCATGAGTAACTATCACCTTTAACTCAGAGAAAAACAATAAGCCATTATTTTGCTTGACAAATATCTCTTTAACACAGCTCTATATTCTCATTCAGAGCCAAAGATGCCAGTAAAAGTAGGTATATATATATCCTCATCCTAAAATGAATGCTTTATGTGACCTAGTTCCAGGAAAAATAAATCAAAGGCTTTTACTGATATATGTTGAATGCTGTGTGCCTTACTATATACAAGGCATATATACATAAATTCAAATGTGTAGTAGGAAATGCCACCTCGTGAAAATTTCAGTTTGCACAGGGGAATAATGCAGTTTAGAGGCAAGATATAGTGGCTTAATATCTGGAACAGATCTATATAAGAAAGCTTCATAACAAAGATTTATTTTTGCATTTATTCATCAGACAGATAATAGGTGGATTCCTTTTCCCCTGTCAAATGCACTCAGTGCAGAAAAGGACAAGGCATTCTAGTAGTTTATTTTACATTCATTTTGATAATGTAGTTTAAATAAAGATGTAAAACTCTAAATAACCGTGGCAGCAGACAGCCCTCCTCAAAGGTTACCCCATGTACTGTAATAATTTCAAGGGCATGTTCCTCTAACACTTTGAGAACTTCCACCAGATCATTTCTGAAGAAGCTTCCTCCTCCTTGCATGTCTGCTCTGTGCATCACTGAAACCTCTCCTCAGCAGCACCATCAGAAGTAAACATTTCAGGATAAGGACCTGCTGTGGGCAAAGCAGTTTCAGCTTGGGGAATTGCACTTAATGTAATTTATTGCCAATTAACATCAATTTTTAATTACTGATTCAAGTATTAAGAAAAACAATTAAACAAACACTGAGGAAAAAAAACTCTCATTCCCTTCTCTGCTTTCAGTTTCAGACCAATGGCTCTTTTCCTGCCTTCCCTTGTTCTCACAGCCCATGGTGCTGGCCCCATTGCTGCTTTGGAGAGACAGTGGGCTGCCCAGGAACCCTACCCTGTTCCTCCCTCCTCTCTCCTCCTAGAATAATTGTAGAATCCCAGAATGGTTTGGGTTGGAAGGGACCTTAAAGATTATCTAGCTCCAACCTCCCTATCATGAACAGGAACTGCTTCCGCGGGATCAGGTTGCTCAGAGCCCCATCCAGCCTGGCCTTGAACACCCAGGGATGGGACATCCACAGGTGCTCTGGGCAACCTGTTCCAGTGTCTCACCACACTCACAGTATTTCCTCCCAGTATCTAATCTAAACCTGCCTTCTGTCAGTTTAAAGAAATTTCTTCTTGTCCTATCCCTACAAACCCTTGTACCAAGTCGCTCTCCAGCCTTTTAATAACCCCCTCCAGCTACTGAAAGGCCTCAGTAAAGTCTCCCCTGAGCTTTCTCTCCTCCAGGCTGAACACCCCAAATCCCCTGCTCTGGTTTCTCACTGCTCTTCTGCTCCATCATGGGCCCCCTTGGGCTGCAGTCCCTCAGGGATGTCCCTGACCCTGTGTGCTCACAGTGCCTCAGAGTGTCCCAGCTCCAGTGAGGTTTCTCAGGGGACTCTCCTCCTTCCAGTGGTGTCTCCAGCCACGTTCCCAGCACTGGCCCCTCCACCCACCTGCCCCATTTGTCCTTCCCAACTCATGCCTGTCTCTCACTCCCAGCCAGGGTCCTGTGGGCTCTTTGGCAGGCACAGACCCTCCCACCCCAACACTCCTCTGCTTAGGTCTCACCATGATATTTTCTGAAAAATCCCTTCACCAGGATTTCTTCTCCTGGGAAGAGGAGAAGCCTCAGCTTCTCCATGTTTTGCTGCTTTGGAATGTGATTTGGAGATTATTTATCCACCATGTGAATTGTTTTAATTTAATGACCAATCATGTGTCAAAGCTCTGAGGAGTCATGGATTTTTCTTTATCATTCTTGTTAAGCTTTCTGATGCATCCTTTCTCTTTCTTTAGTATAGTTTTAGTATACCATTCTATAATATCATATCATATCATATCATAAAATTATAAATCAGCCTTCTGAGAACATGGAGTCAAATTCTCATCTCTCACCTCGTCCTGGGGACCTCACATATACCTCAGATTAAGGATACCCTCTCTCTCACATCTGGCTCTGAGAACAAGGTTCCAAAAATGCCTTACTCAACAGGCTAAGCATACTTTTGAAATAGTTTTACACAGCTCAGGATCTTCAGGCAAGAAAACATGTTTTGATAATCCTGCTCTTCTTTTCATCATCCAATTTGCTATTTTTGCATATGCCTTCAGCAAAGTACATACATTTCCTAGCTATTCCTCAGAACTGTTCTTATGTATTTCAGTTCATAAAATTTGATTGGTTGAGATCATCTTGTTTTGTTTTGCATTTTTTATAGGTAGTCTAGATTCCATTTTATAAACAGATGTTTCAATCACATTGCAAAATATCTGCAAACATACCAAGAATGCACTAAAAGCAATTGCATCCTTGTTGCATTACAGTGTGTTACAACAGGTTAAATATCATCACAGTCATTTTGACTCTTTCAGATGATGAATTCTTGCTTCAGCCATGTCTTTACACATTGTTTATTCCCTTGTATTTTTGCTTAATTTATGTAGTAGACTGGGAATATGTAAAACCTCATGTTGACATATAATGTGAGGAAAGGTCGCTTGTGTGCTATGGGGACAGGGGGCTTTGTGTTGTCACCTGTCATTTCTTCACACAGCAAGGAGCAAAATCAGCACAACTAGATTCAGATTACAGAGAGGAATCAGTAACCAACTTGCAAGCTGAAAGTTGATTTGTGAAGACTGGTAAATAAGTAATTGACCTTCACAGAAATAAAGATCAATCCACTATCATATTCAACTGAAATGTTTTCAGGGATTTCTTACAACAAACAATTTTAAAATGCACCTACTAGAATTAAATAAGGGATAGTGAATGTAACTTTCAGAAATGTTTCCTAATTTTAGATTTTTGGGGCAACTTGTAGAAGAGATGCTAACATTTTTAAATTTTGATCTCTGTTATAGAAGCTACCTCAAGGAGGACATGCTTATTTGTCCTCAGTTGTCATCAGCCACTAAAACATGGTAATTTTCTTACATATGACACAACACGACAGTACTAGAAAATGTTCAGATTTTATGATTTCATGGCTTGATTTTTTCAATCTGGGATGTAAGTCTTTCCAAAAAATACAAATGCCCTTTAATTTCTCCTCTGCCTAAATGACCAGGAACTGTGCTCGATGGTTTTAGTGAAAGACAGCTCCAGCAGTGCTAACACTACAACATTTCTAGTACTCATAAAGAGAAAATAGTTTACCACAAAACATTCAAAATTAACTAAGGAAATAATGTGCCTATGTTCCTTTTCTTTGTGCCTCAATTGCTTTTCTGCAGAAGCCTGAAAAGATTATCATTTCACTCACCTCTCTGCAGAGCAGAAAGCTCTGTTCTACACTGCACAACAATTGTGTTTGCACAAAGGTAAGGAGGGTGTCTCTTTGATTCTGAATAGCTGCTTATGCTTCCTTACAGTGATAAATAAGTTTCATGCTGCCACTACAATATAGCAGGAAGTGGTGAGAAGAACAAGCAGTGGAGGATTTAATTTATTTCTAATTTAGTTCATTGTGTGGGCACATTAGCTGGCCTCTTTAAACTTGAGAAATGATCACATCAAAATTTTAAGGTCCATACAAATAAAAGACAAAGGATGGAAAAAAATGTATGTAAAAATATTATTTATGCCAGTAAAGCAGCATCATGCTTATATGTATGTATAAAATTGTGTTATTAAAATCATACTAAAATAATAGTATACCTCATGATGTTATATTAATGTAATCAAATTAATACAACATATTTTATTAAGATGCATATTTCAAATTTATGTCATTCAGAATTTCTGTAAAAAGTGTCAATTTCACATTTTCATTGTTATTAAGAATTATACCATGTGAAAAGAGGTATTTGTGCTTCAAGTATAATGCTTAAAATAAATTCTGGTTTCAGACTGTAGTATGGGAATAACTCCCCCTTTCCTGAGCAGTTGTGCCTTTCAGTGGATTCTCAAACAAGGGAAGGGCTGTTTTGCTGAGTTGGGGTTGGTGAAAAGAGGAGTATCCCTATTTACAGTTTGACTTGCAGTGAAGAGAATCTCTAATTTCTTTCTGCAACTTCATTTTTGTGAAAGACAAAAGGTTTACCTAAAACTTCAACAGATGTGCTTAGAGCAGTGATATTAACTCTTATGAGGCCATGTACAGGGATCAGTCTAAGAACCAGACCTGGGACTAATTCCAGAACAGTCCAGAGCTTTCTTTGCCTTAACTCCCTCCCTGCCACCTTGTCAACAAAGCCAGACCAAGGAGGTTGCCCTTGGAGCTCAGCAAACCCTGTTGATTCTGCTGATGGGCTGCCAGCAGAACTGCTTCAAATCACAGCAGAGCCTATAAAAAACAATGTGAGCCTGCGGAGTTTAGCAGCCAAACCTCTAAAGTGACATTAGCAAAAAAATTGAGGAATGGTGAAGGATGTGAGACAACTGTTTCGGAGAGCACCATTCACCTCTGGAGCGTGGGATTTGTCACAACCCCTTATTGTCCATTGAGTGAATATGAGTTGGATTACAGACAGCTCTTTTGTGATCTTTTTTGAGTCAGTCTTTGGCTGCTCTCCTACATTTCTTAGTATGTTTCAATATATACTTCCCTGATTTTCCATAACCCATCACAAATGGGTAAAATGTCATCCTCCAACTACTGTTTTACACCTGTATCATCATATTAGCAGCTGGCTTCTGACTTTTCAATTTGGTTACTGTCATACTTCATAGTTACAAACCAAAACTCAGCCCTAAGCTATAACTGATTTGAAATCAGGTAGTGCTTTTCTGACCATGAAAATAGATAAGATTGGCATTGCTGTTGAATCCTAAACCAGGACCAAAATTTCAGTCCATTCTTTAGGAGCATTAATCACTGCAACAAAGACATCTCTTACAGGGGGACCCCTTACAACATGAATGGACCACAGGAAAAGTTCATGCCTTAGATTTGAACTTGGTGCTCAGCCCACAATCAAGAAGCTTCTCATCAAGGAGGCTCCACACTGAAGCGGGAATAGAGTGTGAGCAGTCCTCTTCCTGAGGAGGAAGCAGCAGCAGAAACAACAGGTAATGAATTGGCCACAGGCCCCATTCCCATCCCCCAATGCCACTGGGAAGGAAGAGGTACACAAAATCAGAGGTGAAGTCTGGGAAGAAGTGAAGAAGCGAAAGAAGGTGTTTTTAGGATTTGGTTTTAGTTCTCATTATCCTACTCTTATTGAATTGACAATAAATTAAATTTATTTCCCCAAGTCGAGTCTGTTCTGCCCATGACAGTAACTGGTGACTGATCTCTGCCCATCCTTATTTCAATCCACAATTCTTGTGTTATATTTTCTGTCATGTGTCCTGCTGAGGAAGGGAGTGAAAGTGCAGCTTTGGCAGCAACCTGCCACCCAGCCAAGGGCAGCACTCCATATTCAAGAACCAAAGGAAGTAAAATATGGTTTGTGATTGGAATTACTGTCATTTCATGCAGGGTTTCTGTCAATAATTTTTTTGGGAAGACAATCATTTGGCTTCAAAACCTGCCTTGGGAGTGTTTCAATATACTGTTGATCTGCATAATTAATTTCAGGGGAACTGTATGTGCAGTCATATTACCCACATCAATTGTTTAATAAAATGGCATACAAATTCTATCTGCTCCCTTTAGTCAAGTTCTCCTGGCCTGTTTTGGGTCACTGAGGTTCATGGGGCAAAGGTACCATGCAGCGGTTGCTGCATCACACAAAGGCAACAAAGTTGAGACGAGAGAAAAAAAGACTGTGGCAGCATGGAATGACTGAACACTGCTCCCATAGCATCAGGACAAAGGTAAAAATGACAGGAGACAGTAGGGATGAGAAAGAACCGCACAGTGTGTGTGCCACAGAAAAAGGAAAAAGGCAAGAAGGAAGGGAAAAAAATGTAAGACTGATTTTGACAATGGCATATTCAAGGAAAGGGACTAGAAAGGAGATAAAGGTGGGAAAAAAGTTTTATGTTGTTCCATCAAGAGAAACATCTTCAGGAATATAATGCTATCCTAGAAAAGCCTTAGAAACTGTAGAAAGGAAAAGGTCAAAAAGTCACTCAGTTTGTTTATTGAAGAAATTGTGGGATATTATAAGATCTCAGCCATGCTGTGCTAAGTAGAAGAAAAAAGGGATGTAAAAGAGACTGAAGATACATTTTTAACAGCACAGCCTGCCCACTGAATGATTTAAAATTAAAATGCTGATATTAATGAAATAATTTCTCTAAGAGCTGAAGTGCCATCAAACACACTACAAAGATGAAAGGACTGGAAATGATGATCCTGCTTTTCAGTTTGGGACTAGGTTGGAGAGAGGAGAACCTGGAAAGGGTTGCCATGCCTGTCATGTCCATTTTAGACATGTGGCTGCCCCAACAGCATCAGAACTCTATTCCCACTAGTGTACACTTATGAGTTTTTAAATACCCCCACCTTCAGACAGCCTGTGAAAAGCCTTAGTTCATTTGTCTCCACTTTTTCCAGTTAAGGTGACAATGCTTTCCATTTCACTTAATTAATAATCAATGTTTAATTTGATTAAAAGCTTAAGGATTCAATTATATTTATTAAATAATTCTTTATTTTGGTCAGTTTTGTTGTCTTTAATGAGGTAATATTCTATAATTAAATCACTTAATGCAGAAAGCTGCCATATAATTAATAAGAGCATGGTCCTAAATGACTCAGAATAATGAATCCAAGCAAGGCCCGGATAATTAAAAAAGCTCATGACTAAAATCTGTGACATATTTCCTAACCACATTTGGAGTACAAGGATGATCTTTCCAGCTACACGCTGCAACAGGCTCTCTGTGTGACCTTGGACAAGGGATAGAATCTTGCTGAGACAAACTTCCTTATCTTTTTTTTTAGCAAGGTCTTCAAGTCAGCACTTAGGGGCAAGGAGAGGCACTCACTCTTTACATGCATAGTGCTTAGTAAAAAGGGGTTTTGTTGGTACTGTCAGAAGATAAATAATAAGAATTAGGGAACAAAAGAAATAAACTACACTTTCCTCATTATCCTTCAAGGATGGCTGGTTAGGGAAGCATGAAAAGACCAGGCAAGGACTGTGTGGTCTCTCTGCCTATGTCTCACCCCAACAAAGAGCACTTGGTGGAGTTCATGAGATGCATCCTGGTGTTTAATAGCTCACAATCCCAGCAGGTTTTGAGCCCAACTTTATGTGTCTTCCCCTGCAAGGACCGCTGCAATTTAATTACACAGTGTAAAAAGGCACTTCCATTTGCTTATTTTCTGTCTTTAGCTGCTATTTTTTATTCATGCCCATCATATGAAGTCAAACTATGCAGTTTGCACCATGGAGGCAAAGAAATAAACTTACTCCATTCTTGTCCATTACATTTATTATTTAACATTAAAATATATCTACATATATGTCATATCATCCTGAGTCATCTCCTTCCCAAAATGTTTAAGTTTTTCCTGGAAAGAAACCATTCCACCACTGTGATAAAATTCCCTTGACCTTTTTTTTACCCTTTCCCTTTTTCAAGAAACATAAACACAAACTATACACAGTGCTTAAGATGTAGTACTCCACACATTTATCAAATGGCTTAATCATACTTTATATTTTGTTCTCATTTCATTTTCTAACCATTCTTATCAAACTTTATGCTCCTTTGACCACTGTTGAGAATTTAACTGATGTTTTAATAGCACCAGCTACAGTAATTTCAATATCTCTCTCCTGAGAGGCAATAGCTAATTTAAAAACCATCATTCTGTATGTACAATTAAGGATGTGTTTCTCCATGTGCATCTCTTTGCATATATTGACCTTGAATTTCATCTGCTGTTTTACTGTCCAGTCATTCAGTATCATGAAATCCTCGTGTAATTCCTTGCAGTCAATTTGAGAGTTGAATGCCTTAAGTAATATCTCATCAGCAGTAAATTTTGTCACCCTGTATTTACTTTCTTTTCTAGGTCACTTATGAATATATGGAACAGCTAAACTTCCTGAAATGCAGCATCCATTGTAATTCCTCCCCTTATCTGTACCTTTTGTTTCCCTTGACGTAATCATATAGCCACATTTTCCCATCTCTGCATTTTCTATCAATTTTGCTTTTATTAAGCTAGAAGAGAAAATTATCTTTAATCTCAAAACAGCTTAGTTTCCTTAAACCTTTTTGATGAAGGATCATGTCAAAAGCTATTTGGAAATCCAAGCAGACCAGCTTGGTAATTATATTCATATATCACTGACTCCTTCAAAGAGCTCTGGGTTATTTGTGAGGCATTTCTTCCTTGTATGAAACTTTGCTAATTCTTTGCCATGTGTCATATTCTTGTATCTCTACAAGAAAGGCTGCATTCTTGAATTCTATTTACTTAAGTCAGCTGTTTATTATGGCTTTTATATCAAAGTCCAGTCTGTAGTCCTCTGCATTGCCTTCGTCATTTGCTACTTTATAGCTCTTTAAGGTAGGAAATTATTAAGTCAAATATACTACTGTTGTCTACTATTGTGATTGATTCTCTATTTAATTTCAAATTTCTGTTCACATGCTTGAAAGAATAGCATCTGGGGTTTTTTATTTATTCCTGATCGTTTTACCTATTTGTCTAAAACCTTTTCAGTTTGAGAAATTCTACTCGACACTTCATTTTGAAAAGGTTCCTCTTACTCTTTCTTTGAAAGAAATTCCCTGTGTATTCTTGTAGAAAACATAAAGGCAAAAAACTAATTTGGCTTTTCTGCTATAGGCTGACCATTTATGCCCTGAGGATCTGTCTGTCCTACAAGTGCTCTGATAAGCTTCATTTTGATCAATTTGAAGAGGGAAAAAAAAAACAAACTGTATATTTTACCCTGGGCAGCTCATTCAAAATTTTCTTCCTTACTCCACTTTTGCTTTTAATCTGGTTTAATTTCTGCTATTTTCTAGCCACCTCTGCTGTTCAACTGTATTTGGGGAGTTTTTGGCCTTTTCAAATACTTTTTGATACACACAGAATACAGTGGGTATCTCTGATTTTCTTCTAGCAGTCACCATGCTAACTGCAAGTATTTTAACCTTTTGCCTGTAGCTTTTAATCTCCTCTTAACAGGCTATTTCCATTTTCAGTAACACTCATTATTATATAAATTATAATTCCTCTCATTCCTCAGCTGGTGTTGAAAATTGAGAAATTATTGTGAGTACCTTATTTTGACTTGCTGAATCTGGAAGAGGCCCAACCAGGCCTGGCTGGGGTGGAGAGGAGTATCTCAGGCATGCAGTGACACCCGTCCTAAGCAAGTGCTACTGGCCAGGTTACCGTGCAAGATGCCTGGAAGGAGATGGCAGAAGTGACCCAGTACTTACAGGAGAGCAGCGCTTTTCTGAATGAGCAGCTGGAGGCCTGGCAAGATATCTGAGAGCATTCAAACTCCGTCTAAGTACCCAAATCTCACAACCTGGAATACATCTCCTTGGAAATTATTTGGCAATCTGAAAGAAGTGCCTAAGAGGAATTTGACAATACCTGGTTTTCCTGTCTGTGGTATTCACATACTCTTTGAACATAATTATCTCTCCCAGAACTTCTCCTGGGAAGCTGAAAGTCTGTGAGAAAGCTCAGACAAAGAGAAAACAATTCTTATCTCTACTTGCTGCTCCTGTTGTTTTTGCACATGTGGAATGTGTTAGGAAGATTGTTCACCTGAAGGGATTTGGTAATTGGATTCTGGTGATGGTTGTTTATATTAACTGGACAATTGGCTCAAAGCTGTGTCCTGGCTGTCTGGAAACAATCATCAGTTCTTCTTTAGTATGTATCTTTTATATCATATGTATCTTTCATGTAGTATAGTATCTCTTTAATATAATATAGTATTAATGTAATATTAACACTATTTATTATTTGGAATATATATTAATATATAATATATATATATATAAATTTGGAAATTATACTTTGTTATAGTTTAATAAAGACATTGTTCAGCATTCTGAATCAATGGAGTCAGATGCTAATCATTCCCTGCATCAGGGGCACCTGGAATTTGATACCTGTCTACCTGGAAATGATTCAACAAGATGCAAAGGTTGCAAGTTAAAGCTAACGATACATTATGGCGAAATTTCTGAGCTGTACTCAGAAATATAGTGTTGCAGTGAATATGATGGCTTCGGACAATTTTAAGTCTAAGTGGGATTGTCACAGACTATTGCCTTCAGATCCACAGCCCTGTTTTTGTGCCAGTTTCAGGCAGGGGCCTGGCAGACCCTGCACCACCTCCAGAGGGGCACCAGTGTCCCACTGTCACAGGCTTTCAGTGAGATGCTGCTTGCATCCTGAAGCCTTGAGCACAGTGGCAAGTCAGAGAAGTTCTTGGCTGTCTGGAAAAATACCTCTTACAGCTCATCCCATATTGCCAAAAAACGAGGGTGATTGCCCAAAAATGAGGCATTTCGTCAGGCTGAGCATATCCACACAACTTGCAAGGAAGATTCTCTCTTCTGAGTAATCTGAGGGCAGTGTGATGTGCCCTGGATCATCTCTTAAGATCTGATAGCTGCTGAGTCTATCAATATTATGTATTGAAGCTATGGCAGTGGACAATTCTTATTAAATTTTCTCTTTAATAGACTGAAAAAACATCTTCCTGATATTTTGGTGCACAAGTCACTAAGGAAATAACTGCCATCAAGATGATCACAATTAAAGCAATAAAATTACTGATGAGACAAAAAAACCATGGTAGTTATTTTTATATGGCATATAAAAACATCAGCTGCTACTGAATTTTCTGTAGTGCTGACAAACTGATTCTTACCTTCTGTGGTGTGAGAGCATCAGCACATTCTGTTTCTATCTTTGAGGTCATTCTTCCTAACAGAAGAGCTGTTATTTATTGGCAGCAGTTATTCAAAACATTTTTCTCGCACCATTTATGTTGGATTTTTACTTTTGTGTGGCTTTCTAGATGCCCAGGATCTATTAGATTATGCCCATGGAGTGCTGTATTGTGGATAGTCATAGTCTTTAAAAACTTCTCCTGACTCTAGTTGAATGCGTGTTTAGTGTTCTAGATCATTTCTGATGAGGACTCACTGAAACTTCCTTGTCCATCCTAAAAGTTTGAAAGAAGGTTTCTTCAAGGCAAAAAAGAAATCCAAGGGAAGGAGATGGAAAGTTTTCAGAAAATGAGGCTTTGGGCCACTGACAGAAAAAAAAAATGGATGCCCAAGTACTGGCTTGAAGTCAAAGACTCTTTGTTTAAGAGTGAGAAAGTGGAATTTCAGATTACACAGATTTACATTAGTGCTTGGGTTTTATAAGCACTTAATTCCCATCTCTATCAGGTAAACCTAATTTTTAAAAAATCTAGAGATAAAGGATAAATGAGCAAACCACTGCACAAGCCTTACATTTCAGTCAGCATTTGAAGATCATTTGAACTGCAGGATTGAGGCCATGACAGATGGTGGGTTTGTCTGTGTGTTACAGAGACTCTTAGTATTTTGAGAAGGAGGAGATTATTTTCTTTCTTCACAAAAACAAAATTAAAGTACATCTCTGAAGACTGTTGCCCTTACAGAGGAGGTATATGCTTTGAAGTGCCATACTTCTGCATAGTCTTGATAATCAGTAATGAAGAGAGTACAGAAGATTACAAAACAACATAATCAAGTGATATTAATGAATATTTCAACCAACAGACATTTCAAAGTTTTAATTAAAATTAGTAGTTATTGGTATTGTAATATGTTCAAGAACATACAGGCAAGTAATCACAGACCTCCCAAATGGGCTACATTACACATGCAATTAATTATGGAAGATGTTGCTGCTCAAACCACCCTGGGATCTCTGAGATTTAAAGCAAGTGCTCAAGCATTTCGGTACAAAGGCAGCTCCACTAACACAGCCAGCACGCTGACTGTTACACTTAAACCAGATGCTGCATTGCTGTGATATGGCTCAGATCTGTTCTGCTAGCAACAATTTTTACTCATCTTTTTAATAGCATAAATACTTCTTCTTTTGCCTAAAGTAAAAGCTGGTATTTTTAAACACAGGCTGTGAGAGCTTGCAGGACAAAAATAAAACCACCTACAGAGATGTTCTTTTCACAATATGCCCTCCACACTGCAGGGGAAGAAAAGTTTAATCAAAGTACAGTGCTTGTTCTTACTTTTCTTTTTCTTTGACACTGCCTCCACCCAGTGCTCCCACTCTGATGTCCTTTCATGATTCTTCAGGTTTTCTGAAGTTAATTTTTTCACTAGGGAACAGGTCTGAAGGCTTCTTACCTTAATATGAGGGTTTGTAACAGTACCTCAAATTCACAGTAAAATGGCTTAATTTAAACAATGGAGGGATTGTTTAGAAACTGCCCTGAGTATACTTTGACCTACTGCTACCTGTGAGCCTAAATACACATTTTAAAAGATCTTCCATGTCCTCAGCAAAATTAAATCATTAATCTGAAAACTTAATCTCATACTGAGCTATTCTGAATAAATCTCTCTGTCAATTCAATCCACCCAAAGCTTACTGTTAGGAAAAGTGAATGTATAAGAGTATTCAATCTTGTTTATAGATTTGAGGCTTCATGCACAGCCGGATCAAATATACTTAAAAGTAAATGGGAGTGGGGAGGAAGAATGGAGCTTTTCTGTGACCTTTTCAAACTCTTTTCCAGAAGGCAAATGCTCCACTCTTAACTTGGCAGGTGCGTATCTCCAAATGGGCCCCTAAACACTTTCCAGATTCCTTGCTGGATAAAAAAATCTAAGTCATTTCTGAGCCTGTTGCTATTGATAAGAGCTCTGTTGCAGAAGGGAAGGGGAACATTAGACCTAAGACTTCTCCTCTACTTCCAGACTCAAAATGCTGCTCATGTAAACCTGATAGTGCTGGGGGTTGTTATTTCCTCAGCGCCATAAGAAATGGAATGGACATAGGTGTGACTTGGCAAAAAGCAGCAATAGCCTATAAGCCTATCCAGGCTAATTTTCTGCTACAGGATTGTGGCCACCACTGATCTCAGCAGCTGTTTTGCAGGACAAGGTAACTTGGCTATGAGTGTCATGGAGGAAGCAATAACCCAGTTTGGAACATTTATCAAGGCTGTTAATATGATATTAAAACTGAATTGTAAGACATTTAAAGTCTTGCTCAATGATATGTCTGAACTCTTAGCTGTCACAAATAATGGGATAAAAATCCAAAGAGCCAACATAGTAGAATAGATGTGACCTACTAAAAATATTGTTCCACCTCTTTGCCTGCTTGAGAAATATACAAAATTTGAGGTGAAGCAGTGTAAGACATACAGCATACCAGCACTTTTATGCTGTGCAGTCCTTTGGGGCAAGATGCTGCAGTTATGCTTTGTAGAAATTCTGGGTGTTCAGCTCAGATCAGCAACCCCTTTCTTCCAAAAATGCAAGGTACCTCTAAGCAAGAGAGAGAGGCAAATTCTCCAGTGTTTTGAACCCTGAATCATAAGCCCATTGTTTTTCCCTCTAACCCCTGAGAATACATAAGTTAGCATTATCTACACAAATATATGTCAAACTCATCCTATTGAGACTCAGACTGCTTGTGAATTCTGGGTTGCTCAAGGAAATATCACAGAGGGAAATGGCAAAGTGCCACTGCAACTGAGCTTCTGCTGTCTGCAGCAGAGTAGAGCTGTCCATACTCTGAAGTGCATGCTGAAGGCCATAGTTCTCTGAACAGAGCTGCATGGACCATGGGGGCCACTTTTCAAAAATTGATGGCCAAGCTTCAGCTCCTAAGCACATGTTTATTTTCCTAAATAAACAAATTGATCTTTTCATAAAAGCTTTTTATTTCTCAAGAACTGTTGACATTGTCAGTGACTCTGCACTTGTAAAAACACAGGTTCTCTTGCAGTTTGTGTTTCTCGCTCCCTCTTTCAGATTTTTGTCCTGCAATTGACTCAATAGAGGTACAGAAACATCAGTATTTGCAGTCATTTGCAGAAACTATATTTCTTATACACACTGATATTCACTCTTTTTGCAGCTCACTGCACCACCTCCTTACTATCTCGCTTTCAAAAGACAAAGATAAGATTCCAACTACAAGGTTATGAGGCCAAATAGGAAAATGTAATTTCAGCTTTGGCCTAAAGTTCAGCTGGGATATTTTTTTATCCTATTTTCCCATAATTACTACTATTAGACCATGTATTAATGAAGAAACATATAAAGTGCACAATTACCCTTCATCTCATGTAAGAAATTCAATTTAAAGGAAAAATAGGCAAAACATAGATACCCAGGCAGTGTCTGGCTTACTTGCTCCCTCTTAAACACAATGGACTAGTGGTCCCATGAAGACAGAGTTGATATTAATGGAAAGATCAAACTCCATGCAGGAATTTGTCACTGAAAAAACTCTGAGATAACTAAGTAGTACAAGAGAAGGCAAGAGAACAGTCAGGGACCAGCATCCTTGGAATATTTAGAGGGAATAACTCAGAAGGAACACAGGCAACATGTACTTGACATTGCCTTCCTTGAAGGGCAAGATGTAATAACATTCTTTCAACCACACTAACTTTTGAAACTCCTGAGAGCTATTTTAGGGGACATTTGAGATACACTAGGCTGAGGTAGTTATAAGGCATAATTTAAGTGAGATTGTGCCATACAGGTTTTTCAGCTTCAGCCAGAGTTCAGTGGAAAGAATTCAGATGAAAGCAGGAAAGGGGGGAAACAAACTAAGCTGCTACTCAGTGCTTACCAATAAATTTTCTTTTTTACATAGCAAATGGTCCTTAAGAATATTTGCTTTACAATATTTCTGCTCAAATGAGTTTTCCATGTTCATTTAACACAGGATATCTCAATGCTGAGTGCATTGTTACTAGAATAAACTCAAGGCAAACTGGGGGACTCAAATGAAAGATGCCATTATTAAAGGTCAAGCTTTTAATTTTTGAAAAACTCAAGAACCACACTCCTAAAAGATGCAAAGTATTTCCCCTACTGATATGGAGAATTATAATTTTTCACACAGTTTTCTTAAAAGGGCAGATACCTGACATTTATGATTAAAAACAAAGTAAGTAGCAGTGCATCAGGAATAAACATGGCCCGAGTCTTTCTACATCTCTGCTTCTTATCACCTGATGCTGTCAAAGAAATCTGTTGGGAGTAAAACACAAAAGGAGAGTGAATCACACTGAAAACAAGAAATGTAACCATGTGTGTTTGTTCATCAGGCAAAACACAAAAAAAACCACAAAAACAACAACCCCCCCGCCCTCAAAAAAAGAAGCTTTGGTTAATTTTTGAACATACAAATCATCAAAAAATCATGACCTGCTTTTTGAGCATGTATTTCAGCTGACAGCCTATACCAGTGAAACCAACAGCAAAAGACAGTGGAAGCAATCCCCATGGACCTTCCCTTTAGGAGATGCAGGTGGAGTCTTGAAATCCTCAGGGAAAGAGGGTGGCTGCCATGAGCCTCTCCTGCCCTGCCTGAGCATCCCACTCCCAGTTGGAGGGAAATGCCACAGCTGTTTCTGGAATGGTGCTTAAGTGATGATGCTCCAAACAGGATTCAAGCATTTTGCATTTCTAAGATAACAGAGTCTGCTAACCATGGAATTTCACAGCCACAGACTGACAGTTCAATTGACAATTCGTGGCAACACAGCATTCAATAATGCCACTCTAAAAACAACTTTGGAAAGGAGCTGCAGTTTTCAGGGCCAGACATAGCATGCCCTACCACTGAAACATCCTTTTCTTCCACTGCTCCGGGGTCTTTCAGGAATCAGAAGTGTTGAATGTCCCTCATTTTTATGATGAGGGATTTTTATAACCCTCACAAGGTAAAAAAACAAAAATTGTACAAATGTCTTGTCCATGTTTTAATGGCTATCAATACCCAAAAAACTTTCTATCAGAATGACAAACAGAAATAATCCTTGCAGACTGTCATCAACAGTGTTGGTACCACCAAGCTCATAAAAGAGCATTAAATGGCTGGCAGAATAGGAAAAAACATTGTCATATATTAACTAGTTCCATATTTTTAAAAGTTCGCCAGCAACCTTAACACATGGATTTTCTGACTGGCTTGAATAACTAAAATTTCACAGCTCCATTACATTCTTTATTAATTTCACTGAATTCTGTTAGCATTCCTTTTTCAGCAGTGGAAAGCAATTCCCTGCATCTCTCTTTGTCCTTGTGCTGTGGCAGCCAATGCTGACAGTGACTTGTGTCTGTAGGTCCCAGCACACGGGAAGCTGGACACCTGAGTAACCTTCTCTAACAGAGAAAGTTAAGGAAAAAAAAGGTGTCATAAATGGAGTGTTTGACAGGATCCAGCACATGGATCCATAACATCCCTGGATCCTCAATTTGAGTGAAAACTATTGGGCTATTAACATCAGGGAACTTTGGCACTGAACAGAAGGGATATTCTAATCTCTTTTCAGTAGAGAAAATACCCTCATATGTTCACTTAATTATGTGTCTAAAAGCTTAGGTTTGGCCAGACTTTATAAATTAGCTAAAGTTAGCTTAAATTTCCAGGAGATTCACAGCTTTATCTTCTTCAGGATCTCCTATTTGCATGTACTTGCCCTTTTTATTTAGTATAAAATGTACATGAAGCTGCTTAACAAGAATTGGTGCTAATCCTCTGCAGTCCTTGCTGCATTTAATATCTGTGGTGTGGAAGACTCGCTAACATCCTTGTGAGGCCAGACTTTACTTGCTTTTCTCCCCTCATCTGCCTTTTAATGATGGACAATGGCAAAAGCAGGCACCCCAGGGTCATGTTCTCAAAACTGTCCAGTGCTTACAAGTGCCTTCTGTCAAGACCACATCTTCAGAGCTTAGCTGGAGCTGCTAGGACAGCACCTGGCATTATTCATTCTGGAGCAAATATTTCAGCTTCTTTATCCACATAGGGCTTTTTTTCTGGGAAAAAAAAAAAAAAAAAAAAAAACAACAAAAACAAGACAAAAAAATACTATGCCAAACAGTTCTCCATGTTCAGCTTCTTTTGCTGCAAAGGCCTTCCAGAAAAATCAGTGAGTGTTTCAGAAGGATTAATTTGCTAAAAATAAAAGCTGCAGATCTAAAGCACTAACACAACCCAATAAAGCAAAGTCTAGTCAACAGTCTAATTCCTTCACGTTCAAGAGAGCTGGACCTGTGAAAGCTATGCCAAAAACAGAAAGAAAGAGAAAAGAAAGCCCAGAAACTACTGAACACTTCTTTCTCCTGTCTAGTAGAGAAAATTTTAAATGACAGTAAATTGGACCGTCATATTCACAAGCTTAAGACATTGTTAAGCACAAGCAGTGAAGGGTCCAGAAATAGCAGGGTAAGTGCCCACCAGAAATAGGACATACAGCTGCTGATTTTCTTATGCTTCACCAGTTTGGATCCAGTGTGATAAGTCCTACTAACAGATACTGATTCATGGCAGAGCAATTGGAAGCTGGATCAGCCTCAAACTGGGGCTCAGCACAGACAAAGTTACTCTGCACTATTCACACTGGCCAAAAAGACAGGCCTTGTATTGAACTGAGAGGACTGCAGGAGCAGGAAGAGACTCTTAGTTTAATCAATATTGGATTCATGTCCAGATGTCCCAAATGAATTGATAAGGCCATTATCCCATCCAGAAGTTCTGCTTTCTGAGAGCTAACATTTTTGAGAGGGCAAGAAGGAAGGGCAACAAGCTTTTCTGTGAATTCTGAACCTTCCTGTTTTAAAGCTGGAGACACCTGGCTTGCTTCTGAATTAACTCACCTTTACAATGTCTCGGTTTATTGCCTTGTATAATGTTTATATAGTTTAATCAAGCAACAAACTGACTAGGAACTGATTCTGCCGTAGTCAAAAATATAAAAAACCTCTTTTGGACTGCAACATTTTAGAGCATTTTCCCTTCTTTCTGTGACCTAGGATGCAGATCTAACAAGGAAAGCCTTTCTGGAAGGAAACACCAATTGTACCTCCAACGCTGTAATTCTGTCAGGTGCTGGCAACAGCTGCATTTGCTGTCAGAAACACCAAGGTCTCTGAGGTCCACCTGTTGCTCTGTTCAGTCTCCATGGACACTGACTTGCTAAGATGAAGCTCATTAAGGGATTCATTTTCAGGGGCATTTACTATTGGCTCATTATTTCAGGCTCCCTGCTGTTTCCACTAACTCAGAGAGAAGGGTTTGACCCTGCTCAGTGCATCCATGTGAGTTTGATCTCTCAGAAAAGTACTGTGGTTTAAAGAAAATACAGCTCTGCAGTGCTGCTGATGCATATGCTGATCATCTGTCCCACTGGTACTGACAAATCTGTTTCAAAAGATGAATGCTTCATAGCTTGAAGTAACCCAGGGACCTTTTTGAATCTCATGCATCTTTATAGCTATTATATAGCTCAACTCACTCTTGCTAAGCACACACAGAGAATGGCAGTGTAAGTACTGTGCTAGAAGCAAGGCTAACAGTATCCATGGGGATTTTTAACAGCTACATTCAAGGGAATAGTCGATGAATTCACATCTGAGACTTTCCCTGGTTTTTATTTAACTCCTACGCAGTCAAACTTCAGCTGAAAACAACATGACAAATCTAATCAGTGCAAATCTGTCCCAGCTGAAGAGGTTTTCTCCTTCAACAGATCAGAAGATATTGAAGAAGTTTAAAAGTTTGTCCTGCAAAATAAACCCAACCCATGACATAGTTTGTTTCTTCATATAAAACACACACACACAAGTAAAGCAACCAACACCCAAAAAACCAGGGTGTTGCAAAAGACTATCTAGCAAGATAGTCTTCTAACAGGAAACCCATATTGTTGTATGAGTAATTGGTCTGAAATAATACGAATCAATGGCAGCACAAGAGCATTGAAGAACTGGCCACAGGACAGCAACTGTGGGTAATGACAAGAAGAAGAATTGAGGAAGAATGTACAACTCACTGGAAAACGTGGATATTTTCCCTATTTCAATGTTATTTTTTTCAACAGCAAAATTATTAAGTAGGGAAAACCATGTGAAATCAAGGTAGGGAGAAACACTTAGGAATTACCTGTATCTGCATTGGCATTTCACATTTTAGAGGGTTATTTCAGTGCTGTGGTTTTTTTCACTCTGTTTCTATCAAATATAAATGACCTCTCTGAGTTGGGTGCTTCTTTACATTCACTACCTTATGCAATAAATTAGAGTCTGCTCAGCAGGGAATTTACAGTCCAGAAATCTTACTCAATTTCAAGAGAAAGGCATGAATTTTAAACTGAAATAGGGTAGATTCAGAATAGTTATAATAAGAAAGTATTTTTTTTTTATGGTGAGGTCCTGGAAAGTGTTTTCCAGAGAAGTTGTGGTTACCCCATTCCTGGAAGTGTCCAAGGCCATGTTAGATGGGACTTCGAGCAACCTGGTCTGTTTGAAGATGCCCCTGCTCATTGCAGGGAGGTTGAGGATCTTTTAAAGATCCTTTCTGAAGCAAACAACTCTGTGATTCTATGAATTTCACCCATTCCCCATTCCAGTGTCCCCAAAAAATGAAGGGCTAAGACACAAAGAGACCTACAGAGCCCAATTTTCTTGATCCACATGTAATGCCTTATCCAGTAGACCAACCCATCAGTTCTCTCAAATAATGAAAGAAATATGCTCATATGCACTATTCACAGTAATTAAATAATATGACACAATAAATGACAGCTTGAAAAATTAAAGCTCCACACTTAAATATGTAGAAGCTGTAAATTTAAAAGCTCTCTACAGACTTGACAACTCAAGTTTTTGAAGTAGGCAGTTCAGCTGCCCAGCTGACATAAGGGCAGGACTTCTCTCTGCTTCCTCAGTTTGTTGTTATCTAGACACCTGAATATGCTGTATCTGCACAACTTCCTGGACATTTCTGCATGACAGAGGAACATCCCAAATAGCTCATGAAACATGCTTAGCAATGGAAATGGAAAAAATAGAACTTGAAAGAAATAATAGTGTTTTTTTAAATCATTTCATTGACTAAGACATCAAAACGCCATTATGCAGACTGAAAGAAATTCTAAATAATTTATCCTAAAGATTAAATAAGTATCAAATTGAGTTAGGAGACTGCATCCAAAAGTGAGAGCCTTCTAGGCATTTTGACTTTTGCATCTTGTAATAGCATCTATACATACTCACAGGTATTCCTCAATAGATCCAACTCCAAGTGTGAAACCACAAGATGAAAGAAAACATTCACTGTGGTCACTGAGATGTTTTGTCTCCCTGAGACAACTCCTCAGTCCAAAATCCCCAGTAAGTTACCTGGGAAAATCCTCATAATTGTCTACAAATAGAGATACTTTGGTCAGGCCAGTGTGGCTCCACTAAGTGATTACACCTTTCTTTTTAGATACCTCCAAACAGTTTCTCCAGTGTTTAACAAGAGAGATTGTGCAAGGGGGGGTTCTGTTCTTATCACAAACAGTTGACATTATAAATCAACGGATTTTATACCACACTGGCAGAAATTCATTCCTACTCAGTCATTTCCTCTGTCCATTTGGTTCCACCCTCCACTTCCAGCTCTGTGATAGACAATTGCTGAAGGCAAGGAACGGAACCAAATATTTTAAGAAAAAGAATTCAGACCTGCCCTCAATGTGACTGTTGTTTTCAAGATTTTGTCTCTTAATAAAAGATACTGCTTTCCTTAAATAGCTCTTTCCACAGGCTACATAGTGAGACAGTTTTTTCTGAGCAGAAAGGATACATTTTATGGAAGACTACTAAACTGTAAAGGAAATTTGGATATCCAACCCCCTCTCATTTTTGAAGGAATGATTGCATCTCAGTTGTCTTACATACTCCTAAGAAACACTGTTTTGTGGGTTCTTGGCTGCTAGACTCCAACAATTTGCCCAGGGTCTTACAAGAACTAAAACATATAAGACCAGAAGGCTTTATTCTTTATGCACAGGAATAAAATAAAAAAATTATCTGATTTTTTAAGCAAAGTACAGTTGTAAAATTTGTTTCTGTCACCTCAGAAAAACAGATGATGTAACTTGCTGTGCACTACAAGTTACAGCTGTAGAAAAATCCCAGTGGGACAGGAATTCACTGCATTTCAGGGCACTTAGCAAGAAGTGCAAGTCTTGGCTCATTGTTTCTACTTAACAGCTTTGTCACTAGCCAGAGAATTAAAAATACAGGAGGAATGGCTTGAGCAGTGAGTTGTCTGCACCCTAACCCCTCTGTGCTTTCAATCTTATCTGGTCTGACTGGATGATGCATGGATGCCACATCTGGACTATAAACTGAAAAATTTAAAAATAATTCATTGGTGTCAGTAGTTTTGCTAGGATTGAATAATATCTTTATTAAAGTTTAATATATTGAAAATTCAAGACAAAAGATGGCATGTGGTACTTGCATGTACTGAAATATGAAATATAACCAGGGCATTGTTGGACTCATTTCAGTGTAATTCCCGAAGAATTGTCCCATTAGCCTCTTGCAATTTGTGAGCAGCAAAAAAAGAACCATATGACATGAAGTGAGAATAATATCACCAAATGGCCTACAAAGGACAATAAAACAAGAAAAATGGTGTGAAAACAAGGTCAGCACTGGGCAACAAACATCTAATATATGTGGTTGCAATATGGTTGGTCACATTTGAATATTTATTCATTTTAGGGATAATTCAGTGCAATAACATTATAACTCTTTTGCAGACCTTCTTATTTGAGACATCCTTCATTCCTGTGTCTATGTAAACCTAAGAGAATGAATAAAGTTGATAAGCAGCTTTTGGATCGGCTGAAATTCTCCGTGGACAGTCTTTGCTTGGTGCTTCATGGATTTCATAGGTCAGCAAGCTGAGTCCCATAACCACCTGGGGGGGAACTGCTCATGCTGGTGATAGACTACTCCACCCTAGCCCTCTGTTCATAGATCAGGATGAGGGGGCTATGAAAAACATTGTAAAGCTTGTTTCTTTTGGAATGTATTTTTAAAATAAAAACCTGAACACTTCTTCAGAAGACACTTCCTGCCCTGATCTTGTAACAGCCCCTGAAAAACCTGCTTAAGATCACACACAGGGTTGCACTTTGCCAGCACTTCATAAAGTCTCCTTATCTTTTGCTGTTCTGGCTCAAGAAAATGCTGCAGGATAGTGTTTTACCCAGGAACAGCAGTGTCAGTATCAGGTAAGACAGGAGAAGGGGAAGTGAAGTGGTGGAGAGGATTTGGGACAGGAAAAAAACACTACATATTCTTGTGGCTTGACACCATTTGAATAGTCCACCAAGGGATGAAAGAGGACAACAATATTCATGGCTATTGCATCTCTGCTAGTTCTCTCCCAGGCTGAAAGAGCTCTTTGTTCCTAAAATGCCATCTTTGATCAACTGCAAATTTCTGGCCTGTTTTGCAAGGCTCACAGAAACACTCAGCAGCATTTTAAACCCAGTGGCTTTCTGAGCATCCTGCACAGCACCGCTTGTAATGGTGCAGTCAGGCACTGTTTGTCACCACTGAGCTGTGACCAACTTCTGTGGCTCCTTTTGTCTCCATGGGCACATCATAACTGAGCAGTGGGACAGCCTCAAGCATCTGGGAGCTAAAAGGACTCTAAAAAAAATTATTATGAACTTTCAACCTTTTGACAGTTGAAAATGCTGATGACAACAGGAATTTTGTTTCCCCTATGAGTCCTTGGTCCAAGGGGTGTAGTTTTGTCAGCTCTGGCTTAAGGAGCTGAGAATCTCAGTTCCATCTGACATTCTTTCCCCCTTTCTTTTTCCCCTGCACCCAATGAATGTTTGTATCTGTTACAGAGTATATTTCCTAGTTCTTGTCCTGTGACAGAAGTCACTGTTAGTTCTCAGTGAAGAGCATTAATCATCTGCAGTGTTTGTATTTATTATTTGTTTTTTCTCATTCTGTGAATGTACAGTATTTTGATATTTTAAGTGGAAAAAAAAAATTTGAAAGCAGCCAAAATCTTTCTTTCACCCCACTGTGGCATTACTTATCTAAACAATGACAGCAACAACAACATATCTCATTAAAAAGTCATCAAATTCTTGCTGCAAGCAATTCATTTCAAGAGAAAAGGAAAAGTAGGTCTGCCTTGACATTCAAGAGAACTGCATTTCTAAATAATGTATTGTGGTGGTCAAATGCCAGTACACAGGCAGATCATTTAACCAGTCCTTCTGCGTGGCAATGTTAAAAGGACTTTCCCAGTAGTTCAAGCCAGTGACTTTAAGGAATTATGGCCCTAGAATCTCATTTATGAAAAAAGGACAGACACTGCTGTCAGTATGAGGGGGAAATCAAATCTGTGAGGAAGTGCAAGGAAGGAAATGTGTATGGGAAAAATTGGGAAAACCATGAGGAAAACTGTAACCAAACTATGAAGAAATAAAATGAAATAAAATTAAAAAAAAATAAGAACACCACCCTAATATTTTGTATGAACAAACAAAATTAAATCACAAAGGACTAAAAAGGTATAGCAGGAAAGAAGACACCCCAATCTACTTCAGGGAAATACAAGTTTAAGGTAGTGATGAATAAATAATGAGGGTGGCTGCGTGGCTGTGCAGTAGTAAGGGCACCATGTCAGTAAAATTTGAACCTTCTGACCCCTAAGTGAGAGCTGCAAGGTATTTGTTAGCCTTGGACTGTGTCTTAGAGGCCTAAAAGAATAGAGTTTTGCTTTTTACAAAAATTAATAGCCTAACCTCTCAAGATTATTCTGGCTGAATTCCACAGGCACTTCAGGTGCTCCAAAGCAGGTCACTGATACTGAAATGCCTGTGTGTGAGCTTAGTTACTGTTCCACTGGCACTCTGATTTGCTCAGCTTTTGAAAGGTGTTGGTGTCCTGTGGGTTGGTGCCCAAATGTAGGAAATGAGCCAGGTCCAGGCTGTGGCAGTCAGTGCCCCAGCTGTAGCTCCAGGCAGGGCAGGGATGCAGCTCCTGCTGGGTAAGAGCTTCAGAGCTCCGTGGGTGCCAGCAGCTAGAATCACACCTCTTTTCAAAGGAAACAGTAACTTCTTGGACCACTTTACTCTCATCAGAGCTGATGCTTAATGAATAAGGAGCTGAACTTAACTGTTCTGAAGGTTTAATAAATTTATCCCGTTTTTAAACCACTCGAGTCATTAAGTTTATGCCGAGTTTTACAAGCTATCTGTTCCAATGCCCATTGATTTTGATATACATTAGACTGTGTGAACCAGTCTAATCATGTATAATCAGCATGTGCATGTTAAGACTTGTAAATTATTCCTTTCCCAAGAAAGTGAATGAAAATGCCCTGTAAGCATCGTTCAGATGTACTGTTGCCAGTAACAGTTCAATGGCAACTTCAAATCTGGCTTTTATTCCTCTTACCCAGTGCTAAGATATCCCAATACAGCTCTGGATACAGGATCAGCTTCTCCCTTTTTCTAGCTAGTTGAAACTGTGTGTCATCTAGAAAATGCACCCTCAGCTTTTAGAATTGATTATTATATAAACTTTCAGGCAAGTCAGGATGTAATTCTGGCAATCTGGAACATTCAAAAAGCATGCATCAAGATCAAAAAGAGATAAAATAAAATATTCCTTTTGCTTATAAACTTGTAAGTGAAAAAGAAGCAGAAGAATTTTTATTTTTTTTTCTTTCATTCCATTTGTTCATTTAGTTTCTGAGGTTTTTTTGTTAGCTACAGAGAGCACAAATTCCCTTTTCTTCTTTCTTTTTAATTATTGTTATTATTGCTGTTGGTAAAAGTTAGACTTCTCTACAAAATCAAACTAATCCTCTGACTGGAGCTTCAAGAAACCTCCAGGATAATAATGCCTGCTGAAGGAGCTGGCAACAATGGAAAATTCATACAGAAAGATGAAAATTAGATTTAAACAATTCTATTTGAAAGTTTTAAATAATGTGTGACATAGAGGTATCTCTTTCTTCTTTTTCCCTTTCTGTTTTAAACTCAGAAATAGAAGTCCACACCTTGTAGTAAAGATGTTTAGAGACACAAAAGGCACCTGAATTTACTGAGATAAAGGAGGGATAGATGCACCAGAAAACAAATCCATTGCTTCCTGTAGCAATTTCCTACTTCCTGTAGCAGAAAAACAGGATGCAATGAGTAAAAAACATGGACAAAAATATACATTTCTTATGTAAGATATTGTTACTCTACAAGTGACAAGAACCACAGAGGGTTCTCATGACGTGCAGGTGTATCTGCATGGGTAATAAAGATTTATATTTCTTATTACTGCTAAAGGCATATCATTGTTGGTCAACAATCAGATGACCAGAGTATCAAGCCAGGATAACAATTCAGAAATATTCCTGTTATTCTGAAGAAACAATTCCTGAAAGAATAAATATTTACTACAGAGATATTGCCCTTTACATTCATAGTGTCTCCTGACCTGAGGTCACTACCTCAAACGTGAGGAGAGCCATCACCTCTCCAAGTAAATATCAAATAACAGTGGGTGACCTATATTTACAATGTGTGCATTGGTGTAATCTAATGTGCAGAGAAAAAAATCGTAATATTTTGCCTAGATCTGTGTCCTGCAAAAAAAGACTTTCACGTACTATCTCCAAGATCATAAATGTTTGTTTAAACGTGTTGTCTCCTTTTTTTCTGTTGGTATTTGTCAAGCCCGTAGCACAGTGGTGCTGTGTGTAATGAAGGAGGCAGGGGAGCTGTTCAGGTGAAGGGAAGCAGTTTCCAGCCACCATGAGCATTGATAAGGCAGAGCAAAGGCACTGGCTAAATCCTAGCTGGAAACGAGAGGCTGAAGGGCACAAGCGCATACTGATGACCTCCAGGTGGACCTGGCAAATATTTGTGATGTCACACAAGCATGAAACTCTGCTTTCTTTATTGGACAGCCAAGAGGATTTATTGAGCCCTTTATCTACCACAGGTACAGCTGATTCACAAAAAACAAATATTTATCTTTCTACCTAAACACATCTCTGATACCAGGGAAAAGAAGCTGCTCAGAAGACATTAATCTTTCTCTCACTGCTCCACCCCTCTCTGGAGCTGGAGGCAGCCAGCAGTCCATGTATATCAAAGTATTTCAAATTTCAAGCATTCTGGGCTTAAAACAAATATTGCTAAGCCTGAGTGAATCCTGAGAACACTCTGCTTTGATTGCCTCAAAGTAAAGGGTCTAATGCTTTCTTACTTCAGGCCAGCACAACATGAGCATGTCCCCCACCCTCCTTCCCCCATCAGTAGCTCCAGGCCAGCAGAACTGTGGCAGTGCCTCGGGCTGCAGCTCAGAGGACAGCACGGCTGCCTGCTCAGCCTGCACTCACAGCACAGGCACACAGCATGGGCAGGTTGGGCACTTTATGCCTCCCAGGTCTTGGTTTGTGGTTTCATAGCAGGGAATGCTCAGGACCTGCCTCCAGGGGAGCTGCTTAATCCTTCCCACTGCAGGAGAATCACAAGCTGGAGCAGGACTTCTCAGCTGAGCGGTGCATTTACCTGGAAAACATTTACCTGGAATGAGGCCACCAGGTAACCCTGCCTGTGTATTTTCTGCAGTGGTTACAGTGCCAAGTGCTGGAAGAAGTTTAATGAGTAGGAAGAAGATTATGAGGGATGTTAAAATTAGGGCTCACTTGTGTCCTTTTTTGTCTAGGGGCATTATTAGTTGTTTTGTAACTAGGTTGATAAACCATAGTTGGAGGGTTGAGAGTTGGTTAGTAATTCATTGATTGTCTAGGGATGGTAGTAGGAGAGCTGGGAATGTTATTGAGATGAGGATTAGTGGGATTTTTAGGAGGGACGGGCTTGAAAATTGGTCAAAGAAGCTTAACAAACAAGAATCAGCAGGACACAGCCCAGTTTAGCCTCTCTGTTCCTGGCCCAGTCAGCTCTTCCCTCTTTCCTTTCAGAGTCACAGCTTCAGCCACGGCAATGAAATTACGCTCAATCCTAAAGGGTCTTCAGTGACATGAGAAATAAGACACAGATGTAGGGCTGAGGAGTCAAAAGTCTTCCTAAAAATCAAGAAGAGTTTATTCCTACATCTCAAGACAAAGTAATAAATTACTGGACCCTCCAATCCCTGGCATGGTTACACTACTAAACAGGAGACGTGGATCTACCTCGTGCCTCCAGATTCCAATACCACGTGCCAGAGGGTACCTACTACTCATTGCATTAGAGGATTTCCAGGAGGACTCTTCTTTCTTTCTGTGAAGAGAATCTTCCATCTTTTATAAAGTAATTAAATATTGATTCCTCCAGGGAAGGAGGCCAAAAGTCATTCCAGTCCTGTCAACCTGGTTCTTGCTGAGGAAGGAGGAGAGCTACATCCTTCTAGCACCAGAAATCACTTACTCCAAAATAATCCGTGGAACAGGTATCCATCCCAATTGTTGTGATATACCAAATAGACATGTTCTTTTTCATATCCAAGACCTGACTTAGTGACTATACACTATAAAAAAGTGAAATGTTTAAACAGGGTGTATTGATGTCTCACATCAGCCCTGGGAAGATGCCATTTTAATTGTCTGCACCCAGGACTCAGATTACTGAAGGTGCTGCACTGCTGCCACAGCCTGGACCTACTTTTTTTTTTGTTTGTTTTGTTTTTTGTTTTAATTTAATTTATTTTTTCTTGATCCTACTTATGCACATGTGCACCTCTGTTTTCAGCAGCTGACACTTTCTCTCTTTGGAGTCCAGTCTTCATAACTACCTTCTAAATTGACCATGTAATACACATGATATTTCCTTATTTCCCAAAAGGCAAGGAAGCATGGATATTTGTAAATCAGATGCTACTGATAAATCTATTGTTCCTTTCATAGAACACAAACATGCAGGGGACAGGTCTTCTGGGAATTAAGAGCATTAGGAAGTAATATAAGATATTCCTTTGTCCTTTTTTGGAAATAAAAATTATTTCTGCCTTTTATCGAGCTTGGTTTTTTTATTGGAAGAAGAAAACCACGCAAAACAAACTTACTGATTCAAAAGTTTAACCACGTAGGAAAAACTTTTCAAAGTTCCTTTGGTAATATTCAAATAACCAGTTAGGTTAAAAAAAAGTTCTAATAACCTCTGGTATTATTTCCTATATGTCCTACCCTATTCTTTCATATTATTTCCCTACAGCATCATACTCTTTCTACAATCAGAGCAAGTCATGAACTGTAATTAATTTTAATTACTGACACTTTGAAGGTTAGTTTAACACTCTCTATTCCCAATTTCCTCATCATGTTATTATTTCTTCCAATCATCCTTTAATTTACAGGTGCCTTCAGGACTGCTTAATAATTAAAAAGATTTAACAGATACAAACATTAAGTGCTCTTTTACAGCCAGACAAAACCAATTTAAAAGTTTGAAACTTTCTTATGTACAGAACTTTACTTCTTTATTGCTTGGGAACCTAGGGCTCAAGAAAGCTGAAAGTGTTGACAGATTCAGTCAATTGGCAGAAATATCAAGAGCCAGGGGAAGACATTAATTTCTCAAATCTTCATGGTCACATGTGCATGCTATTCCTCAGAATAACTGGATGAAGGAGGAACGCCAGGGATGCCAGGGCATGTGACCATCAAGGCAGAACTGGGCAATGGTCCCAACTCTCCAGAGGAGGCATCTGCTATCACAGCTAGACCTTAGTACAAGTTATTTTCCTTTTCTCTTCTTCTCACCCCCCCAAAAATTAGAAGTGATTTTTCATTATCATCTGCTATAGCCTTCCTTGCATCACAAAACTGACTGCCCATGCGTAGCAAAAAAAACCTAGAAAAAAATGTAGTAAAAGCTGAAAAAGTACAATTTGAAAATGCAGTTGCAATGCCCTACTGCAACTTTGAATCACACTTCTTCAATTTCCATTTTCTTCCATTTCCCCTACATGCCTGGCTTTCCAACCAGACTGCCTCTTCTGTCATGTACAACGTCTCCCAGGAGGGTTCCTGGTCTGCAGGAGAGATGTGGCTTAACTGAGATTTTAAATGCATGGGGGAAAAAGAGTACAAGATGAAGCAAAATTAAATCCCACAAGATCCCAGCAAAGTGCATCAACAGAAAGACTTCATCTTTTCATCTAAAACATTTTAGCTTTGGGACTCTTTTTTTTTTTAATAACAAATTTCTGAGTTATGCAGATGCTTTTCATACTATTTATACTTTCATTTGATATTTTACTTTTCTTAAAAAACAAAATTTTAATGGAAAATAGTCCAGTACCTTTAGCTTGAGCCTCTGAGGGGAAGCCACAGCCACTTTTGTGTGACTAATGGTGTTTCGATATAGGGGGGAAATCAGGACCAAAAAGGAATTTTCCTTTTTTTTCTCTGAAAGTGTCTGTGCAAACTGTTTGTCTTATTACAGCCATCTGCTCCCAGTGTGTACTCAGTAGTGGTATCTGTTTGCTTTATTGCCTGAAATATACTTTTATTACCTTTACTACTTCTTGTTAGCGCTGCAGAGTCCATTATGTTACAGGGGAGTGATGTGGGTTTTGCTCCACCTTGCACATCCCAAACAGAATTGCTAAGGCCCAGATAAGCACATTATTGTTGGTAAACTGTGAGCAGGAAGGAAATCATCCTCTCGAGAAGATGACTTTCACCTTCTCAAGCTATGTGTTAAGGCTGGCTGATAGAAGATAATGACGCAGTTTTATTTAGGAATTGAGTACATGAGGTTTCTCATTACTGAAAATTATCACAATACCCATGATATCATTTCTGCAATCATCTTTTTTAGAGTTGAACTTTAAAATGTAAATAGTTCACTGTTAATAAAGGATGATCTTTTCAATTTGAAAGTGAGACTCAGGGGCTCAAATGTTGAGAAACTGTTTCTGGGAGCTTCCTTCTGCCCACATGAGGTTTGTTTAGCATGTGAGTCTCCAATATTATTCTCAGGCAAAAAGTGCTTCTTTTTTTTTTCCTGCCATAAACTTTTTTTTAATTGACAAAGTAACAGAAGTTTTTAGGTAGCCTTGCTATAACTACTGTTCATTAATAGAAATATACATATGTGTGACAATAGCAGTGCTGACCACCAGGTTGGCTGGAAACTTGACAAAACTAAATAGATGGATATTAATTACTTTCACCAGATATATATCTGAACATTTATATCAAAGTCATTGCAGAAAACTACATGTGTACTTCGGCAGGAATAAAAGAACAAAACTAACAAACTTCCTGCTGGCATTTTTAAGCAAACATAAACTTATAATGTGGCAGTGCATTTGTAGCACCACCTTCCCTCTGGCAGAGCAAGGTGATCAATAGGCAGTAAAGGTGTCATCACCAAGAAAAGTCTAATTAATCATTTTCAAATGCACCCCTTTATCATCCACCTCAACAAATTCACATATCCATGGAAAACTGGGTGTGATCAGCTCTCCCATAGAACATGCAGCCTCAATGCTACTGAGGAATTCTGCTTTGAACAGTTTTCTTTGCCTCAATTTATATTCACATTATAACCACATTAAAGATATCAATTGGATCACAATGACTTTACCTCAGGAAATTGTTTTGGTCAGAACAGCCAAGATTCTCAAGCACTTATCAGCTGTCCCTGGCCATTTGAATACATTTAAGCCCAAAAGTATTTCTGGTCGTGTTACACAAATTCCAAGCGCATTCCTTCATCAAAAATAAATCATTTCTAGGCACATTTCTTCTTCTCTTTTTTTTTTTTTTTTTCTGATGGCAAACTTGTAAATCAGCTGGGCTGTTCAGGAGTCTGAGTTCATTCTAGGTGCATTCTTCCAATTACAAAAGTTTGATATTATCAGGGGTGTAGACAGGATCCAAGTTTGACCACCACGTGGGACAATAATCATGTAAACTGTAATGAATTGTTTTCCCTCCTGTTTTTTCCTTGCTAAAAGTCATTTACAAACATTCACAGAGCCACCAGCTGCAGCCCATAGGCTCCCCCCACCACCACTATCCAAGCAGGCTGTGTGTTGTTATTTTCTTGTGAGAATCACAAACATGCCATCAGCCTCCAACTTACCTGTTTCAAGATATCCCCACTAGGTTCTTTTCTTTTCTTTTCTTTTCTTTTCTTTTCTTTTCTTTTCTTTTCTTTTCTTTTCTTTTCTTTTCTTTTCTTTTCTTTTCTTTTCTTTTCTTTTCTTTTCTTTCACCACCATGAGTCACTGGTAGGAAGAGTAGGTGAGTAATAGGAAGAGATCATGATTACAACAATTCAATTCTTCTTCTGATTGCTGCTAATAAATCTGAATATTTAGCAATTCAATTATTGGTGTCTCTACCTTAGACAAGTAAGTCTCCTTCACTCCGTCTGGCAGAGAGAATAAATTAATTGATGTGCAAGGCCTCATTCAATATCCAATAATATCAATCCTGATGCAGCTTAGAAGTAATGATACTAATAAAATGAGTTATGAAAATTGTACGTTCATATCAATGAAATTTCTTCTTTGGGATGCCAGCACTAGGTTTCATCCCAGCTGCACAAGCTATAACTTGTGATTCAGCTGGATGGCCAAACCTGAAATTAAGTAGCTGGATTGAAGGTCCAGAAGTGAGACAGGAGGAGGCTGAAGCAGTCTATAAATGAAAACCTGAATAAGCTTTGACTTTGACTTTAACAACCAACATTCAGTAAAAACACATGTTGAATATCACCAAGCCTAATTAAAATGCAGTACTTCTACAGCTCAGGAATGGAGTTCAGATTCTTGCAGAAATTGGTGTGAAATTCACATTCTTCCCTTTTATCATAGCCAGGCAGATTAAGTGAGGAGGGCTGGTGTACTTGGACAAAGTCTGGCCAAACAACCTGCTACTTCTTTCTGTGCCATTCCTACATTTTATACCAGAATAGTTCCCTTAGTCTCAGTGCAGTAACAAAGGCTTTCTCTTCAAAAAAGGAAATTAAGCTTCCCATTTGTAAATTTGATGACCTTCATGCTTTGTATAATTTTATTTAAATTTAGCCTGAAGTAGTGATGACCGTACATTAAGATGTGTTCTCAATAGTAATTTAAAATGTGTAATTTTTCTGCACCTATATGGTACAGAAATTTTCTTTTTTTATTGTCTTTTTTTGAGGCCTGAATTACTCATATATTAAGCTATTCTTTAATTTAACAAGTGCCTTCTTGAAACATAAACTTGAAAAGTCTCTTAAATCAAAAGAAAAATATTGAAAATACATTTTTCATCACTATTTCTGATTTGTTTGAAATCTTTGCACTAATATGCCGAGAAATAATTTTTCCTTTCTGATGGGGTCACTATCAAGAAACAGCCACGAAATTGTGAACAGTTAAAACTGCAGTGCACAATTTCGCTTAGATCTACAGGTGCAGCACAAGAGTGCAGGGCTTTAAAGCCCAAATGTTTTCCTTGTGCTATGTGTCAGAGAGCCAGGCACACAACAGTGACACTGGGTGTTTATTTCAGATGAGTAAGCAGTAAGTGTTCCAAACTCCCCCTGCCCTCAATGTGGTCCCAGAACTCATTATCTCCTGGGCTGTCCCTGCAATGCAGGCTCTGCTCACACATGTGGCAGCTCTGTGTACACAATGATAGGTTTAAAATGGATGAGATTTTCAGGAACATAAAGTTCTTGGAAAAATAGGACATGATCTTTGCAGTCGTGGGGAAACATAGTCAGAGCCTTGAAATAGCATGCTAATTGCCCTGAGTAAAGTAATTTGTTTTATCTGTCTGCCACTTGGTTTCCTGAAAAGCACAAAAAAACTATTATGGGATTTTACTGAAACTAATTACTAGTATTTTATCACAAAGGCTGCTGAAGCATAATCCTCTCACTTTCATTCTGTGTTTCTCTCACCAACTATGCCTCCCCTTCCTTCATCCTGAATTTAAAATCTTGTGGAAAGTCAAGAAGTGCTTTAATCATCCAGCGTTGTAATAGACCCTGCTGATATTCAGCCTCACACTATAATAATATGGAGCGATAGCACAGCACATCAATGTAAACTCCAGCAAGCTGCACACACCACTGCTTATTTGTTCTTAGGAAACCTGCACCCCACAAAGTCTGAGATGTGCTGTAAGGACACCACCTGCCTCCCCACAGAAACTTTCCTGAATAACAAGCTGAACACAGGGTAATTTGTTTCCCTTTTCCAACTTACGCACACAGAGTATGCTTAAAATACTGATGATTTAGTGACTAAATAGTGACAGTGTACCCTGGTATTAATGCAATATCTTGGCTTATAATCAGGATTTTTTAGAAGCCCTGAAATCTCATTTTGATCATTAGCATGAAATCCTGCTGATTTGGAGATTAGAATGGTTGACAATTTGTCTTTAGTTGACATCATTATTCTTTTGAAATGAATGACACTGCCTGAATATGTTCTGTCACATCTTGATAGTTAATTAATTTGATTTTATCAGAATAGTCAACCATACAAAATGCAACATAATAAACAATATATTTGACAAAAAAATAAATTTATCATCATACTGTCATTGAGATGAAGTACAGACACCATCAGCATTTTTCATCTGGTGTAACCAGCAAGAATTCAACAAGTGTTGATGTACTAAGGAATTACACTGCACTTTTTTAAAAGTGCCCTTCTACAAGGCTAATTCTTCTGTACAGAAAAGTAAATGAAGACTGATAGCTAGAAGGCACACCAGTAAGAGGATCTTGAAGTAGGAGATGAGGTGAAGATTTTCTTTTCTCAAAAAAGTGGGAAGAAAATAATGATTTTTGCCATTGAAATGTAAGGTCAGAGCTGCTCCAATAAGGAAGACTCACCTACAAATGTTTTATCTACCCAAACGTATGTGCCTTCAGGTACCCAACAATAATCATTGTTTAAATCATACATGTGCTGCATATCACATTTTCTTTTTATCCATTTCTAGTGGATTTTCTACTCAATATGTTGGGATTTTTTAATTCTTGTGTCCACATAGACATCAGATCCAATCCTGTGATGTTCTTGCTGGCTGACTTTGAAGGCAATGTTATTAAAGACCTGTTATTCAGATCTTCATCTGAATCCAGCCTTCAGTGTGTTAACCATTAGATCATTATTTTCGTGACATCCTGAGTCCACTTATTGTAGGTGGGTGGATACTTGACAAAGCCAGCCAACAAAGCAAAAATATTCCATGAATAATCACTTGCATGTATGAACAAATGCACTTTCACTGTGTTACCAGTTATCCATCTCCTTGCCCAGAAGCATGCACACCTCAGGAAGATTCAAGCAGAGTCAATCAGATCCCCTACACATCTGTGACAAAGGCCAAAACCAGAACTTTTACAGAAGGAGCCTGAAGTCCATATTGCATTTAAAGCTCTCAAGACACAGCCCATGGACACTCTGATGGGGTAATATTTTTAAAAGGCCCCAAAGCAGATTTTTAAAAGTAAACTTTCAGATGCACACATCTAGGAGAATTAAATCCTGCAGGATACTTTCTCATAGTGCTTGTTGCAAAAGGCAATGAGAAACGATCTGCATATTTAAGCATTTAAATCCCTTCTTAAAATTCACCTCTAAGTAGTTTAACTGCACGTCCTCCTGTCCGAGTCACTGGCATTCAAAGCTTATTAGCTCTCAGTATCCTGATATTATATCATATAGATTTAATGAGATACAAGCTCCTAAGTCAGTTGTGTGGGTTTCAGTTATTTTAAGGATGATCTGTAGAATTTAAAAAAACAGACATTATCACTTTCTTTAGCCACAGGGAAAGCAATGTCATAACAATGAAGATGCTGGATCCTGCAACTAGACATTGTACATCACATTATGGATGATACACAGTTCATCTAGAGTTAGAATCAAAAGGGGAAAAGTTCTATTTCCACAGCTTGAAGGAACATCACTGGTAAAGGGTCAGTCTGCTTTTGCAGCTCCCCTGCTAAGCCTCTGCAGGGTCCTGCCCAAATGAGTGTCTTGGTAGGAAGCACTGGTGGGCTGATAGGAAAAGAAAGGAAAAGCTGCTTCTGCAATATTGCTGAACTATTTTTCTTGAGACCTTTAATCTGATCTGCTATTCCTGAGCTTCAAAATGTCATCTGACAAGACAGCAACTATTGGAAACAAACAAATGCACGTTCCTTGTCTGAAATTGGCAAAGAAGTTGTCACAGGATTTGGATCTGATTTGCTGCCCTTATCAGTACCTGTGATGGAGGCCACACAACCTGCTCAGCTTGATGTAAAATGCAGCAATTCTTTAAAATGCCACACATTAGACATGCTGCCATTTGCCACAGCTAAACACCACCACATCTGATCGTGCAAAATAACAACTTCTCTGATTCATCACTTGGAAAGAAGGCAAGGAGAGGAAGGGGGATGAAATCCAAAATCATGTTGAAATCATGTAAAGGTTGAAGTTCCCTCTCAAAAGGAAACTTTATATTTCCCTCCTCATTTGTCAAACGTGCACTCCATATTTCTATTGCTAGACTGGTCCATGCTTGTTTGCTCATCTGTCTCTGCCCTTTAGACACATTGCACTAACCACAAAACTAGATGTAGCAAGGTGCTCTGAGGATGGACAGAAACAAAAGCCTCCCACAAATTCACAAGAGCTCCCTCCCCTACAGCTTTATTTAAAATCATGCTCTAAAGAAGGGGAAAATAAACTGTATATTATAAAATGATGTTGCTGGCTATCAGTGTGCAGGCAGGTGGAATGAGATAACATACTGTGCAATATGCATTTTTCTCACTGCAGAATTAATGCTGAAACAGTACAATATATGTATGAGAAAATCAAATCACTAATAATTGCAGCATACGCTCCAAGTGAGGGATTTTATGCAGTGCTAGTGGACACAAAGACAGTTGCTGGGAAATCTGATCCAACACTTACAAAGATGTTGTAAAGGCCAAGAAACAAAGCTCTGGATCCTGCCTCAGAGGATGCCTGTCTGGAGCATGGCCACTGTACCTCACAAAAACCCCCAGTGCAGCCCCACTGGGCAATGCTGACAACATGCATGATGGTAAAGGGAACAGATTTGTTTGTCTAAATTATGACTTAATGCTCTCTTCAGCTGGACACAAACAGCACTATTTTCTTTGGTAATATGAATGTAACAACTCATGAAAACATAATCATTTTTATTGTCCTTTTCTTTGGAAAAGTGTCATCACCTTAACTGGAATCAAAAGCTTTGTACTACCACTGCTTCTAGCTGACATTAAGATGTCTCAGGAAGCTCCTGATGAGCCATGAAATATTATCACAAGATGGAAATCATATTAATGGAACTGCTTAGGTTTGTGGTGAAAAATTAGATAACCTAATTTGTAGTTCAATTTCCAAGGCACCTATTTGTTAGCTAAGTAATTTACCACCATCTTTCATCATTTAAGTCCTTTTCCTCTCTGAAGATTTAATTAGTTTCCTTCTCTGTCTCACACACAATTTTCTTGAATTGTTTCAGGCAGTTCCAACAACCCTCAAGAAATGTCCCCAAGAACACAGAGGAGAAATCAATAAATTCCATGCCTGTTCAGTAAAAGAACGCAGCATTTTCTGATAGCTGCAAACAAGATGGGATTTAGGCTACAAATGTTTCCCAGTCAAGCATGAAAACAACACTGGTACCCCGCTGGTGAGCAGCCATGCAGCCTGAGAGTGACCAGTGGCAGGACATATCCAGGTTCAGGCCTTTTGAAAACAATTTGCTCTGAAGAAATCCCATAAATAATCTAGTATGAAACAAAACTATGCATTTCATCTCTCATAAGCACACAGCATGATGTGTGAGAGCAGCTATCAAATTGCTTCCAAGATGAGAGCTCAGTTCAATAAATTCCCTCACATTTGTCTGCGCTTTTTTCTTCTATTATACATTATCAAGTTTCACTAAACTGCCTTATGAATATGTCTCTATATTAACCTCAAGTCTACTTCTACTCCCTTTCACAGAGGTCAGTGTAAACCTGTCATTAAATTCAGCAGGGACAGGTTTGGGTCCACGATGAGTAACCTTTCCTTACCTTCCTTGTTTGCTATCTTTATTTCACCTTGGTCTAACCTTAATTACGCAGTAACTTAATATTATCCTTCCTGTTCACACAACCAAGTAATTGCCCTCTTTCTGTCATCTCTGCTATTTTTAACACATCCTTTGTTGTTTTTTGAATACTAATACAAACATTGATACCAATCAAAGAGTATGCAAACAGGCTACTGGGCTTGCACTCAACATTACCAGAGGAGGGCAATAACTGGGACTTGGGGGACAAAGTGTCATTCCCCACACCTTTACATGGTACCCAGCACACCAGCCCTGGTGTGATGAATGCTGCCATCTCTGCCTAAAGGGATCTTTTTTCAAGATTCCCATTAATTCAGTCTTCAAGTATCTCATATCATTTCCTTTCTGTGTGAGCTAAGGAAGTTACTGTTTTCTCAAGTATTTAAGACACTAGAGACTGTGAAATATGGGAATGTTTCTTTTGACTTCAGAGCAAGCATCACTTAAGTACCATTTATATCTTTCATTTCCACTGGAAGAAAATGTTGGTATGCAAATTAAATGAAGAGTCAAAGTGAGTTTGACACTATACACCCAGCTGTGGGGTAGCTCTGGGTTATGGCCTCTTCATTAGTCCTGCTTTACATTTACCCATAGCACTGATGCCTTGGAATGGGTACCTGTAGGAATCCAGAGGTACCTAGAACAAAGGCTAGACAGAGTTTGAGTAGACATTTATTAAAGGCCTTCAATAGATGCACCCTGGGCAGTGCAAAAGCCTCACAAGGGCTGCCCCCAAGATGGACGATGGTCACTAGTTTTCCAGACAGATATAAGTTTGGTCTATTTGCATATCAGGGGTTAATTGTCCAGTTATAGCTTCAGGTAATGAAGTCATATTCCCACAGTTTGCTCTTCCCCTCATTCACTTTTGTTTATACTTTTCAGATCCTGAGGCTGAGGATGTCCTTGGTTCTCAGGCTTAGAAGGGTTGTTTAGTGTGACCAAACTGTGAAGAGAGCTTACTAACACTCTCTATGGAGTTCAGAGCTATACACTAATGCAGTAGAGGATGTGAAAAATATACTAGCTAAAAACTTAAGGCATCAGCACTCATGAAACATATCAATGGTTATGCATGTTGCCTCTTTTGGATCTAATCCTCAGGCACTTACCTATGTCTTAGCTTAGAAATTCATACTAATTGCGTATATTACATTATGAGAGATATACCAGGTGTGTTCAATGGTCCCTTAAACTCATTCTCTGAGGTTTGCAGGAGTGTCATTCTTAATGAGAGCAAGACATGTGTGGAACTTTGGTTTCATCATGCTCTTACTCAGCATTCAGAGGATTTTGGACTGTTTCTCTGGGCTGGGCATGTAAAATACAGCTTTTGGCACGGAGTACCAAGCACTATTGTGCTTAATTCTTTCATCGTGGATAGTTTTTGTTCAGATGGTAGGAAGAATCTACAGAAGGATGAAACTTCTACTTGGTGCAGCTTGAGACCAGCACACCCTGAGCTGCAGGTGCAGCTGTGGGAGTTTGCCCAGATCACACAAGCTGGTGAGTGTCAACCTACTGAGATGCATGTGCTGCCTTCCTAAGCCTGCCCTGTTAGCCTCCGAGTCTTGCTACAAATTAAGTAAAAGTGAATGGCACCTAGCTGTAAACTGCCACATGGAATCAAGCTGTGGTCCTTATGGCAGGTATCATGCCTGATGTAGAGCAAATTATTTTGGTAAGGGCTGTAAAACCCTCTCCCCTGGGAATGTTCAGGCACTGTACTGCCATCAACACAATTTATGGGCTGTATTAGCACTCTGCTCATGAGCCTTAGTCTCCCCAGAAACTTTTGGAATGGGGAAGGTGGAAAGATGCTCATAAAACAGCAATATATTTGACACGCTGCTCAGTAGGATCAGAAAGCAATCTGAAGAGGTCTGACTTCTGACAAGGAATGCTGTTTAAAAAATCACAGTAACTGTCAAACTTATTCCTTCTACCAGCCAGGATACAAGGCCAATTTACAAAAAGACCTTGAAGAGTCATCAATCACCCAACACATCTGACAGTCACATCAACTGTATAGCCTGGGCAAGCGTTTTGTGTCCTCAGAGGCAGCTTGATGGTTCAAGCTTGAGCAACACAGCAGAAGTCAGAAAGGCCACCAGCCTGTGCAAGAGAGGTGGAGGTTTCCCTACATGTCAGGCAGCAGCTTGACCTTCTGGTTTTTCATTTTGCCCCCTAGCAGCCTTCTAATACATCAGGACTCAGTTGTGACTTTGCCTCAAGTCCTAATGAAGGCACTTGCAGTGTGTCCATGTAAGAGACAATGCTTTGGAAAGGCTTTTCTCCTCAGTGTATTGGGTGTTCTATTGGAAAGTCCTATGGGAGTCCTCAGCTGTTTCTGGTGCTCCCTGCAGGGATGTGCCACAAACATCACATTCCTTCCTCTGCCAACAGAGGCTGTGCTGTGAGACCAACTTGAGCTAGACAAAAATAAAATTCTTCCATGGCATGTACCTCAAATTGATGATTCAATGGCACAACTCACAATGGCTTGCTACTTTTCATTTTCTTTCCATTTTTCTTTTTCTTTCAAATTGTAAAAACAAACTTTGCCTAAGAAAATTCACATTAATTATGTAAGACACTGTACAGAAAGGGGATGTGTCCAGGGAATAAAGCCATTCCTGCATCTGAGATCATATCATTTCAGCTAGAGAACTCACATGAATCCCTCCCCAACTCTTTTCCTTTCTTTTTTTGTTATTTTACTGCTTTCCTTTGTAATATTACCACCATTACTCATGCAGCCTCAAAATAATTTCTTGGGTGCACCTGCTCTTAATACCTTTTCCTCTCTCCTTCTCCCATATATCCAGCACAGGACAAAGTTTCCTGTAGTGCACAAACAGGGAGTGCCACAGATCTGCAGCAGTATTTATGAACATGTATAAAACATGTATAAAGCCTGTTAGTAAGTTCTCTTTAAACAGCTTTTGCAAATATCCTTATATGCAAGATAGAAGCAAATGTATGATCATAGACTGGGCCCAGAAATATCAATGTCAATGAATTGCAGACTTTGGAAAAAGTCCATTTCTCCTTCCCCTTTTTTATTAAAGTTCCCTCTGAGAAATTTGTACAAAGCTCATTCTTTTTAACTGTCTCCTTGCAGTCTTGGAAACCCTTTGTCTCAGTCCCCTCACAGTTCCTGATCTGTGAGAATCTAACAGGGTTCTCAACACACCTGCTCCAGCAAAGGAAAACTATTTCTTCACAGGGTGAGATTTGTTCTTAGCTATTTCAGGTTAAAGCTTCTGCTAAGCTTGTATAACACTTGGAAATAAAGCAATTTTTAAAAAGGTGGGGGGAAAAAAGAAAACTTCCACACTTTGGGAAATATACTTTCATCTCATTCTAGGTCAGTACTCTGACCTGGACATGCATCTCCACCTTTTGCTTCTTCTTTGCCTTAGCAGTGGGATGCTTAATATATTGAAGCATTATTTTTCATCCCCCCTTTACTTGCAAAACCTTGTCCTCTGAAAGGTCACCAGCATTTACTAGCAGTTCTCTCTGAGCGGTAGTAAAGGCAAGGCAGTATTTTTTCTTATACCTGTGGTGCAAAATTCTAGTTCTAAGTAGCAATGCCTAAAACCCAAGTGACTTCAATATACTGTACCTTCATGATATTTTCTGTTATTACTGTGTGGCAGGAAAGTCTAACCTCCCCTGCATGGAAAGGCATATGCCTAAATATGTGTGCACATGCACTTGCTTTTAAATAAACTCACTGTGCTTTTCTTCCTTTCTAAAATACAGCATGCTTCAGGTCTCCCTTGCTCTTGCCAGAGATGAAGCAAGCACAATTCAATCCATTTTCCACAAACAGAAATGTCAAGGTCTGCTTTCTGGCACACAGCTACCACTGTAGCTACCCCAGACATCGCTGCAGAAAAGGCATAAAGCTTTGCCTGTGACACAGGCTGTTGGAAAGGGCAGGAATACAAACTTTCCAACTCAGATCATTTCTGTACAGCTGAAAGGCCTGCTGTACTCATTAAAACAACTAAACCTCCCAAGGAAAGGAATTTGAAAAACTGCATACCTGCCTGATTTCTGTAGAGTCTGGCCAGCTTTATTTCAGTACACTGGTTTTGCTCTGGCACAAGCCAATGTTTTATTGTTGCATGCACATCCAATGCTGACACATTGAAGGATCTGGAGGCCAGGTGTCAATCTCATGTGGAGATGCTTAGCCATGATTTTCTTGTTGCTAATATGTGATTATATTACCATGTGAAATCTCACTGTATCTGAAGAAAACAATTCCAAAATTGACGTTTCATCAGTTCACTTGGCAGGGACAAAGACTGGAAAGGAACCAGGTGCATCACTGAGTTGTGGCTTCCACAATCATATGCACAGCATGCTTAATTCAGAGGGGTCTATACAGCTTTTAGCCTGGAATACCTGTAAGATCTTGTTCATACTTTTCATACACTTCTTCCAATTTTCTGAATTGTTCCTGGGGTGCTGTAATTTGTATCCAGGAAAGATTATTTTTAACAGCCACAGGTTCTTAGCTGTTAGCAAAGTAGAAACACTCTTGGGTTTGTCTGCATTCTGCATATTTCCCAACCCTACCTTATTGGGATTACATGGGAGTCTCCATTTAAGGTGTCTGAGCATGACATTCTCATCCCACAGAGATCCATCAATGGTAAATTTATCATTAGCCTGCTCTCAGTTTTCAGTGGGTAAGAAAAGAGATATAAATGTTGCTACTCTTTCTAAGCAAGGTCATAAAGCCAATGGTAATTTTAGCATGTGTGAGGCCATGCTCTCTGCAAACACAGCATTTATCAAATACTAACAGCCACCAGCCTCTTTTACCAGGAGGATGAATATGTTTATAAGACTAGGAATTTCAAGGTAGCTTCATAGGTTAATATTTTGCAAAATTAACTTCTAAGACTTCTGCATAATTCTGTGGTTTATGGACAGTTCAGGAAATTAAAGGCCAAAAGATTGTCAAGAAAGAATGAATTACACAATGCTTTCAGATATCAGAATGAAATTTCCATTTCCTATCTGGGTATCTGCCCAATTTCTACTGCTGTATAGTAGAGAGTACTAAGAAGCATTTCAGACAGCTTAAAAGTGAATTTCCAGCCTCCCTTGAATTCAAAGAGGCAATTATTCATAACATTAGAGTTGCTTTTAGAAAGACACTCTTCAATCTTCATATGAGTTATGCCCAAGATTAATACCACACTTGAGTTTCACAGGTTCTTTTCCCAAACTCGGCCTTTCAGGGGACAATTTTCTATGAGGTAAGGCCAAATTCCTCAGACTACACAGGAAAGTTTACAATAAGAAACAAGTCTACAGCAACATCAGCAGAAAAATTAAAACCACACATCCCTTTAGAAAATAAATAGCTTTCTGGAAGCATGCAAACTGAAAGGTCTGAAGATCTGGTGCAGTTTGCAAATGCAAATCAAGTTGGCAACAGAGATGCCAACTTTATGAATAACTAGCTCTAGTTGTAATGCTTCATCTTCAATAGGCCAAGGCATCTTTCTAGTAATGTGAGTTCTTCTATGTTTTTTGATCTGAAAATATCCAGAGTTTCAGAAAGAGAGTGAAAAAAATGTTTTTCAATATGGAAATCCTATTTTCTGTCTAGCATAAAAAATATCAAATGTCTTTCATGAAAAACACTTTTCAGAAGGAAAAAGATCTGCATTCCTCCTCCATTTTTTTCCTTTCCCATCACTTTACAGGGGAAGGTTAATGCTTTTATGTTGCCAGGTAAATAGGTGCTTGCCCAGGTAGTCAAAAAGAATTAATGGCCCTGTGGAATTATCTGCAAAATCTAAAGAGTTTACACAATATTTTGCACATCTATATTGATTAGAAACAGCAGTAACCGATGCCAGTGATGAGGTTTCAGTAGAACACGACACAGAAGTTTCTCCTTTGTGCTTCTGACTACAGCCCTGCAAGCAGTTTTATACTGGCTCCAGTCCATCTCATTTCATTTTGTCTGCAAGTGCATCAAAATGTAACCACCTAGTCTGAGGGAAAAGAAGGAGAAGAAAATATTTCAGCCTGTTGGAAATAAGTAGCTAATTTTCTCATTCTGTGGAGTGAATTGCAATGAGACCTCCAGAGGCAGGGCTGTCAGGTATCAGTGTCAGATGTCTGCCCCATTCTCCAGCACAGGGAACTGGGGAGAAGTGTTGAATACCTGCTTGGGATCCAGCTCTCCCCAGGCAAGGAGACCTGTGGAGCAGAGCTGTGAGCAGCTGGGGGCTCCTCCAGAGCCACTGAGCACCTCTGCACAGCCCAGACAAGAGCAGTGCTGCCTGATGCTAGGGCCTTTCCTCAGGCTGCAAAGGCTGGATGCTGTTTCTGCTCTCTGAGAAAGGCATCCAAACCAGGCACCTGTGAAAGCTGGATCCAGGAATGCAAGAGCTATCAGTCAGAGGGTGAACAGATCAAATGGAACTGGACTCTCACCTGTGGTGGGCAGAAAGAAAGCTCCTAGAGCTCCTACAGTTACTTTAAAAACTCCCTACAGTTACTTTAAAAAAAATCCCAAACTGATCTGCTCTACCATAAAATGCCTGTGCATTTCACAGAATAGGCTCTGTATCAATTTGTAAGTGTGCTAATTAAAGACAAGCTGGCTATTCCCCTGCAGGTCCCAAGTTTGCTTGGGGCCTGAAGCGTTTGCTCCTTTAAGCACACAGCAGCACAATGTGAACAGAAGGCACCAGCAATACTCTTTGCTGTGTAGTGAAGAGTTCACTGGCTAGGGCATCACCCTGGAACTTGTGCTGAGACACAGCCAGCTCCCAGCTCTTTCCAGAGGTGATTTTACAAACAGTCTTTCTTTTCTCTGCTGCTCCATCTCGCTCCAGAATGATGTGATCTTGGTTGGAACACCATTTATAAATCACAAGGAAGAGAACATTTCAATAACTGAATTTGAAATTTATAAGACCACATATAAACACGTGCATACATTCTCACACACCTGTACAGTGACCACCAGTTTGCAATCTACACTGGCATTCCAAAGCACAAAGTCCAGCCTGTCTCTAAACTGAGGTCTCATGGAGCAATTACTCCACTCCTGGGCTGCCCACGAGAAAAGACTAGCAAAATAAAGCCATGATTAAATAACTCTAAGTTCTAATGCTGTCTTCCAACACAGATGTTACTGACTTATTGTCCACATTTGCTTTTGATTTTTCTATATTAACTTCCATCTTGCACACACAGGCTGTTCAAGGCAAAGCAAGTGACAACATATAGAAGGCAGAAAGAGGACAAAACCTTAGAAAAACCCTAAGGAAAACCACACTTAGGCAAACTAGAAAAGAGTCTGAAGAAGGAACAGGAACAGCCAGCACAGTTTCTCCAATGAGTGATGTAAGCAGCTTTGGAGAGAGAAGCAGTTTGCATCTTTCTGAAACTCCATTGTTCCCAAGTTATTGCACTGGTACAGTCATGTCTTGGTTTCATCAAGTCTGGTGGAACTGGGGTCTTGGATTTGTGTGCCCTGTCTATGTACTCACAGCTAATTCAGAGGGAGATGGGTAATTTTTTCCCAGCATGATGAGAGCACTGGATGAAGACTTTTGCCCTCATCTGCAAGATGAGGAAATTCCACTTGCTAAGATCATCTAATATATCACCAAGGCAGTTCCTGTCACTGAAGGAACCTGGGGCTTTGCCCTCAACCTTTTCCTGAAGCACAGCTTGGCTGGGGTTTTTTTGTATTTTAGGTCAGCCCATAAACTTGTAAAAATTTGGGGAAATATTTTGCAGCCTTTGTGAATTGGACATTTTAAAATTAGATGTTTGTTCTCTACAGTTTCTTGGGATTGTGTTGAAGAATTAGGAAGCCTCATATGTTTTGTTTGTGCTTTCTGCTGGTAGATCTCCCTTTGTGATGCCTCAGGTTTTATTTTTATATTTTTCAGATTCTGTACTGCTTTAGTGTGTAGTTCTGCGCTTCATATTAAGGGATAGTAAGTTCTCTCCACAGAGCAGGGAGACCAAACAATTCCTTCTCTAGCTGGGGACCAAGGACAAATTTCAGCCCCAAGAGCATAAACAATGATGGAATGAAGAAATAAAATCAAGCAGGATGGGACTTCATAACCTAAAGCTATAATTGGACAATTAACTCCAATGTGCAAATGGCGTGGAACTTACAAAAGAGAGAGACCTCATGATCAGTTGTCCATTTTGTGACCATTTTGGGTTCATCTTGAGTGTAGCCCTGGCTGGGCTCTTGTGCTGCCCAAGGTGTATCCATTGAGGCCTTTTAATAAATCCCTACTTTATTCCTTAACTCCAGTCTCTCTTCTAGGTCAGCCTTCGCAAGGCATCACACATCCCACACCTGCAGAGCAAGGCTCTCCTCAGGCTTCCCAAGGCTTAAAGCAACCTCTGCAGGCTACACCTCATCTCAACTACTTCATCCCTCCCAAAATAATTGTGCAGGCCATGAAACACTGAGGCCTTGGATAGAATGCTTTCTAAAATCATTCTGTAATACTTGGCCTTCTCCACCTTTCTGTCCCTGTCTCTCAAGAGCTGCTACAGACCAACTTCTCAATACTGACTGAACCAGCGTAAGGAGCATTTCTGTATCGTTCACACACCTGGAACAGTTACAGGCAAGACCCTTCAAGGTCTTTGAATGATGAACACAATAGTTTGAAGGATTCTAAGTAGGAGGACAAAAGAATATTTCAGACACAGCTGAATAATATTAAGGAAATAGCAGGTTTCAATCCTGGACCATCTAAGGGAAGGGGGGAAAACTAAGAAATAAAGCAACAGATGTAGTATTGGATAATAATGATTCAGAATTATTTAATGCATTGTTTTGACAGACTTCACATCATAAAAGTAAAATCAGACCTTCTTAGTAATAAAATATAGATAGAGACAGAAACAGCAGAGCAACAAAGAACATAATGGAAGATATTTGAAGCTATTTTGACATTTTTTTTCTCTTTAAACAATAGAATTTACGTAAATTTGTAAACTAGTCTGAATATGTTCATGAGATGTGGAAAAATAACAAGAAATACTTTTAAAATAAAGGCTAAACTAACTGTTCTAGCCCTTTCATACCAGCATCAATAGAACAAGGACCTGAAAATCACTGTATAGCAAATGTAGACTAATGGCTATCGTGTGATCTTCAGCGTCATTGGACAGCATCCCTTTGACTTCTGTAGGATGAAGTTCTATTTAACTGTGGGATTCTGATCAATATAAATGTGCAAAACATTGTGCAAACTCTTTAGATTTTGCACATAGAATTAATGGCCTTGTGGAACTTTCTGACTACCTGGACAAGTACCTATTTACCTGGCAACATAATTGTTGTTTTATCTATTACATTTACAACGATATTTATGCAGTACAACTTATACATTATAACAGTTACATTACAACAGCATCTATCTCTTCTTGTCGAGGCGGTCACAACACAAAACAAAGACCTCAAATGTCCCATTGTTACTAGTTGGTGGCTCACCTACATCCAGGTGCCTTGATTGGAGAAAATAAGGTCTGGACCTCCTTGTGGCTTCCACCTGCCACTCTCAGCTTCACCAGCACCACCTCCCCCACTCCATCCCAGTGGGTCACAGTTGCCCTGTACACTTTGCAGCAATACTTCTACTCTACAGTAAACATTACAACTACACTCATATATTACAGTGTCCATCCCCTCCAGGGGCTTTTTCTGAAGCACCCAGCCAGGAGCATCTGCAGCTAATCCAGCAGCGATCCAATGAAGGATATTGCTGCTAAATTGCTACAGAACCCTGGCATTTCCACAGGCTTCAGAGTCCATCCTCTCGTTGTGATTCTCCTCTCCTGGGGTCTACCCTCTTCTCCATCCCCTCCAGGGGAACTCACCATCTTCTTCTGGGACTCTCCTAGTCCTCACCCTCTCCTGGGGTCCTCCATCCTTGTCCTTTCAGCAGCCTCCTCCTGGGACTCGCCTTCTCCTAATGCAGTCTTCTCCTAGTTCTTGAAGCCTTCTTCTGACTTTGACTCCACCCTTTTATGCTGCTTGTTCTTAATGGGTTACAGGTGTGGTTCTTAATTGGCCCCAGCTGCAACTCATTGGGGGATAAGATTACATACTGTGCCCCCCTACAATTCTCCCTACACATGATAAAGCATTAACCTTCCCCTGTAAAGTGATGGAAAGGAAAAAAATGGAGGAGAGGAATGCAGATATTTTTTTCTTCTGAAAGCTGTTTTTCATGAAAGACATTTGATATTTTTATATTCTGTTTTACTATAAAATATATTTATTTAAAGATGTCTGCTGTGAAAAGCCTTGGAACTTGAAATACAGCTTGCTGAACAGAAGACTAAATGTAAAAATACCTTCAAATTCAAGGTGACTTCAGTCAGCCAAGATTCACATCTCAGACTGTGAAGCATCATTAATACCTCCTGTTTAACATCCAAATTGAGAAGACATGCCAACATACACATCTATAAGCTGCCCATCTTTCAGATCTGCAGGACTTATCGGACTGTGCACTGAATCCTCAGCTGACCCCTCCTTCCCCTGCCAGCCATCTGCTGAGCCACTGCACAGGGAGCTCTCAGTGCCACCCACCTCACAGTGACCATTCCCAGGCCATGGCTGAAGAATCTGCGCTGCTGGGGAGAATGGAGCAATCAGGGTCCCCTACCAGTATAAAAGTACTTATATAAAAGTGTGTTTAATTCACCTTTGAGTTTATCCAAGTGTAGAAAAGGGCAGGCAGTCCATTTGGCAGTCTATATGCCAGGAGTGGGTACCATTAAGACGGGAGTAAGGAAAAACATCAATGAAAGAACAATAGCATGGTTAATAGTGATATTAGTAGGCAACACTAAGAATTTGGCCAGAGGAAGGTTAAGCAGGCATGAATGAGGATCTGAACTACAGAATCAGGAGGAGAAATTGGCAGAATAGACAGAGAACAGACAGGCAGAAATGCACGATGGTGAGGACAAAGGCAAGTCTGGACAGCAGCTACCATATTCTCATCATATTCATACAAAAGCAAGGATGACTTCAGGGGAGCCATGATTGCATGTCTGAGAAGGCAGGAAAACACACAACATCCACATGTCTGTGCTTCAGCTTCCACAGTTGTGCGCACTCAGCCCCCAACAAGCAGCATCACCTCAAACTGATGCCACACATTTTATTCTTGGAGACAGCCTGGGCCCTGGGAATTGCACTGCTATTAACACCATGCCTGCAATTTGCATGAACATCACGTTTAGCACATTAACAGCAGTTTTCCCCAGCAGGGCTGCCCTCTAACTCAAGCCATTTTACTGCTTCCAGAACCAAGATAGAGGTGAGGATGTTTTCAGATGGTGTATGAAACAGTTTAGCAAGTTGTCAGTCAGTTCACAGATTCAAAGTGGCTGTAGTGACTGTGTTACACGGCCTGAAGAGATAAAGCTGGAGATCTGCAAGAGACAGTGAATGTAAAATTTGGATATCAATGCCGATGGCTGACCTAACAGTAAAGGAGCAGTGAGCAGGAATTAAGTCAATCAGAATTGAAAATGCAAAGTACAGCTCTCTGATATGGAATAAAGGACAGGAAAGCTTAGCAAATGGAAGAAAATCAAATAGAGGTTCTGTAGGGTGCCTACTGAAACAATTTCTGTGTCTGCACTTCTGGGTTAAAGCAGCCCACCCTAAGCAGCAAGAGAGCACTGAGATGTGATGTACTGGAATGGCTCTTTTTATTGTCTCTTCCCATCATTTTCAGGCTTTCCTGTATCTCAGAAGAGGGCACTGTGGGATGGAGAGCTACTAAACACAAGAAAATTCAGCTAAGTTTTCAACAGGAATTGCTATGACCATATAATTTGCAATTAATTACTTCTTTTGCTTTTATCCAGAGAACCACATGTGATCTATTTGCTCAAATGCATGAGCATTCAAATGCAGAGCTGGCTCATTCTCTAATGTTGGAGGAAGTTCTCTGCCCTTTTGACATATCATCATCCCAAATCACAGAGAGGTTTTCAGTTGCTGAGGGGTTTTATTCCTAAAGGGATTGCATTTCCCTTTTGGTTTTTTGCACTTTATTCTTTATTAACAACATACAGTGAAAATCTTTATCTTTCCTGAGACATAATGTCTCTTTACCAATTAAGGTGAAAGCAGATAAAGTCTCAAAACAGATGAATACCAGATATTCATCTATTCATGGACAATTAAACCCAAATTGTATGAATTCCACATATTCAGGGATAACACAACTATTGTACCTGCTTCCCTATTGCCTTGTTCTTTATGTAACTACAGCTGTACTGCATGGATCTAAACTGCATTATGAATTGCACAGGCCTGGTTTTCTGTATGTTTATGAGTTTTACACTTCCTGCCCATAAGTGTAAATGAATGCAGAAGAGAAAAAGGCAGTAGTAAATCAGTCACTGGGTTTTCCCTCGGTGCTCTTTCCTTGAGTGAATCAATAACAATGCTGGTCAGTTCCTGATGAAGCAAATTTCCACTGCTGGCAAGCTGAAATTAAATATTTTGTAGAAACATGGTTCTTCTGTGAACATTTGCTTGGACAGGGAGAATAGATCATTTTTAAAGGGAACATTTTGGGGTTTGTTTGAAAATTGATTTTTCATTTAATTTCATTTTTAACATAGTTGAAGGTTTTCTTACATCCTGTGGTACTGTAAAGATTAATAACATATTCACCTGAAACATATCAGTCTAGAAGAAACATGTTATAGACTGTAGCATTCCACAAAAACTTAAAATTTGTCATCTCTGTCCTACTTCAGAATGGAAGATGAATACCAATCACAAAACTGGAAGCAATACACGTTGATTTAGAACTAACCAGGTCTAAACAGTAATCCAACAGAAACTACTAGGATCCCTCTAAAAAAGGAATTATTGGGGTCTTCAGCAGGTCTTCCACTATCACTGTTTTATTTTAAAACATTGCACTTTTTGACTTTCTGTTACCTAGAGTACATTTCCTGCTCCATTTCTGGCTTGCCAGATGACTATTATTATTATTGTTATTATTATTATTATTATTATTATTATTATTATTATTTCTCCTTCCCTTCTAATCTTTAATTACTGATAAATCCAGCTTGGATTTCTTCCACTTATTTTCTGTCTGTTGTGACCTATCTCTCACCTTACTTCCACTTTAGTCCGCCAAATGTGATTTTGTTTATTTGAGCATTTTAAGACACAGTTGTATCCTACCTGCTTATCCTGCAGCTGCACTGTCACACAGAATGCTCTGACTGTAGCAGTGTTGTGGGACCACTGCCCTCCCCAGGCTCCTCCTCCCCAGCCCAGCCCTGCTCAGCCCCAGCTCTGTCCTCACCCAGGTTTGCTCCCAGTGGAGCCACCCAGGGATGCTGGAGGTGCCGAGCGCCCGGCTCCTTCCCCAGCCCATAACCAGGGAAGTGCAGGGGTTATTGCATGCACACAAACAAAGCCACAATGCCAGCTCCTAACATTTTGCTTTCTGGACCAGCACACCCAGGTGATGTGTGGCAGACAGAGGAGCTGTGGACACCACAAAAATGCAGCCATCGAGCTCAGTTGCCATGAGGTTTTTAGCGGTGCACTCATGCTCCCCTCTCCTCCCTCACCTCAATATCAGGGTCTGACCCATGGGGCACCATGCACGATCCAGCCTCCTGGAGCTGACAAAAGGTTCACTCAGTTTCTGGATCACAGCAAAGTGTCTGCCTGTTTGGCACTGGCCCCAGAGGTGGTTCAGAGCTTGGACAAGTGCACTGGTGTCTGTAAGGTGACCTCTGAGAGCAAGCAAGGGCAGCAGATGAGCAGGGCCCAAACTGGGAGGAGGTCTCAGCTGCTTTGTAATGTTCAGCAACAGCCATAGCTCCTTTCAGAGCCTTCTGCCTCTCCACAGAAGCTTCCCTCAGGATGCATGTTAAAATTATGAACAAAAAAAGAATTCTTGAGTTTCACTAAATCTGAGGAGCTTTTATGATAGTGTGTGTAATGAATGCTGCAATTAAGGCTGAGGACTGCTTCTGCTTTGGGTAATTTATTGGCATTTTTTGCATGGAGCTGTTTTTTGGATAAAAATGGACAAAACTTAATCATATCTCATATTACAGTTAAAAACAGTTAAGAAAGAATTAATAATTTACTAAGATATTTTGGAAGGGAATGTTTAAACCAGTACAAAAATAAGGGTTAGATTTACATGATGTATGAATCTGAAACCTCAGGCCACGTTCTACCTAAATTAACTTTCAGTTAAATTTCTCAGGATGCCTGCATCCCTACTCACAGAATTCCCCCAGTGAAGGATTTCTGCCAGCAGGAATGCCAAGTGTCACGTACACCTTGACAGAAACAATCATCTCAGCAGAGCTCAGGTCTGTGTACCAGCAGCAGTGACAGTCTGCCAGATTTCAGCAACAGCAGCAGCAGCAGCAGTTCACCTGGAAAATGCCCTCAAGCCCTTTCTAAGCCTCTTAAAGAGTAGAGCCTTACCTCGTAATCCAGTCAGCAGAGTACTTGTTTAGGAAGCAAGCAGACAACTTGACTTCCTGCTCCTGTGGGAAGCAAAACTAACCCACAAATCCATCCCCAAGAGACCCTGGTGGATGAAGAGCTGCCCTCTGCCTCAGAAGGAGAACTCAGTGGGATGCAGAGGAGATCTGTCTTCTCCAGAGGGGAGGGGCATCTGGGACAGGGCATTCAGCTCTAAGGCTTGGGGAAGCACCTGGCACTGCAAAAGGAAGAGCAAGACCCAGAGTTTGATGTGAAGGTGGCAGCCACAGGAGGCAGTGACAGAACTTCAGGCAAAGCTATTTGTGCTAGTTCAGCCCCAGCTACATCCCATGCTAGCTGTAGGAATCATCTCACTTAGCTCCAGGCACACAAACTGAGGCATCTCTTCAGCACTCTGTCTCTCTGAAAGGATATCTATTCCTTCTTAACTTACATCCCCAACGTAAACTGTCTTTATTAACTGTGAAGTAGAATATGAGGCTGTCACCCTGATTTTTTAGGATTTTTCTAAGCCTTCTGATGTTAACATTCTTGTAGCGAACTTTCTCATACACTTTCTGTAAGTAACTCATTGTTTTGCATTCCTTTATAAAGGAAGAGAAAGTTGATAGACTGTTAGTCTGTCCAGCGTCATTGAAGAGGTGGCACTGTCATCCTCCAATCCACTGTCACTCTTAGAAAACTATAAATGTTAGAGTCAGAAAATAAACTTCCCATTTTTCTTCACCCTGAGAACAGCGGTGGGTGCTTGTGTTCTTTCATGTCCTATAGCGACATGAGGCATGTTCTGGGCCTGATCTGCACTTGGTATTTAACAATTAGACTGTTGCACCAAGGAACACGAAGCACAGGATTTGCAGGAAATGTCACTTTTCAGACAGCAGTGCTAGGTTACACTTTGCAGAAGTAAATCATTAGTAGCCTTCATCTAATTATCTGCATCTTGCTAAGCAATCTCTGCATTAAATGCCTTTGATCAAATCTTCAGATGGTTTAATTAGCAGACTTCAGGAGCCCATGTCAGTTGTAAGATCTAAAATTCTGCCCTTTGATAAGCATTCATAAGTACATCTTTCTGCCTTTTTCTATCACACCAATATTACCCCTGACTGCACAGAAGGAAATGCAGCTGAACCCTTCCAACCTACATGTAGTAGTTAATGGGCAATTTTTCAGTTGCATGTGTTTTGTCTCTGTTAGTTGGCTTTAAAAACAAATATTTATTTCAGGAATGGCGCCAGTGGCATAAAAAATATGAGCTTTCACAATCATAATCCTACACTCATAAGACTGCCTCCCCCGTCTCTGTACTCACAGTGTTTCATCAATTGGAAGAGTCCCAGGCCAGTATTTTGGATCTTGTTTTCCACAACCCGAGTTTTGTGTCTCTGTGTGACACCAGACAGAATGCCTCTATATCAGATGTCAGCATATACACCTAAAGTTGTCCAAAATTGGGCTTTGTGGGAAGATAAATCTGTTTTACTTCTGTGGAAGTTGTCACTCCATCCAAGGCAAATATCTAACCTGTGTTTGCTGGTTAAACTCACAGAGGTTTAGTCTCTCTCCTTCCACAGGATAATGAGAGAATTTAAGTTTCTGAACTTGAACTTAAACACAGGAGCACCTACCAGGGTGACCTCACAGCCACATCGAGTGTTGGGACCCAGGACATTCCTCTGGCTACCCTGGGCAATTCAAGACCCTGGCAAGGGGCTCAGAGACCTTGGTACGTACTCAAAAACACCTGTGCCTTTGATTTTAACTCATGGAAACTACTACCAACTTTGTGTGAAGATTTCCAAGACACAAGAGTTTGAGTAGAATGATAGTTAATTTGTCACAGGGTGAAAAAGTAGAATTTTGGGGTTTTAGAATAGGGGTTCAAGAGGCAAGATGGAGGAATCTGGGCGTGTCCTGTCCTCCTTCTGCTTCTTCTTGTCCTCCATCTTCTGCTGCGATGGTGACACTTCTGGATTGGTTTAGAGTAGAGACAGGCTGTGTAACGTAGCTTATAGATATTGGAAAATTATTGTAAATAAAGTACACATAGTTTTAAGTACAAAAAGTTAACACCACCCCAAGGGCGGTCACTGTGCCACAACCCAACATGCTGGACAGACCTCAGCAGGTCAGAGAAAGAATGTCATAGATAAGAAAAAATAAACAACCTTGAAAAGCAGAACTGACGAATCTCGACTTCTTCTTTGGTCACTGGGCTGGGAAAGAAAAGATTTTCTAATACCTCGGGGTCATCTCAACCACAGAAACCCGAGAATCGAGCCGCATTGTGGCCACAGAGCTGGAGACTGCAGAGCAAGTCAATGCCCCCCCATCATCCATGCCCTGGATTTGCAGGGAGAGAGCTCAGGCAGGCAGCAGGGGAGCTGCCATTCTCTCCTGCAGATCCCAAGGCCTTGACAACAGAGCATCAAACCTCCAGAGAGAGCTTGCCTCACAGGTTAACCTGAGACACCCCTAATTTAAATCCCTGGCATTGTGCAGCACAAATGTTGGAGAACTGCACCCTCCTTCCTGCCTGTAGTTTCTTTCTTTCCTAACATTCCCTCTGGAATTGCACACTGTCACCAATATTGTTTTGTTTTGTTAAATAAGATGTAAATCAATAGGCCTGTTATTCCCTTTGTGCTTATTCATTAGACCATGTGGGAAGTTATGGCACACTAGTGAAATCACAGTCAGAAGCTGATTTGTGTCTGCAGGTTTTATCAACATATATAAAACTGACATTCAAAAGTGTGTCTCACTCTTCCATTACAAAAATTTACCTATCTTCTCCTTCCTCCCACATACAACAACAACAACAGAGAAGAAGTTTTCTTAGTCAAACCACATTTGACACTCCAAAGTGCAAAATGAGCTTGTGAATGATACTAATTTACCCAACCATCACAGCTCAGGCAGTTTTACTTGCCAAGCAAGTGTGACAAAGAAAATGCAATTGATCAGGGAATTGTGCAAGCAATAAAATGTTATTTTACTGTACTTAAAGAAAATTAACAAGAGCAGGCATAAAATAGTTACACTGATGTCTTTAAAATTACCTAAGTGCAATAAGTGTACAAAGATTGAGACCAAAAAAAGGACTCTTTAAAGTTGATTACTCTGATGAGCAATTTTGTTCTTCAGCCCATTTGTTTTGGATAAAATGTGTGTGTCTTCTCTGTGTTTTACTTTCCCATATTACAGAGGTACAGCAATTCTCTACAGTCATTTGTGAGGCTGATGTGTTTTGGAGGATGTTAGGTGTACCAGGGTCTTGCTGTTCAAAATGTTTTGCTCAGTTCAGCATTGCAGTGCCCAGACTTCAAATGTTTCACCTGAAATGTTTCATGAGTCTTCAGCCCCAAGATAGGCTTTGTGTTTGCCAATAAAGTGAATGCAAGGAAAGAAGAATCCAGATGCTAAAGCAAAGCCAGCCATGTACCAGAGAGGATGGCTGTCTCTCAGAGACAGCCCATGCCTGCTCCTGTTTAGTTCAACAGGCAAAGATTCCAACAACACATGGGTGTACAGCAGAGCAACCTTCTTGTTTACTTCCATGCCTGTCAATATACTGTTCTGACACTGCCTATTTGCCACTCACTTCTCCTGATATCAGCTAACCACTAAATACCCCAGATGCCCCCATGCTGGCTACTAAACTTGTGATCTGCTGGCCTAAAAATCACACCACATTTGTATGAGTGCCTATGTCAGAAGAAATTCTTCTTTAATTTAGCTGAAAGAAGTTTAGATTGCATCCAGACCTGCTTTTCATGTATAATTTTAATGTATTTTTTCCCTTCCCTTCCATCCTCTGGTAATGGTATAAATAGCAAATATCTTCATATGTTGGGTTGTTTGAAGGATAATGTTTAAAAGGTGAACTACTTGCCCATGTTGTATTCCTTGCTTTCACTGGACGTCCCCTTAAATCACTTCTGGTGGTCCAGATGAGTGGATTTATGCTAAGTATTACTGAATTTTCTATCTCCAAAGCCAAAACAATTCTTCAGTGTGCAACAACCAGCCTTTTTCAGCCAGAAGCCGTTTTGGTGGGTGAAAGAAATTAAGTGTTTTTGTAACTATAAAGGGCAAAAAATTGAGACATGACCTCTACATTCTGATTTTTCCTAAACCTGAAAGGCTGCCTGCTGACTTCAAGTTGCAGTCAGATCTCACAGCCTAGACAAATACATTCTCTTTCAAGTGATTGCCTCTGAAAAAGGACAAAATGCTCCAATTCTTTAAAAACGTATATATATACAAATAACCCCCTGATAAAAAGAACTGACAGCTATTACTTTCCAGGTGTCAGCATTTCATGTATGGCAGACTGCAGGGAACTCTTTCTCTTTCAGACAAGGCAAAGCAGTTATCCCAGGATTTGCAGAAGTGTCTTTACCTCCATTCTCACACTGTCTGATACTGTAGATCTTGGAACAGTCACACAAAACTACAACCTGTATCCCCCACACTGTATAAATATCCCTGATGTGTTTTCTGGCTGCTCAGTTCTGTTTTGCCTCATGAATTGCAATCAGCAGTCAAGGATTTGCTGCAGAGAATACAGAACTCCTTGGCCTTTATATTGGTGGCACAAGTGTTTCCCTTTCTGAGGGAGTTTCTTGTCTATCAGCCTCCCATTTCTCCGCAGGAAGGAGATGCATGTAAAGGTATAGCTCAGTCCTTCAGTTTCATTCCCATCACTCTCCATATGGGGAACCTTTCCACACATGGAGACACACTGGAACACATTTCTACCCCCCGAGTCCTGGAAACACCTGAAGGTGAAAGGCTCCGTGCTCTGTTTACCGACAGATCCTGTCATGTTACAGAAAATCATGGAAAGTGGAAAACTGCTGTGTGGAGTCTAACATGACAAATTATCAAAGCTACCAAAGGAGAAAGAGGGCAAAGCAAATTTGCAGAAATGAGAGACATCCAGCTGGACCTACAGAAGAGTGGCCAGGGCTCTACTCCCATAGTGACCCCAAGGGCAAACCCCTGTGGGGGTGGCAATGGAAACAAACCCAGCGGCAGCACAGGGGTTAACCCACAGGGGCTGGCGCCAGCACACCAGCGCCTGCTAGCTGTGGTGCAAACATGTGCAGGGAGGGGTGGAGGCTGTGCTGGGTGTGCCTGGGATGAGCTCAGCTTTGCTCCCAGCAGTCAGCATGATGCTGTGCTTTGGTTTGTGGCTAAAGCAGCCCTGATAACACACCAGAGTTTGGGCTGCTGCTGAAACAGGGCTTGCACAGTGCCAAGGCTCTCTTCTTCTCCCCAAAGTGAGTACGCTGGGAGTGGGCAAGAGGCTGAGAGAGGGCACAGGCAGGACCACTGGCATGAAATGACCAAAGGAATATTTCACACCACATGCCTGCATTCCCAGCAATAGAAGCTCAAGAAAGAAAGGACAAAGGGAAGGCATTTGTTGTTTTGTTGTTCATCTTACTAAACAAGCAATTGCATATGCTAAAGGTCTGCTTTTCTCAGAATGACTGGACATCTGTGTGCCTATGGAAAGTCCTGAATGAATTCCTCCTTTTGCTTTGCTTTTGCACTCAGCTTTTCCTCTCCCTGTTAAACTGTCATTATCTTGACTCGTGGGTCTTCTGACCTTCCTTGTGTTTCCCCTCTCCCCCACCCCAACCCCATGAGACAGGACATTAGGGGAGGTGTTGGGTGGGTATTTGTCTGCTGGCCAGGGTCAACCCACCCTAGGAAGAGTAGTAAAATCTGTTGAGTCTGGCCTCTTATGACCTAGGAAAATTCATACATGAGGAAGATGCTGCAGACTGCTTGCTGCGCAGCATGAAGCCTGTCCTCTTGAACCAAGTGATCAGCCATGCCGATTCTCTCTTGTCAATATTTTAACCTGAGGCACAGAAGCTGTCCCATGACATCAATCAAACAACCACCCTAGGGCAGTAACTGCAAGGTACATAAAAGATACTCCAAGTACAGAAATCTCCTAGGAGTATTTCATTCAACCTCCTAGGAGTATTTCATTTCAAAGAGGGGAGAATGAGAAGGCTACACAGCAGGTAATTCAATGGACTGGCAGAAGTACAAAACATAGGTAGGAATTCTTTACAGATTGCCCATTATAGACTCAAAATGCACTGCCATGAGAAAAGATAAAAGATTACCATCTAACCACAGTAAAAGGCAAGAGTGTTCAATGACTGAGTAAAATGCTGTCATTAGAGGTAAAAAAGCAACCTTAAAAAAATAAAAAGGCCTAAATGAGAAAAATTTAAAACCAGCTTGACTGTTAAGACATTGTCTGTAAAACCTTATACATGTCTAAATTACTAGGAAAAATATTTTTTAAGAAGTAAAAAAAGAAAAATTACTAACTTTCCCAAACAACTTTACCTGGAAATCTGGCAGTGAAGAAGCCAGTCAGAAAATTCCTACTTATTATATCTAAAAGAAGCATGCAGGGAAGATGAATCTGAAGGAAAAAAGCCTAATTAATTCTTCCCTGGGGTGTCCCTCCTATAGGAGCCATGGGACTCACTGACACCAAAGCCTCTCCTCATGAGGATGAGACCAGGGAACAATCCCAACTCACAGTGTGGTGAAGAAATTGAAAGAATCATAAGAAATTGAGAGGATCAGATGGTCTCCAGGGTGAAGGAGCAGAGGTACAACACTGCTAAACTATGAAGCTTGGTATTTAATCTCTGGTTTAGAAGGTTATCTGTAGAGGAGAAAGAAAAGGCACAGCATGGGACTGTGATTTCTAAGAGCTGTGCTGATGGTGACAGCTCCTGTGCACTGAGCCTGAATGGCACAGTGAACTGAAGAGTGGTAGTTTTGTCATAACTAGCACATAGATATATTGGAGAAAAGTCAGATCCAACATGGCTTTTTATGGGAAAGAGGTACTTCAAAAAGCTAGAGATGCTCTGTTAAGAAATCAGTGAGCATGTGGTGAGGAGTGACACGGTTATATCGCACACCTCAATTTCCCAAAAGCTTTTGAAAAGTTTGGACATTTAGCATTCTTAAAGATATTAAACTGTCATGGAAGAAAAGAGAGAGTCTACTAATTAATAATTGTTACTTTAAAAGCTGAGCAGTCAAAAATTGTAGCTGGTCAGTTCTTACAGAGGAGGGAGGTTCTCCCACAGGGAGTCAGTTTCAGGGCTGCAGCCAGCTCTGTTCACCCTTTATTCATAAATGAACAGTAGAAGTCTGTTCATCACTATTAATGCAATGAATCTCTTTTAGTGAGGTGGCAAATATTCAGCTGCTAAAAAAGCATTCAGAAAAATCAAACATAAGACTGACCTCAAATACTTGCAGAAAGCTCTCATGGTGGAGTAATAAATGGCAGAAGAGATTCAATGTCAATAAATGCAAAGTAATGCACATGGCAAAATAATGATCCTAACTATACATATGCAATGATGGGCTCTACATTAACAATTCATGAAAGAGATCTCAGAATAACTCTGGATAATTTCCTGAAATGTCAGCTCAATGTTCAGTAGTCAGAAAGGCAAAAAAGACAGTAAGGAATAGGAGGAAGAGAATGAAAGCAAGCAGAAAGCATGACTACAGCATAGCACAAAACCATTGTTCACCCACAGCTTTCCCAACCACTCCATCCCAAATCAATGGGACAGAGCCATGGGGGGACAGAGCTGTTGAGAGGCACAGACACTCCAGACCATCAGCTGCATCTTGAAGGACAGCAGGTCTTTGCTCCATGGCTGGACCATCCCAGCTGAGCTGCTTCTTTCTGCTTCCTGTGACAAAGAAACTCATCTGCTGTGTTCAAAGCAAGGGCAAAATAGCCAAATCATTAAACTGCACAGCAATTGCTCCTGGGTTTAGTGCCCTCTGGAGCTGTGTTGTAAAATATAAATCATCCACCAAAAATGTAAGCATTTAAGAGTCACCTTCACTAGATGAACCTGCTATTCTCAATTTATTTAGTCCTTCATAATCGTTCATGTTGAAACAGAAAAAAAAAAGGGACAAAGATCAGAGAAGCTGCAATATGAATTACGAGTTAATGGGAGAGAAGGACAAGTTAGGAATAACATTTATATGATGCATACTTTTGAAACTGTAAGGCCTTTCCTTGTTTTAACTAACATAATGCTTAAATTACATTTTGACACCCTTGAAGTAGTTCTGAAGTTATCTGCAAGCTATGAGTTAATCTTGTACCTTTGCTCTGACCTCCTCCTACTACAAATAGTCACAAGATATTAGTTGACTGAGTGACAGAAAAGACATAACATAATCATAATCTGAAGTTGTTCTTCGCTGAATATTTGTGACAGTAGAATGCAAACCAGAAATCTGATCTTGAGAAATATCTTTGATCAAAGAATATGTACCTGGATAGTCCATAAAAAATGCAACACACACAAGTATATGAGATGGATCAATAAGGAAAATATCTGTTGTTGAACTCTCTAAGTGCTGTTACTGGAGATGGCAGTGTTGGTAGGCATGGTCAATCTATACACAGAAGATCATGGAACTGCCTCCGTCAACATTTCAGAAAAATAAGGCCAGAAACAGAGAGGAAAAGGACTAAATTGTCTCTGATGCATGACAATTTATTTATCCTGTTCACAAATGCATTTATTTTCACTTCAGTTATGCCTTCTGGTCACAGGTGAGTATCAGCTATTTTGGTACTGAAAATAAGAGGGCTCTATCAGAAACTGTGGCCAGCAGGGAAACAATTGTCTCCCTACACTCAGCACCTATAAGGCTGCCCCTCAAATCCTGTGTCCAGTTTTCAGTCCCACCCTACAAGGAAGACATTGAGGTGCTGGAACAAATCCAGAGGAGGGGAATGGAACTGGTGAGGGGTCAGGAGAATGAGTTTTATGAAGAGCAGCTGAGGGAGCTGGGGATGTTTAGTTTGGAGAAAAGGCAGCTCAGGGGGGACCTTACTGCTCCCTATGACTGCCTGAAAGCAGGTTGCAGTGAGATGGGGCAGTGTCTTCTCCCAAGTAACAAGACACAGGACAAGGGGAACCAGCCTTAAGTTGCACCACAGGAGATTTAGATAGGGAATTAGGAAAAATTTCTTCACTAAAATGGTTCTCAAGCATTGAAACAGGCTGCCCAGGGAACTGGTGGAGTCACCACTCCTGAAAGTGTTCAGAAAACACTTGGATGTGGCACTTGGGGCCATGGTTTAGTGGTAGATTTGGCAGTGCTGGGTTAACAGTTGGACTTGATGACCCTACAAGTCTTTTCCAAATGAAAAGATTTTATGATTCTATGAATCATGATTTCTGCATATCTGTCAGCCTCCTTTCTACAAATTAATCTTTGTTCATCCAAACAATCTTTGTGTGCTTGCAATTCAGGTAGAACCATGCTGCTGCACAGTCTCTGGGTTTGCCTAGCCCACAGGTTTGCCTAAAACCCTTCAAGAAAAATATAAAAGCTTGCCTTCTGGAGACTGAGCAAATAACCTGCCCTTGAATATGAGAGCATTAGCACTGCATTCATTTCCACATGACATTTAAGGCTGTAATCCATGCTGTGCAGAGTCTGGGGGATCCTCCTTTCCCCATGACTCATTTTACTTCCTGCTTGGCCTCTGAATCTAATTGACTCTTCTAGTTAATTTCATTTGGATTGTCATTATGATTATGACATTTAACAAGATTCCTTTCATGTTTAATACATTTAAATAGTAAATTAAAACAAGAGCTAGCCACTACTGACATTTGCAGAATGTAGGTATTTGCAGTCATATTTTCCACGTACTATGAATTCAGATGGTTGAAGAGTTTTTTGGCAGAGGAATAGTACTTTTTTTTTGTTTGTCTCATTTCTTATTTGCTTTACCTCTGTAAAGAACTTCTAGGCAGTGCAGGAGTCTAAAGCTGAGATGACCCACATACAATTTCTTGATCTCATTAATCACTGAATTAAGTGATTGAATCTATTTGATTGCAATTACAGACTCTACCTCTCTCTCATTAATCATGACAATAAGACCATGATTTTCAAAGTTATGTGGGTGACTGACTTTTTCTAAAATCAGCGACAAGAATCTTTTCCTATGGAATTTATTTGAATAACTTTCAGGGTTTTTGGTTTCCACACAATTCACATATAAACCTAACAGACACAGGGGTTTAGCTATGGCTTACTGACTCTGCACAGTTCAAGAAATCCAAGGATTTATGTGTGTGTAGATGAGGGGCTGAAACAGAGAAAGAGAATAACTACACAAAAACGTACATCCTAAAATTGCCTCCTCTCAGGAATAACATTTTGACTGCTAGATAAATTACATCGTGTTTGCACTTTTGTGGAGCAATCATGACATCCAGTGGGCATCCCCCTTACTGCAGGGCACCAGTACCTTGACTTCACTACAGGACAGGTGATGGGTCATGAGAAGAAAATACCCAGAAAATTTCCAGGGAAATAATTTTTGCATTCCTTTTTTGTTTTCTATAATATGTTTGCTCTTTTTTTTTCTGAATGCTTTCTAAGCATTTTTAATTATTAGTCTTGCTAATTGTATTAAGTGTTAAATAGTGTTTCAAGACCTTTGGACCACAGCACAGCACAGAATGCTGCCTGGCATGCTGATCCATACAGAACAGTAGTTTTGTCACAAGCTCAGAGTAAAGGGCAGTCAGGTCTACCCAAAAACAAATTCAGCCCTCACAGGACTCTCACAGGTGCTCCATGATATTCTAGTCTGCTGTGAGTTGATGTAATAGCTGCAGACTCTCTGGGGTATTTCTTGTTTTTCACAAAACTACTTTTGTGAGCTCACCAGCCTTCATGCAGGGGCAAGATAAAGAAGGAGGACAGAGAGTCCAGGTTTTGGACAAAGAGTCACCTTCTTCATGGCAGCAAAGTTTGGTAACATCATACATCATAATAAGGAATCCATCATATATGGTGGCTGGCATTGTTGTAACAGAGGAATCCAATTAATTGGCTGTGGGTGCATTGATGAATTTAAGGCCTTTAAACCTTAACTTTCTGCTTTTTGTAATTTGCAGCAGCATTTAATATGTGTACACATTTTTCTACCTGCAGCTGTTGCTACATCCATCGCTTCCTGTTCATCTCCCACCCAAAATTCCACAGTTGCTGTACCTGTGCCTTTGCCAGCTGTTCAGCAGCACAGGGCTGCCTGTCCCTGCACGCCATTCTGCAACAGATTTCTCCTTGGAGACAAACATGGCCAACTCACTCCCCAGCTTTTGCTTTATTGTTTTGGTCAGGATCAGGTCTGGAGCAAAGCACCAGGCTCAGCTTGAGTCCTCAAGTCTGACTGGCACTCTTTGAAGCGAGTGTGACTGTGCGGGGTAAAGTTATCCCTTGCATACTCATCATCAGGTTTCAGCTTTGATGGTGAAGGCAAAAGCACTGGGTACACCTCCCAGATACAGATCAAAGGAAATTTCCAGGCTCAATCCCACTGATTACCCAGGACAGACTTTGATTCATCTTTCTGCCATCTGGCAGATATCCAGTGTGGCTGCACTGCACAGTTTCTCATTCAGAAGTTTATCTTCCCAACCAGTCTTAGGCAGCCCACTAAAAATATTGTCATGTAAATCCTGAGGAAACTGCTGGGTGCACCCTGAAGATGTTGGTAGGAATCACTGAGCACTGGCTCCAGCTAATCCCTGCAAACAAACCAGCATAGTGTGTGTGTAAGGGGGATGACAGTGCTAACTAAAACATAAATTCAGGGTTGTCATTCCGTTAGTAACTGAGCAGCAATGGCAAGAGACACCATCCCTCCTCTCCATTCACACTGGATTAAATGACTGTACACCTTTCCAGCACACAGCATCACTCCAAAGCCTTTGGATGAAAATGAGAGTAACCTTTTCTTCAGCCTGCCAAGGGACTATGTAACCTTGTAATTATCCAGCTTTAGATAGAGGAGATATATTGTAATTTTGTACAAAAAAAGGTCACAGGTTTATGCATCCTCTGACAGACTGCAGGATGAGAACTATGGCAAAGTCTCTCCAGCAGACCTTTTAAATTTATTTTTCTCTAGTGCATTAAATTTTAATGTCATCTTTCTGACCTGTATGTTAGAGTATTTATGAATATGTTATTAACCGATATCACTGCAGAAAGCCAAAAGAGTCAAAAATTGTTTGGTTTTAATTGATTTTGGCTCCCTTTTCTAAAATATTATCAATATTTTACAAAGAAAAACAGATTGCAGTGCTGAGAAGGAAAACAAACTTAGATGAACTCATGCCAGTGACTGACATTCAATAAAAACAAACTGTAGTTAAAAACCTACCAGCTGCCCTGTCAGTAAAACAAAGCTGTTATTTTTGTTTTACAGACCCTGGTGTGGAGGAAGATGTGCAGTACAAACACAAAGCAAAAGAGTTGTTGTGTGAGAAAGGAGAATAACACAGCAGAGAGACCACACCTGTCATGTCATGAGTGGGATCATCCCAGGCAGCACATACACAATGTCAGTCCCCTCCAAGTTTTGGTAGGTCCCCAGCAGGTGGAAGTGCTAGAGGGAAGCTGGAAGTGCATCCTGTGGTGGTCTGAGATGACTCAGGAGAAGCTGATGGCTCTCCAAACTCAGAGCAAGTTTCTGTTGGCATAACAAGGAGCAACACACTGAATGCTCATAATTGTCCTCCATTGAGGAGGTTAGTTATGCTTAGGCAGTGGATAAAGGGGTTAAAGTACCCTGGAGATGTACAGAAGTTTGAGAGAGGGTTTTGTTTTGTGGGGATAAGTGTTTGGACTATTTTTGAAATTTCTAGGGCTAAAGCAATGCCTAGGGCTGTTGCAACCAGGGCGGTTATTTTAATGGAAAGTGGTACAGCTGTTGGAGGGGCTTCTGTGGGGATAATGACTGAAGTGATGAGGAATCCTGCTAGGATGCTTCCTAGTGCAAGGTGAGTAACTGGAGAGGTTACTATGGGGCTGTTTTCATTTATTGGGGTTAGAGGCAGGATTCAAGCAAAGCCAGTCTGTACTCGTACAGTCATGCAGCTTGTGTATACTGCAGTGAATGTTGTGGCTAGTAGCAACCCTCTGTCTTCACCACAGAGGAAACAAGCTTTGGTGATCCCCTTCTCGGCCATGGTGAAGACTTCTCTTGCCTGTTAAGGCAGAGTATTTCTTATTCCCCAGGAAAGAAGCAAGTCCTTCCTTTGCTAAGCGTGCTGCTTGTATCAGCTCAGTGCAGACACTTCAGATTCCTGCTGGAACAGCCCTGCCTGAAACGTTGCTTCCAGCACTGAGGCTAAGGACCAACTCCAAACCATTTGAAGAATAAAGTGACCTTTACCAGTGCACTCTTCTAAGTAGGAAATGGGCCTGCTCATGTGCTTGTGTAAGCTGTTCTGAGCATCATTCTTAGCAGATATTGACAACAGAGGAAAAAATAGATGAAGAACACTTAAGAAAGCTGTTAAATGTGTAACTGGAGCACTGAGCAACCTCAGAGAGCAAATACATACCCTAGACAGGCACAGTCCAGAATCCAGTTTGTTTGGGAAGAGAGGGCTCTTAGTGCAAGCCACATATTGGGCAACTAAAGTGCTGCTATCCTTCTTCAGTCCAATTTTAAACACTCTCATGCCACCTATAAAAGTGATGTATGTCCTGAAAAGAGGTTGTGGAAGAAACTTTGTTCTATTACTTGTACAGATAACTGAGGCCTAAGGAAATATTTCATTCAAGTTAACAATCTGTGAGTAAGAGCAACAAAAACTTTTGAATTCTGATTCTTTTGCTTTTTCTGGAACTCAGGGCCTCAGATGCTGACACTTTAGAATTCGTTATAAGATTAAATTAGGTTGAAAATCTGGAGGTTTAGTTTTGCTTCTAACAGAAATGCATTCCCTATGTTAACTGTGGAGCATCCTCCTCCTCCTCATCCTCCTCCTCCACAGCCCTGACCTTTTTACCTCTTCCCAGGCGGGGAACACAACAGAATAGGCACTGCCCACAGCTCTCCATTTGCTGCCCCCAACTCCCAGAGCACAGAAAGAAGATGTTCTTAATATACTTTCTTTTTCCTTTGTAGGTATGTTTAAATTACCTTTGAACAGATTGTAGTGGTCACGGATCTTTTAAATTGGAATCCAAATTCTTTGCAAGTGGCTTATGAATGCTCACAGCGTGGGACTGCTTCACCCCTCTCCCACTTCTGAAGCTGGAGAGGAGCATCAGTTCATGGTGGAGAACTGGGCAGCTTGGGTGAGATGATTAAACTCTGAGGACCACAGAGAGAGGCAGGCCTGGACTTAGGAAAGAAGTGAGCAAGGGCAGATAAATAACCTGTGAAGAAAAAAAATCTAATTGCACAACACAGTCCAGGCTTGTCATGTCTCTTTTGTCATCCACTCCCTGCTCCCTCCAGCATGGTTTCTCTAAGAGCTGAGTTTTTAAACACCTTTTATCTGCCTCCAGCAACATTTGTGTGCTGTGGAAGGTAAGAGAGTAAAATGGGCCAAAGAGCACATGCACAATTGCCTCTTGAGTAAATGTCCCCTTGTATATTGGAACTAGATGGTCTTTAGGGTCCCCCTATTGAAGTCATTCAATAAATCAGGAACAAAACTGAAGCTTCTTTCCCCTTCTTTTCTACGCTTAAAAATAAAAATTAAAAAAAAAATACACACATTAAATTTAGTGGGAGTTACAGTGGAAGTTCTTCTTCCCTCTTGTAAAGGTTTTAAAGGTTTTAAAGGCCATTCTGCCGTGTTTGCTATCTGTGTGATGGGGAGTTGTGGAGACAGTTATGGAGAGGTAGGAGAGGAGGGTGAGGGTGTTTAAACAATATGCAAAAGGCATCTTCCCTTGCTCGGAAAACCTTCTGTACATCCTTGTACTTTTGACCACTCAGATGCCCCTCCCAAGCTCCAGAGATAGATTAGGGTTTAAATACACTTGCAGAAGACAGCCTGGTGTGCCCCATAGTCTGACTGATGTCTTCATAAATTGTGGTCTGAGGTCCTTGCTCCTTTGCCAGTCTGTGCAGCAGCATTATCAGATGTTCCTCACCAGCATCAGCCACTTCCCACACAGCTCATAGAGGTTTAGAAAAGCAGAGCAGAGCACACATTTCCAGCTCCAAAGCACCCTTGGTCAAGGGGCAAATTTCTGACCCTTGTGTCATTTAGGGAGTTTGAATACAGCACAGAAGAAAGAGCTTCTCATAAACGTCTGGTTAGAAAGCATAAGTGTTGGTAACAGCCTAGCACAAAGGGAATTGAATGAGTGGGTAGGACAGTCCACATTTCCTTTTGTGTCTAATCACTAATCAGAAGGAAATTTCTCCAGCACAATTTTCTCAGAATAAACAAAAATTGAGAAGAGTAAGCAATCATGATAGGGACAGGCAAAACATGTATTATACCTCAGATTGGTCTGGTTACAGCAGGAGAATTGGCCTTCTTTCTTCACTTCTGTCTGCAAACCAATTTGGTCATTTCAGGGGAGATAATTTTGCTCTCCATTACACCCTTAAGCTGGTGAAAGTAGTAAAACTAATGCCTGAAAATGGAAGGTCTCACGCAAGGCATTTCAGTGACTCGGAAGATGAAGGACATGAAAAAAACAGCATTTTACTTCATCTGAGTCTCAGCCAAACTTTGCTGCTTGTTGCTGGTCTTGGAGCTTCTGGGAGTTTGCTTTTCTGGCTTTCTTGTCTATACTGAACTGAAAAAAATACATCCTTTAAAGTTTTATCTCCTCTGTTAAAACTATTCACTTTAATAGTCTCTTTCTCATGTATAAAATCTTAATATTTTTAATGACATTTTTTATTTAAAAATAAGCAAAGTGTATTTGAAAGATAGTTTTGCTTTTGGCTTTAAGCCTTTAAAATGCAAACCAAGTCTACTAAGGTCTCCTCTGTTAAAATATGGAAAGTGTTTCTACTTTTTCCAACAATTTAATAAAAGTTTCTCTACCCTGCTGGGTGCATTTGGAAGTAAAAAAGAAATTATATAGACTATATTATTGATCATTCCTGGTGGAACACCAGCAATAATAAATCATATGGAACTGCACAGTTCATTAGACATTGACAGGGTGAGGTACTGCCCTTCTGGAGCATGTGGTGCAGACAGCAAGCAGATGCATTATAAAATGCCCTATTTTTATTTAACTCTTCAGGGGCCCTTAAAACTCAAAAGAATTGGTTTCAGAAAAGTTTCACTTTCTTTTAGTTTGATTAGGCATTTGTGGAATATACACTGAAGACTGGGGGTAGCTTTGGTTTCACAGGGAGTCGACTGGAAAGCCAACAGTTTGCTTTTCTGAAAAACCAAATTGTCCTGTATCTACAATCTGGTTTCCTTCACATACAAATCCCATCTCTACCAAGTCTTCAAAGAAACAATAATGAAAGCTAGAAATTCAAAATCTGATGGACAGCATGGAAGATGGACAGTCAGTTTTGGCTGTTATTATTTACACATCTGATGGTGTTGTCAGCATTACTGATGTCGTACTGATGTTATTGGAACTTGCTTTTCCTGCCACTAAATGAATACAGAAGCAGGCACAAGGATGCCATACATCACTGCAGCCATACAAATGGATTAATCAGCTCTCATTAGTTGCTAGGTAACAGTGCCTTGACCTTAGTGTCTCTTCAGCCAAAGAGGGATGGGGATGTGGAGACTTTTCCCGTGTGTGCTGCGTGGCCAGACACACATTGTGCCCACATCTGCTGCTGGCCAAGCTGCACAGCTCATCCACCTGCAAGCTGCACTACACTGCTAAATAAATTAGAAAACTAGATGACTGTTCACCTGATAGCATTTCTTACAATTTCTGTCAACACATCTTGTGCTTGTCTGCATCAGATTGACTGAGATGCAAATATGATTCAGAAAGTAGTTACAAGGTCCAGAAGCAGTAGAGTCACCCTTTCTGTTAGTTTCTGTTTATAAATAACTATGGTTCCACAATATCTGGTATTACCTGGGTTTAATTACACAGCTGTTATGTTATGTGCACCATACAGCCCTTCAAGATCCCAACCAAAATTGTAGAAATCATAAATGCAGGTGAAAAATTGTCTCTGCTCTGACAATTTGCATTACAAACAGATGAAACATGTAAAAGGTGAAGGGAATGAAGAGAGATCCCCATTTAATTGGGTGAACAGCAGGCAGTGAGGCACAACCAAATGAAGAGACCCGTGTGGAGATTTAGGATGAGCTGTAGCAAAGCCAAGAACTCAGTTTCTGCTTTGTTACTTCTCTGTAGTCCAGAGGGAATATTCATGGTCACAACCACTTGACCCAGAAGTTGCTTTTTCACATGGAGACTTTTACATGCATTGCATGCCATCCTTGGAGTAGGACCTAGGAACAGTGTAATGGACTCTGTTTATTTCAGTTAAAACCACAGAAATTCTTGGGAGAATGAATTGCTTTATTCAGGATTAAAGCCCAATGCACATTAAAAACATACAGACTTTTATTAGAATGAAGACAGACATTAAAATTCAGCAAATAGATAACATCTAAAACTACTGCTTTACTTTTCTTTTTTTCCTTAGACTAAACAGACTTTAATTCAATAGTGACATCAAGATGTCATTAAAATTGCATCAGGAAATTAATGGAGGAACATTAATAATAGGTTAAACCACCAATTAGTCAAATCACCAAATTAATGCAGCAGGAGATTGAATCATGAGATTAAAATAACAAAGAATCTTTACTTGCCAGTTCTTCAGACTGAAGGGAACTAGCATGTTTGCTTTAGTTTAAACCCACAGCTAGAAGGTTTGCCCAAGGCAATAAAATTAATTTGGTCTCAAGGAGTTACAGAAATCAAGTTGTGGTTTACTTTGAGTGATGATTTAGTGCTAATTCAAGAATTTTCCTTAAAGCTCACCACTTCCATAATGACAAATATTTCCTTTTTTCACCCATATTGTCAAGACAGATGTACCAGCTTGTTTAAAAGGAGAAAGTTTGTTGGAAGCAAATGAGTATTTTAGACATTGTATTAGTTTTGCTAATCTGGGAATATATCTCAGTGAAATATGCCAAGATAAATACAAGATTTGGTTTTTAATACCTTCTTTACGTGCACTTTACAGAGAGGTAGACATTCAACCCCTGGACATACGCAAAGGACATATTTATTTTAAAATTCATTCTAGAAAAGGAAAAGAAAAAAAAGGAGAAAACATGATGGGTTGAAACGCTTCTGTTCAAGATATGACTTGCAGTTAAAAGGACTTAAGGAAGAAACACTGGGGCCTGACCACTTTGTCAAAGAGGATCTTTCCAGACAGCAAGAGTCCAGTCAAACTGCCCAGTGCCATCATCAGCTCCCTCCTGCTCTACCCCTCCAGGTGTCATGGACATCCCTGCACATGCCAGCCCAAAAGACTTTGTGGGCTTTGTCCTTTGTCCCCTCTTTGTTGCTGAGCCAATCTTTGTGAGCAGTCACTCAGCTCAGCCCAGCCCACCCCACCTAAACAGGTTTCTGTCACAGCCCCCCACAAAACTCCTGCTGAAGGCTCCTGCTGCCCAGAAATGTCTGCCCTTGCAGTTCCAGGCAGTAAATCATTTCCCCAGGAAACAAACCCAAAGGGGCAGTCCCCAGACCTTCTCTCAGGGGGTGGCAAGGAGGTGCCTTATGGCACATACAGTCTCTGGCAGCATCTGTGTGTCACACGAGTGGCTGGGGCCACAGAGGCATTCCTGAAATGGCACAACGTGTCCAAGACAGCTGAGTGTGTCATCCCTCAGCCCACAAAACCATGGAGCTGGGAAATGTGACCATATTTGTGCAAATGGTTCTATCTGGCTTCCAGTGACTTCTCCCAGGAAGCAAAGGCATTTGCAGTGTGAATGGCTGGTGGAGGTTTCTGAAGAGCAGGTTCCACCAAACCACGTCAGGAGACCGCTAGCCAAACTGAAATATTCATTAAACTGTGTTCTCAGAACAGCCATTCTGGAGTGTACCCACCATCTGCAACAGTCACACTGAATTTCAGAAGGGATTATGAGGATAATATCTGATTCACCATTTTCATATAACTCATTTTGGTTTTCTTTCTTTCTTCAGGCAGGATTACTTGCTGGGTCTTCTTGTATCTATTTTTGCAAACTGCCAGCAGTTTTTAATCACTGACAGTACAAACCACAAGGAGCACAATTGCTCTTGAAAGAAGGAAGTTTGCAGGGTGGGTTTGTTTGTTTTCTTTCTATTGGTCAGATATACTTTAGATCTTGGTAATCCACGGGCAAGTGATTAAATAAGTTAATAGAGAACAAACACTCCATTGCTGTACAGAACAGTTCACTAATGGGATTTTTAAGATGCTGAAAGGCTTTACCTCAATGGAGATAGATAAAACTAAACAGATTTGATTTAGAGAAGAGAGTTAGAGTGAAACAGGAGAAAGGTTCAAAACTTTTTGGTGTGCTTAAAAATAAGGATAAAAGTCTAGCTCATTATCTTCTTAATATAAAAGTCTGGGAAAACAAAAAGCTAGACTGGGAAAACTAAATCCAGCTACCTCTCTTTTTTGTTTTTCACATGTCCTAACAATAATACAGCAGGGTGAAAAGATCAGGACCACTTTATACACATTGTGCTAATTACTGCAAGTACTTAAAGTTGTAATTAGCTTATTATACTACAGAGAACCTAACATGGCATTTCTTTCAAAAAAATTTCTCTCCAGATCATTAGTGGGAAAGCTAACAACATCTGCTTCAAATAAAATCAACCAATTAGCACAGGCAACTTCGCATAGTTTGCAATCAGAGAATTATATTGTGCCAAGTGCTAATTTCAATGTGAATTCTATCTCCTTCTTATATCCCACGCTTATCTGCCAGCACAGCTGGTGTTTAACACCACTGACTTCAGTGAAGTCTCCAAAAACTTATGTTAATTTGAAGTAACCTAATCAGAAGTGTGCAATACAGACTGGGCTTGATCTCAGCTTAATTAAAACTGACCTTGTCATTTCACTGCATATAAAACAGCAGAATCTTATCATTTATCACTCAGCTATGATAAATATGCAGCTTATGTGAGAATCAAGGAAGACAAGCACTGTACCAAAGGAGCTATTTTCAGATATCAAAGCTTGGTTTTAACACACTGTAAAATGCCACTCGCCTGTGGCTGCCAGTAAATAATTCAAATAGTTCAGAAAGCCCAAAGTAAGCTCCAAAACCTCCTTCTAAAATTACCAAGCAGGGCATCACTGCCAGGCTTTCTCATTTTGATGCTATCAGAATTACACATCAAAAGCTGGCTATTGTCACTGACAGTAGCTGTGAAACACAGCTTGCTTTTTAAACGAAGTTTGTCCTCGTTCTGTTTTAATGTTACAGTTTCCCAAGCAGATGAGGTGAAAAAAATGAACTTGAAAATGAAAAAAGTGTATTGGCAGAGTTCAACATAGCAAAACATAGAAATCAGAAACTAACTTGAAATAACTTTTTTTTACTTCACTTTATAATTTAAATCAAATAATGACAATTTGGTTTACTTGAGTGTGTTTATCAGTTACATTTGCTCTCAGGTGTAGATGGTTTCCAGGATCAAACTTTAGACATCCAAAGTTACAGTTTCCTGTGGAGTTAACACTGGGGAACAAGTTTACTCTGTGTGTTCTGACTCAGTCTCTGAAGGACTCTACCACTCATCCCTCACCCATCCCATGCCTGATGTTACTTTATTCCCCTGGGATCATCCCAGCAGATTCCTGCACAGGTCCCAGATCTGAGCCTGCAAACAGACACAGCTACAGGGACAATTCCTGTCAGAGGCTTATCTTATACCAATGAAAAATCTAAGCTGTTTTGTCACATTGGTTGATAGTCACTCACATGGCAGAAAAAGCAGCAATGGAAGCACTTTTCCTGTCAGAATAACTGCATCACAGGTGACAGCTTCCCTCAGCAGAGCAGCAGTGACCAGCCACACGTGCAGGCATATCCTACTGCAAATGCAAGGTACATTGCCCTAATCCAAATCTTTCTCCATAGTGCTGGCAGTACAGCGCACCTCATGCTTACTGAGGGCAAAAGGAAGCACAGCCAGCTCCCAAACCTCACTTGAAAGTCGTTTGATCCAACACAGACATCTTCAGCATGTACTGCAGGTGTCCCTGGAGCAGGGTCCCCACTGCAGGGAGCAGAGAGGAGAGGGCACAGCCACAGCACCATTCATCTAAAAGCAAATACCTAAAACCAGCAGATAAATTGAACTCAAAAATGCCTTGGCTGTGTAGCTGGAGCTCAGTGTGACTGACTCAGAGATGCCCACACATGCTGCAGATGGCAAGGTGGGGTGAGATGCACCAAGACCTTACGCTTGAGCAGCTTGTCCTGCCTGCCCCCAGCAACATAAAGCAGCTGCCAGAAACAGACAAGCAAACACATACACCTTAATCCTGACTTCAATGGCTCTAGCAGGAAGGTCTCCAATTAGATCTGGCCTACTTTTCTAATTATTGTGGTCCAGTCTCACCTGTTTATGAACAGCTCTCCCTGTACCATGTTCATGGTTATTTCCTGATTAGTTGCTCATGTGCTTGCAGAAGGTTAAGCATAGTTTCTTCTGCTGGTAGGTATTCAGCTTTTTATTTTAGATTTTTATTTTAGGGCTTTTTTTGACATTTCAGCATGTCCAGAGTCAACCTTTCTTCCTCCTCCTCTCTCACATCCTGTTGTTCTTGAAGTTGCATCTTTAGCATGGAACAAAGGCAAGCAGCCCAAGTGACTATGCAAGGATAGGGACAGCAGTGTGTGAACAACCTTGTCATATGCAGCAACAAGAATAAATAATGAATAATAATCAGACCAAGATACTGTAGTTTCTCTTGGCAGCATCCCAATGTTTCCCTCTTATCCTTCTGTCTCCAAGACCCTATGAGTCTGTATGCATACTAATGCAAATGTATATTTGTGAATATATGCACACCTAGGAAACAGGTATAAATCTAATAGAGCATAAATCGGATCTTATACATGTAAATGTATCATCCTTGGTATTCAATCCATAATAAAAGCTCCCTCTAGAACAATGACTCACATAAAGCAATTGAAAATGTATCCAACAGCTCTTTTGAGTGAAACTGAATATTACACAGACAAGTCAAGAAGGTAACAGTTTATGACAAAACATAAATTAAATTAAATTGATCATCATGGACTCATTGTTAGGACTGGATCACTTAGAGAATAAAGCCAAAAAAATAATTCCTTCAAAGTTAGACTTCACTACATACTGTAGGCGGCAAGATAAAAGCAGAGAAACCTGGAAACCTACTTCTAATAAAGACTCAGTAAATACTCTCACAAGTTAAGTAATAATAGAGGCTCTGAAATTACTTAATATGGGATACTGAAATATCAAAGCTACATCCTAGTCAAGCCTTTTTATAAGGTCTGCCTGGTACAAGCCCCGTATGAAAGGGCTGTGAAGCTCTGTGCTCCCAGATTTAGCTGGTTTATAAGAAAGCCTTACTAATTAAAGTGGAAAGGTGGCTGGAGGTGAAATTATAGGAAGCTGAGAGGTCACATTCACATTGTAACAGAAGTCACAAAAGTACAGAAGTTATAGGGTGAAATGCAGCTGCTGCTCCCTGGATGGAATGTGGTTGGCACACTGGAAACCTCTCCCATGGTGATTCCATGTGCACACAATCTGCAACCACAGCACCTGCTATGGGATGGAATGGAGCATGGAGCAGAGTGGAGACACCACAGCCAGGCTCTGCTGGAATCCTCCGAGGGAGGGCAACTCAGTGGTGCTGTGCAGCTGATGAACCCCAGAACATCTGTCAGCCAGGGGAGAGAGGAGGAGTGGTATTGCTGCCAAGGCAGCAGCTGTGGTGAAATCACTCTCCTCAGATGAGCCTGGTTCATTATAATCTAATTGTAATATTAGCACACACCTACATCCCAAAGGTACCCCCTCCGAGGTACACCCACCCCTCAATGTGCCTGTGCTCTGTGTTTTATTGGCTGCATCTTTAAGAGCAGAGTTACACCAGTCAGCAGTAACCAAGCTATGCATGGCTGGAGTGACTCAAGCTCCACCTAAAAATGAAAAATAGTATAAAACTAAGTGGAGACTGGGGAGAAGTAAGGGAAGACTCCATTGTAATTGCTGAGATCCATCAATGAGCTGAACCTATCTCCTCTCCCACAGGGACTCCTCTTGGGTAAGAACCACAGTCTGTGTCTGAATGCTTTTATTGAGTATTGCAGTTTGTCTCTGCATTGCTTTGAATAAATTTTTGCAGTCAGATACTGTCACCAACAGATACTATCAAACCTTCACCTGTCACAATTTTCTATTAATAAAGACTGTTATTCCACAAACTGTGAGTGTGAGTCCTTCACAGGCAGTCTCCAGCAGCAGGGAACATACCTGAATAATGTGGATGACCTGCCGAGGGCTCTCCCTTATGCTGTTGGTGTGTGCTCCTGGACAGGTCAGTCAGACCAGCCTCTGACCCAGCAGGGCTACTCAGAGAAGGGTCCCCTCAGAGGACACTGACAGGCACGAGGGTCTCAGCTTTCCTGGGCCACTGACAGACAATTCAAACACTAAGGGTCGAGAAAATCTCCCTTTATCATGTGACAACTAGAAAAAGTTCTGAGAGGCTTGTACAGTCTTAATTATGTCTTAGTAAATACCTTCTACTTCCTTTGCACTACACAATAATGCATTGGAACTAGAGAAGCCCAAAGGTGTTTGCTGATTTACCTCCCTGCACAGAACCATATAAAACATAGCCTTAGACCTAGCCCAGAGGCTGGTATTCAAAACTGAAGAAAAATTATTATGATTGGGTAAGACACTTGTTTTAAAGTTAAATAAAATATATTTTAGCTCAAGTCAACATCTCAGCCCACCATCAGGGAAAATAAATACTTTTTCAAAGCTTTTTATAGTCTGCTAATTATTATGGGTTTTATTATGCTTCTTCAGCAATGGCCACATGGCTGGTTTGCAGGAAGAGTGCACAGTTAGGCAAGGTTCTATTCTAAGCTAGATAACAACATTAAGGGGGAGAGAAGCTTAAGTGGCATGGATAAAAACATGAAGAGATATATGGGAGAAATAGAAAATAAGATTTTTATTAAGGAAGTCAGAGTGGAGCAATGAGGGAAAGAGAAGCAGGAATAGAGCAGTAAGAAATAAAATTTGACATGGAAAAATAGTAGCTTGGAAGGAGGTGAGGGGCATAATAATTGAACAGTCATGGAAAAAAAAGAAAGCTAAGGCAATCCTCATGGTTCAAAGGGCAGAAAATTAACAAAATTAACAGCTAAAATAAAAGCACCTCCAGCTTTATAATTAATTTTCCCACCTCATCCACAATTATGACCTCTACCTCAGTGAGACTGTACACAGCAGAACATATGTTAACAGAAACTCAAGCAAATTTTGCATTTTTCTTTTCAAATGTAATTGCCTTGCATAAAGACTCAGCCATCATCTTCTTGCTGGAACAAATCAGGACATTGGACCAGAGAAGTGGAAAATAACTTTAGGATCATATGAAAACAGACCCTGCAATGGGATAAAAGTCATGAGCACAGAGGTCTCTTTCTGACAAGAATAGGAAGAGACACATGGCTGAGGGAGCAAAATTCAGGCCAAACCTCCAAGGCTGACACCACCACACTCATCTAACTCCTGAGCATCCTGTTCTCCCTCTCCCCATAACTGCAGACTCTAGCAAGCCAAGAGAGCTGTCTGGATTCAGATAAAAGGAAACATAACCATGCTGGTGGCACCAGCATTGTTGCTCACCTCATGTCTCTAATTTCTTCCTCCACGTGGTGGCTTGCAGAAGAGAGGAATGGCATCTTGCTAAATGCATTGTGTTCTACTGCTTTGAATGTGTACTGGAAAGGAGAAATTGCTGTTAATCATACATGTAATAATTACAGACATATTAATCCACATGTTTTAAAATATGAAAAATTATGTATCCCATTTCCAAAGAAGAATGTAGTCCCTATCCAAATAAATCTCTAATTATGTTTTTATAAATTTAAAATTTATTTATTATATTTATGTTCTATAAATGTCTATGTAGATTCAATATGTCCTATGCACAATGTATTTCTGGCAGGCATGAAAATCCTTTTCTAGCTTTTTAGTAAGTGTAGACTGCAGGTCTACATATCACATGTCTGCAGAGTGCAGAACACAGCAGAGGTTTGATAACCAAGCAGCACTGTCATACTACAAAATAAAAAAAAAAAAACCAAACAATGCACCACCTCAGTAACAAGGAGACCAAAAGGTTCATGGTATTGTTCAAGAGTTACTTAGTGCGTTAAGTGCCTTGAATTGTTCAGAATTATTTTTATATGCATTCATTTTACATGTATTAGGTTTCAGCTTGATCTCATCATGTCCTTATGAGCTATATGTTTTAGTTTATACAGATTAATTATATGTAATAGCTTATATTTTATTGATTTGATTTTAATTTCTGCATCCACAATTCAGATGTGTGCAATCCAGGATGCCCACGTTTCCCAAGAAAGTTTTTCAATCTCTCTCTCCTTCCCCCTCTTTTAGAGAGTTCTTACCTTTTCACTCCATGATTGAATTCAAGTGGCTCTAGTGCCTTGCAATAACAAAAAATTAGACTGGCAATACTCACAGCTTTACAGCAATGCCTCATTGACATTCAGGTATCATGACAGAATGATGGAAATCATCAGACCTATCGGCTCTGGTTTTAATAATGCTCCATGAAACTGTTCTTCAATATGCTACTGGAGTCTATGTAAAAAACTGATGGGAGAAGTCTAAACCCATAGAGTCTATTCATATAAATACAACTCAGTACAAGCTGAGCCCTAGTACATAACTTAAAATTGAGCTTCAGTCAGTTGCTGGCACATGCTCGAGGATTTTAAAAAGTACAAAGGCAATTCTCCAAATTACATACCTACTGACAGCTGACTTTTTTGAATTATTCAAAAGCAGGAGCTTTTGGCAATCAATGCATCAAGCTGAACAGAGTTAAAATGTAGAGTAGTACAGAAGTTGTAAGATTTAAAATGTATGTCACCTGAAAGTGTGCTGCCCCTGTGCCAAACCAATAATGCTTGGTACAAAAAAGTGTAAGTTAGTGTCAGAGTTGGGGGCATCTGTGTAACCTGTAGTGCCAGCCTGAAGATGGGCAGAGTGGTCAAGGCACCTGTATATCCTTCCTCAACTTCAGCCTGACTTTCCACTTAGCTACCTTTAAATTTGTTTTTAATAAATTGGTTTCAATTATATTATTTCTCCTCCTGCATTCACAGATGCTCAGTTTTGTCCTTCAAGTTCTGGCTCAGAAGTCCCCTTATCAGAGGCCATAACATTCTAAGAAAAATTGTTCAGTTAAGAGACATTCATAAAGCTGAGTCCCCTGCAAAAGAATGTAACACCTTGGCTTTCAGTCATACTGTGTGAGAACTGCTACAAGAGAGATTGTACTTAAGAACAAGAGAGATTGTACTTAAGAATGTTTATTGATACAATTTCATATTAAAAAAACCAATTATCATTGCCCCAAAAAACCAATTATTGTTATTACTATAATCATAATTATAGTAATACAGTTTTGAGTATGATGTTCTGTAGCATTTGGGAAGAGTATTATTTCCTTCTGGCTGCTGCTTTGCCCCTCCATATCAAAGCCTCTCTAATATTTCATGTGAATTAATTACATTTTAGCCAGCTTTTGCCATTACTAAAACATGATCTCATTCACAGTGTATTTTTACAAATTATGCGAGGGATGTGACCCTACAGCAATTAAATTTAAAGTTTTACCCCTCTGGGACAGAAAACAAGAGGCAAAGTAGCACTCACAGCAACATAAGAACACCAAACAGTAGGGATTTACTTAAAGATTTTTTCCTTTTTCTGAAAATATTGTTACTGCCATACTCACCAAGTAAATACCTTCACTGCTGGGTATATTGACATTTGTCCTAAAATTATTAAAATGTCTGCATTATAACTGTAGATAAAATCAGAAGATAGCTGTCTTAGGTTTGAAAGTCACTAATCCTAACCCTTTCCTTTTTATCATAAAAATGGAATTGAGATCCTTGTTCCCACTTACGTGAGCTTTGTTCTCTCAGTGCTGTGATTCACCTGCTTCCTGTCACTGCAACAAGTGAAATATGAGCTGTGCTAGGAGGATGAGGCAGAGCTCTCAGACTGGGCCAGGCTTTTACAAACACAGAGCAGTCCTTAAACTGCCAGCTCTCTCTTCAGGGACATCCTGTCTGCAGTGACAACTACTGCTGCAATGCTTATTCAGTAGCAACCGTGAGGCTGCCAACAGGTGACTTGAGCCAAGGTTTCCTTTCATCTATTGTTGCTTAATGGGAACAAAAATTATTATAAAGGATCGGCCAACATGACAAAATGCTACAATTATCCTAAGAGTAATAAATATAGGTGCTTTAGCAAGGGAAGCAGAGCTATTCTCCAGAAAAGCTGACCTCGGTACATCATTTACATTTTTGTTTTCTGTCTTTGCTTTAATGGTTAAAGAGAAGTAGAAATATAAAAATACTTAATTTCTCTAAAAATTAAGAATGAATGCACCACAAGGAAGACCAGCCCACATATGATGTTTTCTATTTCTCCTTGCTTCCTTTGTTTTAGAACTTTTACCTCCCATGAGTTATTTTACTCATTCTCAGAGGAAAAGATCATGTTTGGGAAAACACCTAAGTTCTCCCAAAGTTTGGCAATACACAAATAAAGACTTTTCCAGGATTATTTCTGCATTCATGAAGATCAGGTATACTAAGTATAATTTTATTAAATCTGGTAGGAGATGCCAAACCCAGAAGACCAAAAGAGGCAAGGCTGCTGCATCTCCATGCCTCCAGATCCAGCAGGATCCATGTATTCCCAGCAGGTCCCTGCATACACAGCTATACAGCACATATCTATGTAAAAATCCAACAAGCCACACACACACAGGAAATGGGTCTCTCAGGCCATGCTCACACTGTGTCCCTGGAATTTGTCTCAGAGCCTCTGATCCCTCTAGAAGTCAGCTCTCAGCCTCTCTGGTCACTCTAGTATCTGGCCTCGACTTATGGCTCAAACATTTGGTCATTTATCTATGTCACCAGCAAGACTGGCTTAGTATTTCGTACTGATCACCCCTCACATGCCCCATGTGCCTGTATCCTGCTCCAGCTGGTGGAGCAGACCTACATGCACACAAAATAAAGAGTTCCTCACCCTCAAAAATATTAATGGGATTTGGTGAGAAGACCAGGAGCCAGGCATGACCAGCAACCTTTTTACGTGGAACCAGCCCTTTACCCCTCCCTTTTCACACATTCTTTTCCTCCCCAAATCAGCTAGATACATCCCATCCCCCACTTTTAATTCCCCTCCAAAATATCCCATAGAAATCTTGTGCAGTCCCAAAATACAATTTCTGGCTTCTCATAAGTTTCATATTCCCAAAGGCTATCCAAAAGGTGATCCAGAGACTCTTTCCTCTGAGGTATTGTGGTGGGTGTCACTCTCAGACCACAGGACAGGTCATGATCCCAAAGAAGCTGGGGAAGAGGTTAGAAGGGTCTTATAAATGTTCCACATTGCCACTGTTCATCTGTGCTCCCCTGTCTGTGTGGGCACGAGGTTTTTTTTATCTATTACCCAACAAAACTGACTGCCATGTCATCAGAACACATAACGTGGGATAAGCTACAGGAGAGAATAAATGCTGCAGGCTGAGACAGAAAAGATGTTCAATGCTGCCAGCTGTGTGATGAGCCAGTATTGATCCCACAGAAAGTACATCCATTATACAAGATGCAGTTGGCTCCATGCTGATAAGTCATTGAGGAGAAGGCAATGATATACAAGAATCAATGCAGGCCCCCTCTCTCTTTTTCCTGCATGATAGCACAACGGTATTGGGCTTTTCCACACCAACTCAGCTCTCTTTCCTTCACCCACTTTTACTTCCTTGGAATTATATTTTTCCTCATGCACAATCCTCATCTTTCTTTATTTTTACTTTTCCCATGCCCTTTTTAAGATACATGCTTCAATTTGGCCTGATGTGGGAGCTAAGAACTGTACATTACTATACCTCAGTGTTAGCTGCCCCTATCTGATCCCCAGGAGGTTTGGGATTTTTTTTCATTTGCACTGCAAAATCATGTACACACTTGGACATGCTTATGTTGTGTTTGGCTCTGCATCTAAATGCTATCAACTTGCTCCTTCCAGCCTCTACTTCAGGAACAGACATCATTACAAGCATTTACAGCAAAGGGTTTGCAGAACTGGTAGGTCTGAAACAGGCTTGACTTAGCAACTCAAGAGAACGGGTAAGAATTTCAAGGTGTCCGGGGAAGGAGTAACAATTAGGATAGAAGATGACATCAGAATCCAGAGGTTTTTTTAGAGTGATGTAACTTCTTGAGTAATTCACTATGCAGTGGTCACCGTGACCCTTTTCTACCAGTGAGACCATACACACATCCACTTTCACAAAAATTCAGATACTATGTCACATAGTGAGAGAACCAGAGAATTGCTGATTCCAATGAGTAGAAAATGTATAGCACCTGCTACATATGCTCTTCCCCAATCATGTTATGGATATCTGAGTGTTCATGTGGCAGACATGAAGCAAATTTTAATATTATATTTACCAACAGTCCTCTACAATTCCAACAGATAGGTTGATATAAAGTCATATCCAGACAGTGGATGGAAGCAGACATCATCATGTCGTGAAGACTACATTGACAGCACTCCAGAGACAGACTTGATGATATCCTAATTAGGATAATATCATATTTTTTTTGTGGAAAAGGGCCCCTGAGTTTTCATTGGGGTGTTATATTTTGAAAGCTCTTTCTTCAACTTTGCCCCCTTTCTAAAAACTTACTTTCTAAACAACTTAAAATCAAACAAACTTGATCAAACACAAGTTTAAAAATTCCTAAAGCAGATCTTTATCCTGCTGTCAGTCTCAAATCCCTTTTAAACTACCCAGTATTTCTCTCCCTCAAAACAACTTGGCTTCTCCTAAACAATATGTCTGGGGAGAGGGGACACACAGAGCTGACATTCTGTTCCCAGAACAGGCAGGAGTAGAGATGGGCATATTGCTTTGGCGGCTGAGAAATTTCTTCCCCCTTCATGCTCATTCTTTCATTAGTTTCCCTTCTGTGACTGCCAACAACATTGCCAATTAGTGCTAATCATGGTATGGACACCTGTCCACAAGAAAGGAGGTTGAGAACAATTACACAGTCATTTTCCAAAGCACATGAAGCAGCTGTCAAACAGTAATGACTTGCAGTCACTGCTGGCATTGGCTGTACTGCAACAGCTGGCCAAAAGGTAAAATAACATTAATGCCATTATCTGCTCTCTTAATTGCTCTATCCTAGACTTTCATTCTTCCTTTACATTCCACAGCATTTAAGCTTGCAAAGAGTAGTGACAGCTATAATGCCTATGGATGTATATCTCATGTTCTTTTATTGAGTATAAGAACTTTAAAAATATGAAGAAATTTATATTTCTGTACACTTCAAGAAGATGAAGTTACAGAGATTTCCTGGTGAAACTCCTGAAGCACAGGGAGTTTTAAAATTTAAATCAGAAGTTGTAAATTTGAATTCTATGAGTTTCACATGAGCTGATCTTCCATAATCTCTACAGTTATGCATCATCTAATATGTTCCAAGAATCCTCTTTTTATGGACAAGTTCCAATGAGCTCAGGAGCTGCTGTTTGTGCCAAAACCTCTGCAAATCAGGAATCACATTCACTTCAAACTTAGGATAAGAAAATACAGACTGTGTAACTAGTAGCCAAAGTGGAAAAACATGGTTTAACAATTTCCCCATCACTGTGAAGGAACTGTTTGACAGAAACTGAAAATCCATTTTTCCATAACAGTACATCACAAGCTGCACACTGGAAGTGTCCCACCTCTTCTCGCAGTCCTTTGCCTCAATCTATACTTTATTTGACATTGACAAGTCCTACAGACAACACCTCCTTAACACAATTGATTCATTGTCAGGACAGCTCTATGATATCTATCACCTGGGCTGAGAGCCTCAGGAACACGATAAAGGGCAGGAACAGTAGGAGAAATTAATCTGGTTCAGAAAGATTTATTGTAGCCTGTGCTAACTCCTCACTACCAGTCCTTGCTAAGTTACTGTTCTTTCTATAGACTCTGCATGTGTGATTTCCCACACTTATTTTAAAAGAGAAATAGAAAGCCATCTCTGCAGAAATCGGAAGGCAGTCACTCAGTGATAATCAGCAGGGTCTAAGTTATTAGCCGCACTGCGCAGATCTCTTGAAATTCAAGTAACAGGGTATTCCTACTGTGACTTATTCTCATGGAATGGGATCTGCAGAAGAGTGAGATGAAGAAGATCCTTCATCAGGTTTGAGTCCAGCTACTGAGGTCAGATACCTCAAGCCTTGCTGCTGCATTCTCACAGCTGGAAGCCTCTCGGCTCCATCTCCTCTGGTCTCGTTGTATCCCAGGAGTGTCCCTTTCCCCATAGCAGAGACTCTGTCTGGCAGCGCCAGCTTTGCACCATGCTCTGCTGTTCTGTGCTTTCTCCAGGGCTCATCACAGCCACCTCTGCCCAGGCACAAAAAGGACCCTTCCTGGTCAGCGCAGTCAGAGCGCATCCCTTGGGTGGGCGAACGATGAGCATGGCAGCCCCACCGCCCCCGCTGCTCCTGCCGCACCCGCCGCTCCTGCCGTGTCACTACAGGACACGAAATAGCACGACGGGGACACGCAGCTCTCCCAAGGTAAAAAAGAGCACTTTTAATTTCTGACTCCAACATTTATGGATTTCCATAAGTGACGACTGGAGGGTGACGGTGCCACCTCTCCGATGACACTGGACAAACCAACAGTCCATCAAATTTCTCCTCCTCCACAAAAGAATGCAAAACAAGAAGTTATTTGCATAAAGCGTGTGAGAAAGTTCGTTACGAAAATGTAAACATCAGAAGGCTTAGAAAAACTTAATAAAACAGGGCGACACCGCCGCTCCCGCCTCTCCCGCCGCCTGCCCGGCGCGGGCGCTGCCCGTGGTGCTGAAGACATTCCCTCGGTCCCGCTCTGCCCAGAGTTCTGGATGCGGGCACCACGAGCCCATAACTCTGCAGGAAAACCATTTCTATCAGCCAATAAGCTGCATGATACGGTTTTGTCCCAGCAGAATGAGAAAAACATTTCAGATAAATATTGACTCAAGAAATGTCTCACCCACTTTATTTCTCTCTGAGACTTGATAAGTCTTCCAAAAACCTCATCAGGTTGTCGCTTTGTAATCTTCAGGTAACCTATCTGTCTGTCAGATTTGGCTTGGGGTTTTGGTCATCTTCATCACAGTGAATCTGGTGACTTCAGTCCTGTTTGCTAAAGCCAGGCTGTTTGACATCTTGCCAGTAGAGGTCAAACAATATGATATTCTGTATAAAAGTATTTTGAGAAAGAATGAATCATTAAACTTTTCATAAGGCAGATCTGATATCTACTTAATCCACAGATAAGTCAGAGTTTATGAATCACTGAGTAAGTCACATAAAGCTAACATAGTGAAAACATATATATTTAAATATTAACATTAATTTTATCAGTCCTCTAAGTACAGGACAGATGATTCCATCCAATAATATTGTTTTGGAGTTTGGTAACTGTACATCACAATCTGTTTGTTATTAAGGACACACTGGCACTATCACTACTTCAGAATGATTCTTTGAAATTTCACTCCACTTCACATAAGATGTACATTCTAGTTGCCTACATAAAAAAACACAATGTAGATGAGCATAATTATTCCCTCTGGAAAATACAAGGGAAACCAAATTATTCTGGCAATTAAAAACAGGAAGCAGATTCTTACAGCTCCAGTTTCTTGTGGATTTCTGTCAGTAAAAAACAGCTGGACAAATATAACTATACAAAAGATATTTGCATAGAAACCTACAAAAACGGGTGCCCTTGGACTCTACCTCAGCCAAAGTGCTTGGCCATTGTTGGAGCAGGCTTGTTGAATTCAGGGATACTGCTCAGAAGCTTCATGCTACACACAGGCCTAAGTATCTTTCTCAGTTAAGTCCTTAGACAAGTCTAACCAAGAAAAATCAGCATTCCATGGTAGCCAATGTCCCTTTTGTGCTTTCAGCAAACAGACCTCAACATCCAGATGATACCTGAACTATCCTAGAAGCACCTATGCATTCATCATTAAAGTAAAAGTTTTCCTTCCTTTACCATACTAGTAAAAACTCGAGTTTTTCATTTTCCAAGGATGCTAGTGCAACTCTGTAATCAAACACCAAAATCTCTTTTTCAATTGTGTTGGAAACAAGACTTAGTTTTACCATATAAACTACTTCAATGTGCAGGCACTTCTTAAAAGTATTATATCCCAGTTTGACAAAATAATAGCGACTGCATTACTTTAATTTTCAAACAGTTCAGCCAAATTAGGCAACGAAGTGGGGGGAAATGAAAATCATGTAATAGTTATGATTATATCAAGTCTAAAACTTTCCATAATGTGTTGGTTGAAGACCAAAGGAAAAAGTCTGACAAGCAGTCTGATTTGTTTCAAAAGTTCAGTTATTGCCTTTTATCTAGATCCTGCTTGGAAACAAAACATTATCAAGCAGAAATAGTAATTTCACAGTTGGCAAGACTTGCATTCAATAGCAGTTCTTACAGCACCACAGCAGTACAGAATGTGACTCATCACTCGTCCTTAGGCTGCACAGGCTCATTTTCTGACATCCAACAGCTTCTCCTTTATCTTGGTTGGGTAGGAACATTAAGGGTCTCAATTTTCCAATGTATTTCAGAGTGATTTAACTAAAACCTGAATTTAGCAAAGTAAAACTTCAGCACTTGAACTGGTTGCAATCAATAATTCAACAATGAATGGAAAGCTTACTAGACACTAGAGACAGTGATACTTATAGTTGGTTGCTCAAATACTTCATCCTTTTCTCTTACAGTAATGTTCAGGAAGGTCAGTTGTTGGCAGGATACAAAAGGTCACTAACCTCTGTTCAGGTGACAGGTTTATTTGCAGTGCACCATTATACTCCAGAAGGAAGCAGCCAGGGAGTCAGCCAACAGAGATCTAAGACACAGACACATCAACTTCAATTAAAAAAATTGGGAAAGAAAGAGCTTTCTGAGATCTTTCGTCATCAGATCATCACATGTCAGTTGATTTTCTTTGTTCTTTGAGCGGAATTTTCTCTGATACTGGGTATTTTCACATGCAAATATGGTTACCACTGAAATTGCAAGGGAATGTCCTTCTTCTAGGGAGGATGTGTTTATTTGATCTCTTTTAGGTCAGCTTTTAGAATGAAGACATAAAAGCAAGAGTTTCTCACAAATGACCATCAAAAGGAGTTGATGGAAAGCTCAGATGAAAACCTCAGTGTTACAAGGAGAGGCACAGTAAGACAGACGAATTCCCAAATTCCATCCTGGGATCCTTCAGGCTGAAGACACATGGTTCTCCAACGAGATCTAAATATGCAAATTATAAAACACACTGTCAAAAAAAAGAAGAAAAAGTTTTGATCACAAGGACACTAATGACACTTCACCTGTTCAATAGCAGCTCCACTCTCTGTGCAACCAGAGCACAAATGTGACTCTGCTGGGAAAGTCTGAAGCAATAGCACAGCTCTTCTGCATGGTAATGAGTGCTTGGCACAACTCAGCTCCTTCAAGTTGAAGGTACTCAATAAGTCCCAGCATTCCCATTAATTTAAGAGCAACATTCCCTTTGTCAATAAAGGTCACAAGATTTGATCATCCTGCATCTGCACAGTTGTTTGGAAAAAAATTAATTTGCTCAGTGAAAAAAGAAAGAATACTTTAATCATTAACAGCATTGCCCTGGTAATAAAAATGTGATGCTTCGCACCTAACCTCACCCCCAGCTGAGAAATTCATTCTAATTTCTCCTAGTGATGCAATAAGGCCTTTATTGTTAAAAAAACCTATGAGCCTCAAATTGATTATATGAACCAGAGGACTGCTGTGAGTTTCCAGTTTGTACTAAAACTCAGAAGCTGAGCAGAGATCATTTGGACCATCAGTATGGCTTTAACAAAGTAAAACAGACCAAATTGAAGGGGAAAAATCTATCCTGATCTTCAAGTTTGCCTGCAGAGAGCCCTGAAATTATAGCACACTGTAGCAAAAGATGCCTTTCTTCTTGAAATTACTGCAAGCTGACCTTATTAAGAATATGAGAAACACTGCAGGAAAAAAAAAAACATGGCACTCCACAAAATAATAACACATAGTACAGAAAATTAGGGGGAAAAAACAGTTACAATCACATTCTAACCACGTTTTCCTCTTTGATACAACAAATAACTTCCATTTTCAACAATGGGAGTTACTCACATACAACAAATGGAAAATAGGCCCCAGTCTGCTCAGAAATTGGTGTGAATGGAAAACACAGATTACAGGCAACAATAAAATATACTTCTCCTGATAGCTCACTTTTCTTCTGTTGTTCTCATTCAGAGCCAGGGAATATGTCCCTGTGTCTCTTTCCTTCTTTCTTCTTTCTTTTTGGGACATATTTTCCAATTTTTATATATTGAAATTCAAACTCAAAATACACACATTTGGCACCTTGAAAATTCTGATCTTGAAGAGATTTTTGATAGAAAGGTGGAAAATGTCTGTTTTGCACAATGAAGCATTAAAAAAGCATGGAGGAAATAGTGGAAGAAATTATCAAAATACTTCAGCTTACTGTTTATGCTTCCAGAAGCAAACATAAAATGAAAGCAAAGTATGTCTTGATACAATGTACCAACAATCTCAACAAAACTTTCATCAAATATTTTAATTCAATTTAAAAATTCTATCTCTAGGTTCACAGCATTATGCAGCACTATCATCCATAGAGTTCATAATGTGTCCTAAAGGGGCACAGTTGAAATAAAAATCTACAGAATTTCCTTGGATCTTTCCTGTTCCAGAGAGAGCCCTGCAGTAAGAAAAATGTCAGCTTTCTCCCTAGGGAGATGTCAAAGTCTGGACAGAGCGACTCAGAAACAAAGGCAGCTCTTTATGGAAGACTTTGTGTAAGCCAAGCTCTCCCCCGTGCTTGCTCAAGTTCTTTTATTGGTTTTTGTTTTTTTTTTAATCCTAAGCACAGCTATCCCCAGAGGTCACTTCACAGCATAGGCAAGGGGACATCTACTCCCCATGTCAGAAATACCCAATTCATCTGCTCTGATGAGGGTGAAGCTTTGTCTCTGCACAGTAAATATCAGGTTGAGCCACAGATGAGACACACCAGAGCCCAGCTAGCAGAGCTGAGACTTCTTTCTGACCTAAAAGGAAATCATTTTTCTAATGTGAATACAGTTTTTACTTTTTCCCTAGTCCCATACTTGTTTCATCTTTGCACGTAGCCAGTTATCCATCTCAAGTCTAACAAATACCTTTCAAAGTCTTTGAATAATTTTTTTCATTTAATTTAAAAAAAAAAAAGTAATTTAAATTACAAAAAAAAGAGGAAAATATTCCAATTAACTTTAGGAATTTTCTCAGAAGCAACCTGAAATATTGAACCCCAACTCAATATTACAGTGTCTTGGAGAGTGTCATTTTTAATGACTTAAAATTTAAAGTACCAACAATCTCACAAGATTTAACCTTTTATTTCTCATCAAAACATTCAGACATTTCCTGCCTTTCATGGTGTTAGACTAGACTGAACAGTCAAATCTTTTCTGATCACACTTTCCACCCTGCACTATTCCAAGAAAAGCTTAATCTTGTTATGACATGCCTGTGACCAGTAATGTGATGAGGGAAAAAGGAGAAAGAATTCATCAGCTAACAGGAGAATCTAGTACAGAAGAATAAGTGAAAACTAAGTAGAGAAATCTGTAATAGAACAAATATAATTGAAGAGAAATCTTCTTGGAAAGTTAGATACGAAGAACAATTTCTTATTTTGAAATTTTCCTGTTTCAACATTTCATTACTAGCCTCTTGGGGCTGTCCACATAATTGCTTAGAAACCATACTTATTTATGCACAACTTGGATCTTAGTTTAATAAATAAAAATTATTTTATTCCAGTCATAACCATTTAATATAACAGATGAAACTATTCCAAAAGCCTATTCAGAGAAATATAAAGAAAATTATTTGTCATTTATACTTTTGTCAACTTGAAAAGAGCTGCAAGGGCTTTTGAAATTTTATGGCTGCCTTTAAAAAGATGGGACTAGTGAGCCCATATATCACACATTAATTGTTACCCCTATCATCTTCTAAGATGAAGTTTTGAATATAGCTCCAAACAGGGATTTACAATCCTTGTCAATAAAGTCTGCACATTACAGAGATTAGTGGAGTAGAAAATAATGAGGAAGACACTTGCCCTTACAGAAGGTTTTCAATTGCATGTCAAAGTGGCTTGATGCATTGAGAAAAACTCTTGAAATATCACCAAGTGCAGGAGGCAGATCCCACCTACTGCATGGGAACTCAGAGATGGTACATGGGAGTTGTCAGACTGAGCAGTGTGAAGGGTTGCTTCAGGCCCTGACACCAAAAATGGGGGGATATCAAACACTAGGGAGGGATTTTGCTGCTGTTTAGGGGCTTGGCCAGTTGGGAATAGTATGGTTCAGATGTCCATGGTGATATGGAGCATATTCAAAGAAGACAGGAAGAAAACCAAAAAGCTTGAGAGGAAAGCTTGTGTTATAAGCCTTAAGGTCCCAAAATATATCTCATGGATGACAAAGCAGAGAAGAACTAGGCCTGGAGGGTCAAACAAAGAGCAGATCTGGTATAGAGCAACAAACATGTTGACTAGAGGCAAGGTCAGCCAAATGAGGAAAGATCTGATTTGCTGGCACCAAGAGGTAATTATCAGAACAGCTTATCTTCAGAATGAGATGTGGTCATTTGCATATTACATTTTGAGATGAGAAGTGTGCTGAACAGCCAAGGTGGTGCTTTCTAGTCTTGGCAGTCACTCTGGAACAGGAAAAGCAGAAACAACTGTCGTGGTTTAACTCCAGATGACAAGCAAGCACCACACATCTCCTTGTGCCCTCTTCCCCAGAGGGATGGAGGAGAGAACCACAAGGGTAAAAGTGAGAAAACTCATGGGTCAAGATAAAGACATTTTAAATAAGCAAAAGACACTCGTGCAGGTAAAGCAAAACAAGGTTTTCACTCCCTACGTCCCCTGAGCAGGCAAATATTCAGACCTCTTCACAAAAGTAGGGCTCCATCACTCATAGCAGTGGCTTGTGAAGACAAACACCTTCACCCCAAATGTCCCTCCCCACTTCCTCCTTCTTCTTCCAGTTGTATATGCTGAGTATGACATCACATGATATAAAATATCGCTTTAGTTACTGGGAGTCAACAATCCCACCTGTGTCTCCCCCTCTCTGACCCTCTTGCCCTTCCAAGACAAGACTCCTCTGACCCCATGAACCATCTGCTCGAGCTGCACCACAGCAGTGCTTGCTTTCCATTTCTGCCTGCAAAGAGAGCTGATGTGCACACTACCACGATGGGTAGTCTCAGCCATTGGGTGTGATTCAATGAATTTCATGCCTTGTGACATCTAGGTTTTTATTTAGATTTGTCCTCAAACACTGTCCCAGGGTCAGGGGTGTGCAAATGTCACTGGCACAAAATAACACAGGGAAGGGAGAGTAACTCTAAAACACTTTTATAACAAATAATTATCCCACCCATACCTGTTTTTTATTTAGGAGCACTGATTTCCTGCTTACCTTTCCTAAAAGAAAGTGTGAAATGTTCTACCCTGGCCCCTCTGTGATAGCAAATTTGGCTTGCACATAGGTACCTCTGTTTCTACATCAAAAAATAATGTTTATTTTTACTTTTTTTAAACCAGGACTATGCAAACAAATGTTCACAGTCATATGTAGCATTTGTCCAAGAGCCAAGTATTTAGCACCCTCATCCTGTGACCTTCAGTGAAAATGAAAATGCTCCCACCTTACAGCAGATGCCAATCAGCGCAGCAACACCCACACCATTTTTATCACATTACTACATTAAACACGGAGCAGCATTTAGTAGAAACAAATTTTGTGAGGAATGTTTAAGTTGCAGCTGGGGGGTTATTTTTAAAAACAATAAAAATGTCAGTGATGCAAGGGTACAAAGATATGTGGCAGGATGCCCATGTCTCAGCCAAGGAAACAGGAGCAGATGACACCAAATATGCTATAGGCTGTTAGTTAGAGGAGTGTGCCAACAGTGCAATGTGTTACTACACAGGAAGCCTGAGTTCAGAAGCAACAAGAGCTTGTTGAAACTGCAGCTAAAATGGTGTTCTACAGAAAATAGCTTTTCACAAAACAGACGTTAAAAAACACCCAAAAAAAAGCCACCAAAAATTTTAATTTAAAATAAATTAGGAAAGAAAATCTGTTTCTATATAGAAAAGAAACAGGTTTTGATGGTTTGCCAAAAATGAAGGGGATGGCTGAGTGTCACATTTATTTGCTTCCTGACTTGAAGATTTTTCTTGTCAGTGATGCTACAGAAATCAAAAATGTTATAATTTTTCAGCTTTTTATTTTTGCTAAGTTTCTGCTCTGGAAAATTGCTTTCATCACCCTTCAGGAAGGGTGCCTTCAGGAAGCAGTTAATTTTCAAATAGCTGTAGCAACATTCACCTGGGTGCCTCCTTTCTCCTGTTACTGAATATGACAGGACTACATAGCATTTAAACCAGCAACAGCACCAAAGGCAAAATGCTGTGTATTGTTTTTCTTCAAACTTGCAATCATGGACAATTCCACATGGAATTACAAACAAAGTAGTCTTTAATTAACTACCATTGAAATATACCCTCCTCCCATGAGCTCCTCTCAGAACAACAAAGCAAAAAAAGCTCAAGAACAGCATTTTCATGCTATTTTATAAACCTGCCTTTCTGGAATGGTGCAGCTCCCGCCTCCAGGTATAGATTGTGTTTTCTGGGTCTTGTACAACATTCTGCCATTCCCAATTCCTCCAGAGGAGTGGCAGCTTGCAGCACCTTTATAAAGGCAGGCAAGGATGAGTTTAGCCCCTGGAGTGTGTGGCCTGAGCTGGCTGAAGTGCAGGAACGCTGGGTGGGAGCAGGCAAGGGCAGGAGCTCAGGCCGTGCACTCACAAGAGGTGCAGTGGCTCAGCCACAGCCGCGTGCCCGTGTCTCATGCATGGGGGCTGGCAAGAGCACAGGCTTCTCTGCTTCAGTGTGAGAAGAAAGCCCTCAAAAGAAGAGGTGTGGGTGGCAAAACCCAGCCTGATCCTACTGATATCCCATCTATAGCCTACAGCTCCTGGGGTGGCTTTGCAGGGCAGCTGCAGGGCAGTTTATTTGAAACCTTTTGTCTAAGAGTTTGTTTAATTGTATGGTAGCATTTGTTGTGCCTATGGTGGAAATAACAAAGACACATTTAGATATAGAGGTTGCATTTTCTTAAAATAAATTTATTCATGATCCTGATTTCATAATCCTTACAGTATGAAAAAAGTTAAGCCTAAGTGCAAGTCACAGAAAATGAATTTGTACAAAAAATGGACGGTGCAAATAAGCAACAGTTGTATCTAGTTAATATTCACACTGAAACATCAAAAATAAGATACTAAAAAAGCTTTCTGACTTTCAAAGGCAATTTAGGGGGAAAAAGTCATTGTAAAATCAATCTGTGTTCAGCCTCTGATTAAGTCACTGTTTCCAGGGGCAGTATTTTCAAGATTAAACTTAAAAATGCCATTAAGAGCCCAGTCACGACAGAGATATGATCCCAGTATTGTAGCTTCCCTGCCCCACTAAGGGCTTTAAATCACCAGTCTGTAGATTTCCTGTAGGATGCTAAGTGATAAGGAGGATTAAGGAAAGGCATTGGCAGTTTGGGATCAGTTGCCTGCTCTTCCAGGAGCAATTGCTTGAACTCTGTGGTGCCCTTTGGACTGGGCCTAGGGCTACCTTGCAATCCTTTGCAATTCCAAGTATCCTTCTTTTGATCCATCAAGGCTATGGGCTCCTAAAATGGCCTCTATATTTAGGTTGCCTCCTCCAGGACTGGGGGATGCCAGGCACTCACAGCTCCTCTGCTGTTCCTGAGACAAGTGGCAATCTGTAGTGAAACAGCAATCTGTGGTGATCCTCCTATGGAAGGATTCACATAATGGACTTTTCCAGTGTAATCACATTATGGGAAATTTTGTGTCCTTCTGTGATACTGTCAGGCATTAGATGGAGATACAACTGAAAACTTGACTGAGCTTTTAAGCTGGGAATGTGGAGCTCTGAATTCTCATAAATATAGTTATTGCATATTTATAAGATAGCTTTAAAGAGTGAGTCAACAAAATCTATCCCTAGTGTGCTTATTATAATGGACTGATTTTTAAAAATGGGTTGAGAGACAACCTGAGGACTGGAAAGTGTATTGTATAGAAATGAATAGGTCTGTTTAGACAAGGTGCATTTGTGGTGATTTCCTTCTATTTGGGCCCAGGCAGGTTTTCTTTCCACAAAGAGGCATATATTCTTTTATTCTCTGCATCATTCAAGTGGTTGTGAACCCAACTTGTCCTTAGTATTGTGTGACAGCCTGCTGAGGAAATGGCCCCAAAATAATGAGGGATGGGATTCAGTGAAATATTGTTCATATTTTTACTGCCACAGAGATCTACACAAAGACTCCACAATAGCAGCAGCATTCTGCTGATCTACTGATTTTCTTCTGTGTAGACCCCACAGAGGCACAATAACAAGAGCAAAATAATAAAGAAGCCATATAAAGCTTTGTGACTGCTTGTTATGACTGTTTCTTTAAATAAGGCAGACCATGAGAACATAATGTGTCCATACAGTGAGGCATTTCATCTCCTCACGAAAAATAATTCATGAAGGGAGCACTTCAAATCTATTAAAATATTCCCACTTCCTCTTCCACCAGCTTCCATTAAGAATAGCAAGAAAGGTTAAAGATTTAATGGATGTTGAGGTTGAACTTGCTGTCCTTTTCAGACCCTCCTGGTCAGAGCCAATGGCCACCACTCACACTGTGCATTACCACTGCCTGAATAACCTTCCTATGTTTTGCCTGACTTTTTGATAAACAAAGACTTTCAGTCTCTAAGGCTCTGCAGCTCAAGACAAGATCTTGTTTTCAATAGCAAAAATATACCTTGTTTTATTCTCCTCTTCAACCAGGGTAATTAATTTTCTAAAAGTTGTATTTCCAGATTATGCAGAACTGGGTAAAGCTCTCAGGAATACACCTGCACCGAATGCAGGTATTCTTCCATCTCCCACCAAGGCATGAGATTCCATTGGAACGTGACCTTTTCAATGCTGACAAAAATTGTCAGTATTTTCAGGACTCCGACCATTTTGATATGGAATTTAAAAGCTGGATATCACACCAGTGAGTTCTGGCTCCACAGGACTCAACAAACTGCTGTCACACTGAGCCACCCAGGGAGGCCACTGCCACAGAATAAGGAGTATAGCAACTCCCAGAGCCCCTCTCAGGGCAGTGTTTTCTGGACTTTAAAATTCATGGCAATTCAATCTGGAGAAATCCCAAAAGCAGAAATCTTCCTATTATTCCCTGAAAATGCATCAAAGAGGAGACACATCTATAAGGCGTTTAGATTTTATAAATTGGCATTTCTCAACAAAGGCATGCTTTGTCAGGAAATTCCTGGCCAGCTCTAATCAGGAATGCATCTGGGAAGCAAACATTTTGTCAGATGTATGGGGAAGATGGATTTAGCCAAGAAAGGAAAGGGATGTGATCAGCGATCCAGAAGATCAAAGGACATGGAAAATCAGAAGAGGAGAAAATCAGCCAGAAAAATCCTTTACTTGCAATTAAAGTAGTTTAACACCAGATCTGATGAGAAGCACTGTGTTTACCAGTGAAAACCACAGTTCTGGACAAAAGGGGCTGCATTACTGGGAGCAGAGAAATAAGCAACCATAATCACAGTGCACAACTTTGACTACATACTTTGGAACCAGAGGCAATGGGGAGAAAGTAGGGACTGGGAGCTCTCCTTTTCTACTTCAAATTCAATTATTAATTACCAGAACATGAAAGTATTTATCCTCAAGAAACTTAAGTTTGTTTTCAAAGAATGCTTCAAAATAAAACCAAACAAACAGGACTCTGTGGGTCCTGGGGAGCAGCCACAGTTCAGCTGGACAGTAAATTTAATTTCTCAAAAGTAATGTTGTTTACATTGTCTCTACATTAGCTTCTAAAAATTAGAAAAACAGAAGCTGAGATCCCCAGAGCACTATATACAGGAAGGCAGTGTCAACAGGCTGTAGTTTTATTGTTCCTCTGAGCAGGGGCATTTTGAACTATATATGTTATTTTTCCAGCTACTAAATGGTTCTGAATTCTGGCATAAGGCTGAAGATGCAATTTCAAATCCCCTCAAGCAGAGAAGGAACTGAACTTGGCTAGATGACTGTCTGGATCACTGCCCTACTAGCCAAGTTACTGTGCAACAGAGAGAATTTGGGTCCTTACTGCTCCAGCGGCACCCCAGCTCTGGGGCTTCAGCCACCTTCTCCATAAATTAGGCTCCAAAACAAGAATCTTCCCCAGCACTCACTCCAGCTGCCCCACACCACCAGTTCCACACCATCTGCTTTCACTCAGTACCTCCCTGCTCCCTCTGCCTGAACCCAAACCACCACCCAGAAGCTGGTTCCAGTCTCTCTGCCCTGGAGATAAACCCTTCTGTGGAGGAACTTATCTGAGCCACAGGACAAATATTTCCATGCAGATGTTAATTGCCAGAAACCACTCACTTCAAACCAGTGACACTGCCATAAATTCACAGACTAGAGAATAGCAGCCTGTAATCCTCCCCATCCCACTTGGATTACCAGTCAAACACTAGGAAGAGGGGAGAGAAAAAACTTTTTTTAAAGAGAAAATAGTTCTTGCTTAAATGTTTTCCCACACGGAACATCTGATGCATCAGAACTGCTAACACATCTGTGAGTTAAAAGTTGTTTCTTCCAAAATGAAAACATAGAATTTTCTGTCTAAATTGAGCATTCAAACAGTCATCAGATGCTATGAAGACTTGAGGGAGCATACAGGGATAGGGATGCAGTGTTCATTTTTCTTAATTTTTTCCCCTAACCTTCGGGTTTATACAAAGTCCTTCATTACATGCTCTGGAGCTGGAATGTCCAGTGCAAGGACTACTCTACTTTTCAACCAGCAATTTAGCAATTCTGGCACTCCAGGATCATCTCACTATTCACAGGTGCCAAGTCTCTTGGTTTGAGACCTCTGGGGCAAAGGGAGTTTTGTGCTGAACGGGGTATGAATAATTGTAATATGTGGTGTGCAGTAAACCAGTATCTGCAGAGTCTGTGCCATTGGAGAGGCAGGGATTTACACAAGCTTTTTGTGAAACCAGAATGAAGGAAGAATTTTGCTGTAGAAATAAAGCTGAACCTGCACAGCCACGCAGGATTCAGGTGAGTCTTGGAAGCGAAATGCCTCATGTGAATGTTTGTAATGAGGAGCCAGTGCAGTATGAGCCCTCCACATGTTGCCGTCACATCCTCTCAGCTGGACCCAGGTTGAAGAAGCAACTACATACTCACCTGCTGGCTGCTGGAAATTACTGTCTCTGGAAACAGAGTAAAATCAATTATTCACATCTCCACTGTCACTTTTACCCACACTGCTACCAGCAGACGTGGAAAACTGAGAAGCTTAGGGCTTGATTTTAACAGATTCCGATAGACCACTTTTTTGTGTCACTGGATAGAAAAGGCTTAAAAGGAAAAATCACTCTTCTACTTTGAAAAATAGACAAATAATGTTTAAATGCTATTAACATACCTCCTCCTGATGTCCTGTTTCCATTTATCACACCTCCTTTCAACAGCACTGCACTTCCTTTAACCCATGCAGCAGTCACTTGAGCCAGTTTGGGGAACAAATACGTTAACAGTTTGTTAATTGTGGTTGATTCCTTACACGTGTTCAACATCAAGCCACAGACCCTGTTCTGGAGGCAAGGGGGTTTGTTACTCATCTGTGTACTGTACCTCTACCCTGGCCAAACACTGGGCATTGGCAGTGAGCTGAGAATGAAACATTATTGGAGACTCATCTCTTCTCTCCCTGTTAGCTATGCTTCTGTCCCAGTTATTCCAATTCCTATTAGCACCCATGATCTTGTCACCTCCTAGAGTTCACTTCTCCAGGGGACTGATGAAAGCAAGGGAAGTCATAACAGGGATAAGACTTTCTGAAGCAGATCTCTAACAATGAGGACAGGTATTGAGACACCAAAGGTTAACCAACCTTACTTAAAATAATGCTGCCTGGAAGAAAGGAAATGAATAAGAGGTGGGATGAGGGAGTGTGGGGGATGCAGCACAGACAGCTGTCTGCTGATGTTCTTATTGCAGCTCTCCCTGGCCTCTTCCAGGGAGAGAAGACACAAGATTTGACAGTGCACACCGTCAGTGTTGCAGAGAGAAGGAAAACCATGTGAGACAGTGCCAAGCAGAGACACAATCCATCCCTGGAAGCCTGTGCCTGAAAAACAACATATAGGTGTTTCTCAGCAGAGCTGGGGACCTCTTGTGGGTCTGCAAAGGGTGTCTGAGAAACTGCTGGGAGAAGTAATGGCTCCTTATTTCATCTGTCACAGGTCACAAAGGGGACTGAGCTGTGCACAAGCCAGATCCCAAAGCACACGACCTGGGATGAGGCACCCTTCAGCTTCCAGGACATCAAAGGAAACCACATCACACATGGAGGGAAGGAGCTGCTGCCGAGCTGGGGTGGCCCTTCCTGCAGTCCCAGCTCTGACAGCAGCCACTGCAGCCAGCCCTGCCCCCAGGGACAGGCAGGTGTGACCAAGTGAGGGCAGGAGGTGCGAGGGGAGCTCTGGCCAGGGGTGCCAGCCCAGGGCTGCTCAGCAAGGAGGCTCAGCCAGGGCTGTACCAGCACCTGCAAACAAACCTGCTGCAGCTCACCTTCCAGGCACACAGGAAGGGAAGCCAGGGCTGGTGACATTTGTTTATTCACAGCTGGGGGAGCTTAATCAAAAGACAAGAAATGCTGCTCAGTTTTACTTTCTATTCCCTTCAGTGCTATTCTTCTTACTTTAAAAATAGATGTCATTGCAAAGATTTATATTTAATGCTTTGCTTGTCAGAGACAGAAGGAGAAATGAACTGTTGAGAAACTCTGAGAGTGGGGATGGGGATTTATCCAGGAATGAAGAATTTGGGGACTAGGTCCATTTTGAACTAATTTAACTAGACCTGAAGCCACTGCTCTGCTCACTCAGTGCAGGGTTCACTCCATGCACCAGACATTTTTCTGCAAGACTGTGGGAAAGAATGAGTTCAGACTTCAGAGGAAACCATTTGAAGGGGAAGAAGGAAGAATGTTCAATCTGTCTTTAAATAAATTTACCAGGAGAACTGTATCAGTAGAAGGACATTGGGTATTTCTCCTGTACAATACCTGAGAACCACTGTTTACCATTGGTCTGTTGCTGATGAAATACATGTAGCAGTGCATTAAAGTAACAGTGGTTTTAAGAAATCTGTCAATAAATGTAAAGGTTTTTAATTTCTGTTATGCACCTGACGACCCACTCCAGTTCTTTTGTTCGCCCTTGAGATTAATTATGGCACAGCATGTAACAAAGTATGTCCCACCCAGCAAAGACTGCTAAGACAAACTATGGCTCACTTTTCTCGATTTATATCTTTCCATTCATTCCCACTTGCAAACGTTTTTGCAAACTTTTTCCCATTTTGGATTTCATCTCAACTGTACACTCATGAGACAATGTATCAGTCCCTCCTGTTCCTTGTGGAGGTAGTTTCATTTCAGTTTCCTCCACTTTTATGAGAACATGGTGTGGAGAAGATTACCCAGGAATCTCTGGCTCTCACCTCGGGCAAGGCTGGTCATGTTTGTCACAGCCTCCCTATGAAGCCCAGATAAGCCTCTCCTGGCTGTTCAGAGCAGCACAGCTCCTCAGGTACACTAATGCCCAATGACAGCTCACCTGTGGTCTATTTCAGACAATTCTGCTCTAAACATACTTCCCACCAGCCCTGTTTTGACTCACACATGCAAGTTTGCTACTGAGCCAATGCTCTCTGGCAGCATAATACTCAGAGCAAGCAATAAAGGAGCTATGGAAGCCTTCAGAAGAGAAGCTTTGGGAAAAAGATCCACAGACAATGTATATTTTACCGAACCCATGAAGGTTATGTCTTTTAATGAGATACCCTAAACTTAAAATGCTGACTGGGTAACCTTCTGAGGTCCCTGTCTGGTTATCATGAATATAGTATCTACCAAGCAGGATATGTTAAACCTTATTGTCTTGTTCATTCTGCAGGATTGATGCAAATTTTGCTTTATTATGCTTCTGGTCTAGTTTAATAAACAACTTGCATCTACAAAAATATGTATGAAAGATCTCAAAGTGGCTAGTGCTCACGAAAATAAGGAAAAGCTGCAGTGTCATGGTTTCCTTCTGATCCTCAGCAGCAGCACACACTGAGTGACAAAGAAAAAAAATTAATGGGAGAACTAACCTCTACATCTATTTAAAAATGCAAACAAATGTCAATCTTACTTTGGGTCATCCTGTCTTTTCTTATGGACCATTGCCACCAAGATGCTGATTCCTTCCATCTGCTCGTGTAAAAGAAAATTGCAATGTGGTATTAACAACCACCACAAACTGGGTCATTTACTGAACACCTCATTCCCTGAGGAGACTGCATAGGTGTGTGACCTGCTTTGCTCAGCCAGATTTACAAAACACAGAGTGACCCCGCTCCTCTTCTCTGGGCCTTCCAGAGGACTTTTATCTCTGCAATTCTCCCCTGTTGCACTGGGAATAAAAGCAACTGAGCAGCTCAGAGTCAGAATCCAAAGCTGAGACAGGCAAAGCACAGCCTAAAGCAACTTCACCTCTGCTTGCCTTCTGCCTCAGTGAAGGGCAGCCATCAAAGCAGCCCGGACACGGCCACCTGGCATAGTGGTGGCACCAAGTGGCACCTGTGGCACCTGTGGCACGTGTGGCACCTGTGGCACGTGTGGCTCCGCTCATGGGAGCAGTCTGTGCCCTGAGCCCACACAAGGACGTGTCATCCCAGGGACAGAATGAAAGGAAAACAGGGAAAAGATGCTTATGTGTCAGGACCCAGGACGTCGCTCTGGCTGTCCTGAGCAGCCAAGACCCCTGCCAGAGATATCAGAGACCCTGGCACAGAGCCCAAGATGCCTGTGGTTTTGATTATGCCCCATGGGGCAAGTTACCAACCTTAGATGAAGATCTGCAAGCCATGACAAATTAAGTAGAATGATAGTGAATTTATCACAAGGTGGAAAAGTAGATTTTGGGGTTTTTTTAGAATGGGGATTCAGGAGGCAAGATGGAGGGATCTGGGTGTGTCCAGCCTTTCTCCTTCTTCTTCTTGGCTTCCATCTTCTGCTGTGATGTTGGCACTTTTGGATTGGTTTAGAGTAGAAGCTCACTGTCTAACACAGGTGAAAAGTATTGGAAAGTAATTGTAAATATTGTACATGTAGTTTTTAGTATAAAGACATAACACCACCCTGGGGGCAGGCAGAATGCCTCTGACTGTCCTGCTGAGTGGACCTTGGCAGGACAGGAGAAAGAATTTTATAGATAAGGAACAATAAACAACCTTGAGACTGAGAAATTAAGAGCTCTGACTCCTTCTTCAAGCGCTGGGCTGGGAAAAGAGACTTTCAAACTCTTCTCGGGGTCACTCTGACCAGCGAGAGACCCTGACACTCATCTTCCTTCCAAAAAGCAGACTTGTGTCTGTTTTTGAGGTCCCCAGGATGAAGGTGAGACATGAGTGAATCTGACTCCATGTTCTCAGAAGGCTGATTTATTATTATATTATATTATGTTATATTATATTAATTATATTATGCTATACTAAAACTATACTAAAGAAAGAGAAAGGATACAGACAGAAGGCTTAACAAGAATGAATAATAAAAACTCGTGACTGACTCCTCAGAGTCCGACACAGCTGATGGTGATTGGTCATTAAGTAAAAACAATTCACCTTAAACCAATCAAACAATGAGCAGCTGGTAAACAATCTCCAGACCACATTCCAAAGCAGCAAAACACAGGAGAAGCAATCAGATAATTACTGTTTTCATTTCTCTCTGAGGGTTCTCAGCTTCCCAGGAGAAGAAATCCTGGCAAAGGGATTTTTCAGAAAATATGACAGTGACATGTGTCCTGAACACTCAGCCTCCTGCTTCTGGGGTTGCCCAGAGAGGCCTTGATTTTCTGCTTTGGGGCTTTTTCCTGTGGAAAGGTGACTCAAAAGTAAAATGAGGATGGTGTGGGGAGGACCACGTGCTGAATCAGCCCTGGCCATCTCCTTCATCTGGGCTCTTCTATCAGCTTTTTGGTCTCTCCTGCCAGCGTCTTAGTGTCTCCTGGACACATCCAGACCCTCAGAGGGAGCAGGGCTCAAAGCCCTTGCTTTCCACCAACTCCTGGGGCAGTTCTTCCCCCAGGAGAAGAAAAGCAGAGGAAGCTGAGTCCCAGCCATCCAGGGAAAAGGAGCTGCTGCCAAGAGTCCATGGGGATGCAGGAGACAGAAGAGGCACCTCTCCCATTACACCAGCTGTGTCTCCCCACCATCAGCATCACCCCTCTCCTCTCCTGGCACCCTGCTGCCACCAGGGGAAACGAGCGTAAAAGAATTTGAAGCTTAGCATGTTGACTACCTTGGGAAAGATGAATCAAAACAAAAAAAATGGGGGATTTCCCCACTCTCGGGGAAAATTCAGCCTCTCCCTGGAGAATTGAGGCCAAGAGAAAGAGTAGGGCTGGGAGCAAGTAGGAGAGATTTGGACACAGCCAGGGAAACAGAGAGAAGTGAGCAAAACCACACAACCTTCCCTCAGCTAAAACCTTCCCCTGAGCAGCAAATGTCCCCCAGGCCCAGGGAACAGAGTGTGGGTGTATCCTGGCTGCTGCACTGCCCTGCAGAGAGCAGGGAGGTCCCAATAACCGCACATCTCTTGCCAGAGTAACAAGGACCCACAACGATGAGACACTGCTGCTGCTTCTGATGGACACCCACCCTGGAACTGCCCCTGCCCCCTGCTTCTGCTGGGGCTGAGAGCTGCTTGTGGAGGCTCTACCAGCCTGGGCATCATCACAGCTCACAAAACTCCTGCAGGAGAGCTGGCTTGCTCTGCTGGCAAATTGTCATTGCATTGCAAGATTAAACTCTGAGTCTTTCTCTGGCCTTTCCTTGGCTCAGCTCCCAGACAGATTCTGATCTCTTATCAGTGCTTCAGTCTACAAGAATTGCATGCCTGTGACCAATGTAAGATTGCAGATTCAAAGTCTACGTTTCCTCCTTTTTCCTCTGTTCTTATTTTTCTGTATTTACTTTTTCATGCAAAGTGATGTTTTATTTATATTCCTCTAATGCAGATGAATAATTCTTCTCCATCATTCAGCTGGACAGGACTAATTGCTCTGTTCACCAGAATAAGTGACAGCCAGAAATAAAACTACCACCTCACTATTTCACTTGTGTTAAGACAGAAAAGGCCAGGGGCTGAAGCTTCTCTAGTCTTAAATCCCCTCTTTATTTCTAGAAGCTTTCAACTTCACTTCTTCACCTTTTTTTTCCCTCTTCACTGTTCTCTTCTTTTGTTTCCTTCCCAAATTCAGAGATTCATCAGTCTCCCAAATCCATGAGAAACCTGTATCAGCCAGTGTTGGAGCCTTGCAGAGTGTGAAGAGAAGCACCACCAGAGCCACACTCTACTGCACCTTAACGCCAAGTTCTCTAGAGCCTGCAAGACCTGCCCACCTCAGTCTAGAGCCAGGGCACTTCAGTGTGAATCATTCAGGCCTTTGGCCAGCCCAGCTGGGTCTAACATACACACACACGTCCCCCTCAAACCATCATTCTAGATCTCAGAAATTATGCATCTTCAGGCTCCCAAATCCTCCTCAGTGAAGCACAGAAGACCAGGGAACCCCCAGGGCACAGGAGAGTTCCTGGTCCTCAGCTTCACTAGGACACTAAGCATCAATGGCCCAAGGACTTGGGCATTTCCAAGCAGCGCTTGCCAAAATCCAACAGGCTTCTACTAGAAGCTGCCATGAACAAAATGAGAATTTCTGCTGGAACACGTATTCCCCATCTTTGGTCATTTGGAAAAATGCTACTCTGGAAAGTTTGTTACTCAACCTTCTTCTACCCAGTAACTCTTGTGTTTTGCTCTCACTTCTTCCTTCTTTGACTCTTTCATGCCTCCAGGGTCCCCTCTAGCAGTAGACAAAGTAGGCTTTCAATGGACCAGCAGATTGCTGGGCATCTCATCAGGCATATGGTCCATAAAGACAACAACTGCTTTGCATTTCTTCTGCATCCATAGCCTTCCTGCTTTAGAGGAGGATCAGAGTCCACTGGTTGGCAAGAGTACTACAGGGACTTCTCCCACCTGCAGCCCTCTCAGACCCAGCTGATTCCTAAAGGCCTTGTGAAATCTCTCATATTTCCAACCTCTCTTACCACTGACCTGAAATACCAGCTGATGATCCCAACAGTACTCAATGTCTTCAAATCCCCAGTGATTTTGCTCTACAAAATCCATGCTTTTGTCACATCAAGGTTCATTTTTTCCCTGTACTTTTGCAAAGCAAATATAAGTTGTTCCTTTCAATTTTCCATCGAGACAGCAACCACATGGATGTGTCATGGATGGAGCAGCTGCATGACCATTATAGGCTTTCCTGTAACACCCCAGTTACCCTCCCACCAAACACTACAGTAGGATGTTCTCCAGGGCAATGTCTTAGCTGCAGCATTGATTTTAGATATGTCATTTTATTTTTTTCAATCCCAGCTGTGAAATTGGAACTGAGTATAATAAAGATCGTTTCAATGCCACTGAAAGAGCCAAATTCTGCTCATACGCGCACAGTTCTGCACATGCTGCAATGCAGAGCCCACAGCCACACCCTTGTGGGTGCAATCCAGGTTAGATCTGAGGCTCCCTCACAGTGTCCAGCACATCAGCTCAGCCACAGAGCTCTGAGGAAGGGAGGATCTCAGACTGAACTCCTGGAGCCTGTGTTTGTAGACAATGATGAGTACAAACCAATATTGAAGAATTAAATATTCACAATGTCTGACACCAAACAGACTGAGGAATGCACTTCCTTACCCTCTTGCATCTCCTTTATTATTTTTAAGTAAGAGTTACAGTAGTTAAATAGAAATCCTATGGGACATGCTGGGATGGAAACTCACCTGGTTTTTGTGCTTCTTGTGCCACCCACTGGAACAGGCTGAAAACACGAGTGAAAAGAAAACAGGAGATTTCAAATCCAGCACATTTTAGTATGTCTCATGCATCATATAACAATATCTTGAAATATGCTCTAACTTAGCAGCTGGAGTTATTTTAGTCAGTTCTCATTAATTCAAAATATCTGAAAAGAAGAACACAAGTTTGTTAATGTCCTGACCAAGTGCCTGCAAGCCACTAAAGCAGTTTATCTTCCAGGACAAAGTCAAAGACAGCTCTGTGATGTATCAATATTGGTGAATTCTCTAGGCTCTAATGACATCGTACAGAGTACTGAGAATACCTCATCTAACATAGTCCATCCACCTCCAGCCACTGGCAGGTGAGGAAAGTAGGTCTGGTGAAGCTCTTAATCTTATGTGAGCAAAGAGTTTACTCAACTAAGCAACTACAAGAATCTGTCTTGTCTAATCAGGCAAAATGAAGGCTGAGTGAGAATATGCCTCTCTCCAAATACCTCCTGGGCATATATTCCAAGGGAGTACAGCCTCTAGGATGGTGCTCACAGTGATTAATAAATGATTGTAAAATTATTAAGGAATTAATTTAAGCTGAACACCCAGGAAAATATAAGAGTGTCAAAGCACAGATCAAAGCCCTCCAGTGGGATGGAAAATGACAATTTTCCTTTTTTTTCATAAGAAAGAGCTTGAACCATTTCTGAAAGCTGTTCTATGATAGGGTTGGTTGTAATAGTGAGACATCACACATAGGGACACAGCCTCACATCTCTGCATTTTTACTGAGGAGCTGCATCCATCTTCCAGAAAGACTGCAAAAAATAGGAAGAGCTCAGCGTGACAGCACCATTAAAAAAACAGCATCTGGGTTTTGGTCATGGCTTTTTTTACCCTAAAAATGAGTATGGGACAAAATACAACAGAACCTGTATTTGAGACTCTCTCTAATGTCATCCCCAAAAGGCCATTTTGAGTAACTAGCCATTTAAAGTACCCACTAGGCTTCCAGAACAATTTGATTTGACCTTTTATTGAAGGAACAACGTGTATAAAGCAAGTTGTTTCAGCTAATAACTTGTGTGACTGCTTAAAGCAACCCTCTACATAACCTAGCCAGACAATTGTCCAAAGTGTAATTTTTCTTGTATTAATATATGTCTCAAGTGCATTTTCTGATTTTGAAGTTTTTTTTTGCCAAAGTCTGACTGCTTACATTTTTTAGTAAACACATCAGGTAAGATGTCTCTTAATAACTAACTAGGAAACCAGGCATTCCCAGAGATTAAAAAAATAATAATAAAGTTAGTGATTACTGGATATATATTCCTCTTATTAATAGAAAATGTAAGCAACTCCATAAAGATTTTAGTCTTCAAAGATAACAGATCAGACATTGTGGGAAACTGTTCTTCCCTTCCTACATTTGGGAAATGATTAGAACTTTAATAGATCTTTTTCTAGTTCCTGCTGTAATACAGTCAAGGAGGGCTTTATGTGTGTTTGTGTGTATGTGTTTATTATGACACAAAAATGCAATAAGGATTCATAATAAAAAAATACAGCTGAAGCAGCTGCACCTTCTTCTTTGGCAGAAAGTGTGCCACATACTGAAACCATCTGGGGAACAAGAAATACATACTCAAGGTGCAGAAGACCAAAATGCAGGGCCTCCAGCACCTTCCCAACCACAGGTGCCACAGGAGCTAAACCTTCCTTTGAATGAATGACTTTCGGTACGTTCCTTTCCAGACTGAAAATTAGGTTTATTTTTTTTCCCTCAGGGATTATTTGGGTGTATTAACTTATCCTCCATCACAGAGAGATGCCACACAAAATACCAAATGCTGTGGGCAGGAAGCATCTCCACTTTGTAGATGTTTGACAACAACCATAAACTATAGTAATAGGCATCACCATGATTTACTGACTGTAATTAAATGCCAGGGCAAGTGCTCCAGTATATTTGTCATGTGTCCCATCACCAAAATGAAGGATCACACTGGCTGCACACCACTGAAGCTCTGTCTGCTTCACCCTGCAGTGTGAGGGTAGCAAACTGGTGGTCCTGGGGGCCTGATAGCCACACTCCAGGTGTTTGTAGGAGGGTTCATCTGGACAAGCATCATGGTTGTATGTATGCACTGAGCACACCTGAACAAGCAGAGACCATCCCTGTGCCAGTGGAAATCAGGAATCCATGTTCTGGAACTTCTCCCAGGTGCAAACTGCAGCACAGCAAGGCACAAACTGGGACATTTGCTTCTGAAACACTCTGCTTCTCCAAAATTAAATACTAACCTAAGCCCACTCTAAAGCTCTTTCCTCTCTCCCCAAAAGTGTTCATCCCCAAAGTAACTGAACTGCTCTTACTAAATAAATTTAATCAACAGGAGCACCAAATTTCCCTGTCTGAACCAAAAGATAGATTCACACAAATCCACCTTCACACATTTGTCTTCTGAGCTTGCGTTAATTAATGATCCCTGCAATGAAAAAATTGGGAACACCTGGAAGGACCCAAATCTTAAAGTCCTTGTTGCCCTATAGATCTGTCTCTGGGAGTTTATCTTAGCAGGATCATTTCATTTAACGTGTAGCCATGCCACTGCTGCCAAATTAGGTATGTACATGAATTCAAATGAAGAAATGTGGGAGCACACTCTACATGTGACTCATCCATCATGCATAATTAGAGGTATTAGGCTAATAAATGTTATTTTGAAATATGTAAAATAACTGTAAAAACATTTTTAAAACCTTCAGCTGAGAATGGTTATTAAAATTAAAGAAAAAGAAGGGGGGGTAAGACTCTATTGTTCATTTCAAGCTCCTTAGAAAAGAAAAACATCAATTCGTTCACCTGAATGTCTTTTCAGCCTATTTGTTCCAGCATCTCAGGTCAGCAATCTCTCTCCCTCAGAAGTAAGCTCAGAAGATTCCTCAGGAGCTCTTTTGATAAAGGGTTGTCCTGTGCAATGGCAAAGCTCTGCCAGCTCCCACATGTGGCAGTGCTATCATACAGTGTTCTCTGTTTTCTTCATGTACACAAGATCTTGTGCTGCTGAGACCGGGCACAGGTGCCAGTACCTCAAGAAGAGGAAAAAACCACAAAACACTTTGCCTCAAGCAGCCTAGAACATGCTGGGGTTGTTTCATCATCATCGTCATCTTCGTCATTGTCATCGTCATCATTGTTGCTGTTGTTATTGTTATTATTAAATTCGACCACAGCAGTCAAGTAAAAGGAATTGCAGGAATATTTTGGTGACTCTTTAAGGAATAAAATCACATTGTTCACTCTGCTGCTTAAGCTTTCTGTAGAATACAGGGGGACTTTAGGAAGTGCTACAGTCACCATCTAGAACAGCACGTTTAAAATGTATTTCAGCAGATCCCAGAGTCACGAAACTGCAGGCTGATGCTGAGTGACTTGAAAAGATAGAGAGCCTTGCCAGGAGGGAGACCCTGGGTTCACCTGCCAACACATGCACCTGCCAAGAATAATAGAAACGATAATAAAAATAAAAATGCAAAACCATGAAAGTTACACTGTGTTGACAGGGCTTCGGTAAAATTTCAAACAGAGGGGCTCCATCACGAAGTCTTCCCACTGAGCAACATTTATAGTTATTACTTTCTTGCTGCTGGCAGCAAGCCTTTATAGACGTTTTGAGAATACATCCAATATAGGAAGTGGCCTGTTGTTTTTTCTTTCTTCCAGCTACATTATTGATATTTCAGGAGAGTAATTGAACTTCGCAGCACCAACTTGTTTTCTCCATGAACTACTATCCCCTGTAGATACACATTTTTTCAGGGCATATGTTAAAGTAACTATAAATCCTACACCTAAATGGGACTTGTATTTTATCAGCTTTTGTAGAAGAAAAAATGGTATCGTAGCTGTAAAATGTGACAGCATTTAAACTGTGATGTGTTTCATCCCCTTCTCAAATGTACACACTCTCACAAACATTTCATTAAAGTCTTTCTTTAAAAAACAGGTTAAAAATACACATTAGTCACCAAATCATTGTTCCACCCCACCCTTGCCAACCGTTTTCCTCAATCTGTTATCAACGTGTTTTACCAAACATAACAACATAACTCTATTCATAATAAAGTTAAATTAAATAACAAAAAGAAAAAGAAAAAAAAAAAAAAAAAGAAAACATGGGGGAAAGAAGCCTGGAGACTCACGGAGATGTGGCTCCACGTTCATCACACAGCACCCAGTAAGTCCCTCCTGCTGTGCCAGGCTTCATTGGGCAGAGGACAGAATCAGAAGGCTCTCTCTGTGATCCTCCCATCAGCCAGCTTTTTGCCCCTGAAGCTATATATTTAAAAAGGAAAGGTAAAAGGAGTAGCTTCCCTACTGCTGGTTAGGGAATGGAAACCCTTTCCCTCACATGGAAAATTAGGAGAGGGGGTTCTGCTGGAAAAAAAGTTTACAACTTTCCAATTAGGTCAATTTGTTACATGCTATGTCTGAGGCACAGCAGCATGCAGTATCACCACATGGTGCCTCCATTTCAATCCTCTCTACAGACCCAGAGGGCCCCACCACAGATGTGGTGACAGGGAACCCTGCCTGGTAGCAAATTAGTAGACTACAGGTGGCAAAGGAAAGAGAGACCGTAGCAGGAATGCAGCCTTGGCTGGATTATCCCCAAGAGGCACATTATGGTGGTACTGACACATACACACAATGTTTTCAGCCCCCATTTCTCCAGAGTCCTGTAGCGGGTCAGTTGTCCACAAAAGGGAGAATCACAGAACAGAGGACTTGGCATCTCCCAGGATATGGCAGGATACAGCAGGCATGGTTGTCTGAACCCAGTGACACTGGGTAAGAGGAAAGAAGAGAAATTTTCAGAGCTTTTGACTGTATTCCTAAGCTTTACAGCTAGAATCCACATCAGTGGGAGATTTTACATGTGCTGTGCATACACAGATTATGAAAAACCTGGTGTTCTCAAATGAGAGTGGTGATGAGGAGCTGTCACACAGAGCAGTGGAAGCACAGCCAGGGCATGCAGAGCAAGGACACCTCTGAGCAGCAAGTGTTTGGGCTGGCCTGGGCTAGAGCTCAGGGGGTTTGAGATCTGGGTAAGGACAGACTCAGCAAGCAGAAAGCAGCAGTGAAAAATGGAGGTTATTGCTGAAGGAAACTTGTTGTTTCCTTAGGAAGTAGAGGAATGATGCTCATGCACTTAGAAGAATTACGTGAGAGTAGAGTAGGGCAGATGAATCCTTGATAGAAAGTGTGCAAGAAATTGATATCATGGTGGAATAGAAAGAAGATATAAAGAAGAAGCTCACAAAGCAAAAAAATGCTAGTTTTCTTCCATATTTTAAAGTGTCCCACATTTTCCAGGTAAAAGAAAGATACATAAAAATGAGAAAATTCGTATAGAGGCAGTTCATCTTCTAGGAGTTCATCTCTCCTCCCCAAAAACACATCTTACCACTGACCAGAGTGCTTTCTGAGAGTCCTCCTTTCCAAATATACAATTTATCTTAAGTGAAGAAATCACAGAAGAGGTCTAAATTCAGTCGAACAAGATATTTTTTGGTCAAGCTAGTGCCAAAAGAAAATTGTAGCATGGAAGCAATCTTATCTATCATGATCATTTTGAAGGCTGATTAAGCAATATTTTCATGTTAGCTTGAAAACAGGAATCTGCCATTAGGCTGATACGTCCAAATATATGCATTTAAATAAATGTCATGAGTTTTAAAAATCAGAAAGTATCCTGGTTTTGGCTGGGATAGAATAACTTTTCCTCCCAGTAGCTGGTCCAGTGCTGTGTTTGGGATTTAGGATGAGAACAATGCTGATAACACACCAATGTTTTGGTTGTTGCTGGGCAGCATTTGCACTAAGTCAAGGATTTTTCATCTTCTCACCCCATCCTGCCAGCAAGGAGGCTGCAGGGCACCAGGAGCTGGGAGGGGGCACAGCCAGGACAGCTGATCCCAGCTGGACAAAGGGATATTCCACACCATAAAATGTCATGCCTGATGTATAGATTAGGGTGGAAGGTGGCTGAGGGTGGCTGCTTGGGAAACGGATGGGGATCACTGAGCAGGAGGTGAGAAATTTCATTGTGCATCACTTGCTTTTGTAATGTAATTACTTTATCAGTAGAAGGAGGAGTAATAGTATTCCTTTTCTATCCACTTCTGTGCTATTAAACTTCCTTTATCTCACCCCAGGAGTTTTTTTCCCCAATTCTCTCCCCCATTCCACTGGGGAGACAAGTGAGCAAGCAGCTGTGTGGGATTTAACTGTCTGCATGTTAAACCACAGCAGAAAGTTTGACAGTTCTCATTGGATATTCCTACATCAATTTTTAGATGTCTACTTTAAAAATAAATAAAAAAAACAACGACACACACAATTTTTCAGAAGTCCTGCCCAGAAAGCATAATACAAATGCTCTGTTTATTATCTGTCACTCTTTTTAAAGGGTTCATTTTGTATTTGCTTCCCCTTTTCATGAGCTAATGCTAAGCAACTGTGGCAAAAATATTTTAAATTATGTTTCAAAAAGGTTTATGAATCTTATTTTTAGTCTATACATGCAAAAGAAGAAATTGTACACCTATCCACTCTTGATGTGATATGGCCAAATTTTATTTCAGGAAACGGGCCAGAAAAATAAGTCTAAGACAAGGAGATAGCAGAAACTATCTAATGACAAACATAAGAACATTCTGAAATACTCACAGACTTACTGTGAGCAGATAGTAAGGCTGAATACTTTTAATAAATTATTCATCCTTAATTACATATTCATCTGCTGTAGAAATCTACTGTGATCAGTAATCTCTTTCCTTGAAGTAAATTAGTACCTTGTTAAGTTGGCTTCTTCTACAGCAAAGACCTGACCTTGCATGTCCTGAGGATTGTGACAGTCAGAGAAAAACTCAGTTATGTCTTGTCATTTACTCAACCAGCACCTGCCAGGAAGAATAAATATAGAAAACCCAAGCAAATTTTCAAGGGAGGGGACTAAACAAACAAACAAACAAATATTTGATGAGGAAATGAAAACATAGGAAGTTGTGAGTATGAAATCTCATTTCCATCTGAGACACTGAGAGCAAAGGACATGAAGCCTGCCTAAATCCCCAAAAATCTCAAGGACTGCAATCAGACTAGGGCATGGCCAGAGCACAAGGGGAGCCCTTGCACCCTCTGCACTGCTTTCATGAACATCTTCAGCAGGGGTACTGGAAAGGAGCCTGGAACAAAACAGTACCAGCCAGGGGTCCAGGCTTCACCAAGGGGGGACTCAACCATGCTTTAAAGTACATCATCATACTCTCTTCCATTGAAGCAGTGAGAAAACCTGAGACAAGATTTTTTTGTTCTTTGCTTTTGAGAGATTTAATCTAGCTACACATCTCCCAAACCTGCTGGAATGGGTCCAGAAAAGGGCAAGGAAGATCATCAGAGGAATGGAAAACCTCTCCATCCAAAGACAGGCTGAGAGAGCTGGGGTTGTTCAGCTTGGAAAAGGGAAGGCTTCAGGGAGACCTGCAACCTTCCAGTAGCTAAAGATTCCTTACAAGAAAGAGGGAGAGGTGGTGGGGTTTTTTTTGGTTTTGGTGGTTTTTGGGGGTTTTTTTGTTTTGTTTTGGTTTGGGGGTTTTTTGTTGTTGTTGAGGTTTTTTTGGTTTCTTCTTTGTTTGTTTGGTTGGTTGGGGTTTTTGTTTGTTTGTTTGTTTGTTTTTTGCTGTTGTTTTGGGGTTTTTTGGTTTTGGTTTTTTGTGGGTTTTTTTTGTTTGGTTGGTTGGGTTTGGTTTTGTTTTTCTTTTTGTTGGGTCTTTTTGTGGCCAGATAGTGACAGGACAATGGGCACTGGTTTTAAACTGGAAAAGGACAGGTTTCATTTGGATGTTAAGAAGAAACTCCTTACTCGGAGGATGGTGAAACACTAACACAGGTTGCCCAGAGAGGCTGTGGATGCCTCATCCCTGGAAGTGTTCAAGGCCAGGCTGGATGGGGCCCTGAGCAATCTGATCAAGTGAGTGACATCCCTGCCCATAGTGGGGAGGTTGGAACAGATGAATTTTAAGATTCCTTCCAACCCTAACCAGTCTATGATTCTATGAATCTGTGATAAACCCAGTATTGGTCCCTGTTCCTCCTTTGCATGAGTTTGGTATCTAGGCAGCACTTGGCTTGTGAATTCTTCCTGGCTGAAACGTGCTCAGGTCACACATCCAGCAGACCAGAGCAGCAGGCAGGAGCTCATGACCAGGTGAGACAAGCCCATACCTCGCATGGTGTGCCACCACCAGCCCATAAGTCATTATACAGTTCTGAGTCATCAGTCATCACTCTTTTGTATATTCCAAACAGTAATGCTGTTTCTAATTTGATTGTGGCAACCAACTGTCAAATTTCCCTTGGCTGAGAGAATGGACACCTCACTTGAGCAAATAACTACTTAAATCACATCATGATGGCAGTTTTGGGGATCAACACGCTTCAGGATCTGAAGCAGAACAGAGAGCTTTCTTGTTTCTCTGTAATGTATTCTGAATAAATGCTAGGGGAAGGTTGTTTTTCCTTTAAGGTGATCTGAAAGTTATTAAGGCCAATTCTGAGCTCTCTCCTACATTAAAAGAAAAAAAATCATTGCTGTTTCATTAGGTTAAACAAGGTGTAAAGGAGAGCAGAGTCAATTCCTTGGCTTTGTGAGTGTCAGACAACTTCACGCTTGAGAGGCATGAAATTAATGATTAATTAGTTCCTTCACTCATTCCTTCCACAGGGAAACAGGTACCTAAGTCCCTGTAGCCACAGTATAATGAAACAGCTCCTGCTCTACTCAGCGCCAGACTACAGACCACCCAAGGACTCAGTGCCTCCATATCCCCTGAGGACTCTGTAGCTGAGCTGCCCTACTGGTCTGTAAGGAAGCTGCCAAACAGGCCACCAGAATATGCGATAGCTGCTACTCTATCTTGGCATCAGCCAAGACTGGAAAAAGACAAAAAGCTTAAGAAAAGCCCTTGGACGTGCAAAGGATGGTTGTGTCTATGCTGCACCTGCCAAACCTGCAAAGGAAATGCTGCTATTTCATTGCAATACATAAATCTTCCAAGGCTTTTAGGGAATTCCATTGGCCATTTTCACACCTTGGCTTATTGGGATAGCAGAGAACTGCAATGCTTGTTTGGGAGATAATTGTAACTGTCTCTAAACAGTGTTTTTTAAAGGCTAAGTGTCAGCTTGAAAACTTTCAGGTGCTGATTTAAGGGGAAATCTCTTCTGGCAAAATGGTTTTATTCTCTTCCACTAAAGAAGGGAACTCTGTGCTGAGGTAATGGATCTAAAAGCTTTCCAAAAATCCTTTCACTCCTTCCCTCCCAGCCTTTCTTTAGATATATGGCATTCAATCTGAAAAACTTCTGTATGAGAAATTTGTGCTTTCAGGTGCAGCATAATTTATAGTAACAAAATTTATATTTTCTGTTGAACTGGCAGCCCTGTAAAAGCCGATCAGAATATTGGAAGGTAGAGCAAATATGAAAGAAGGCCAAATAGATATGACGGAAAAGTATTGCCTAGAGCAGATTTACTACTTCTACCATCTCATAATAGAAAGTGTATGTATTTCTTCTTTTCAACAAACTCACCATAATAATTTTTCTTATTATTTTTATGAGGCAAGTCCTCTATCATTTTCACAGTATAAAAACAGTCAAAACACGATATCATTGTTATATGTTTTAATGGCACTGACATTTAATAGAACCTTTTCTAAAATAGTTTCTGTCCAATATCCCTGTTGTTGTCTTGTTTAAATACTTCCCATTCCTTCATTTGGATAAAAGGTCCTGAGACCTCTTTATCTTCCATTAATCTCCTTCATTCAGATGAAACATATTTTTTTCTGCCATTTTAAGCACCACTCCATCCACTCCTCCAGGCTCTCCTTTCCATTCAGTCCAAATCCAAACCTGAATCCTGCTTCCCATCTTAAGTCTGGCCTAAGACCTCACCTCTGACCCGCAACATAAATGTTCTCTGAGCACAAATCTCTTGGCTCCCCTGACCTTCCTTTGGATGTCCATTTCCATTTCCATTTCCATTCACAACCACATCTCCAGGCTCTCTATTTAAAGAACCCCAACTTTAACCCTTAATCTACTTTCCAGCTCAGGCTGTTTGTGGCATGTGGCCCACAAGAGTCTAGTTTTCATGAAACAATTTACCCATTTAGTATTGAATTTATGTCCAGTAATCCAGCAATAAATATTCACCATCTCAGTTTTGGCTTCCCTTCTAGAGGGTCATGTTTATTCAGCTTCTGAGCTGAGAAAAATTTTTACTACTGTATCATTAATTATGAACAAACTCTGGCTTAACTTGAGCAATTAATAAAACTCAGTCTTGGCCATCTGTGAAATTCTGCTAATAAGCATCATGTCAAGTAATTATCCTTTAAACTAGCTAATCTAGGAGATTCTGTTGTGGCTGCAACTCTTAAAACATTTTAAAATACACAGCAGCATACTAACAACAGGCCAAAAACTCTAGTGGAGGTATATCAATTTATACTTGCATAAATTGCTCTAATTTTACCAAAGAGAAATTAGAGAGAAACTTCAGAATCTTGGCAGCTATATAACAATTAAGTCATGGCAGTATTCACAGTTGTCTGAAGGTGAATAAAAAGCAATGAAGAGAGAGTATGAAAGACATTACTTAGGCTTAGTTTCTAAGGTAGAAAATTACTTCTGCTACCTATATTGCAGTGGAAGAATCAGGGGAGAAACCAAATACCTGAGTCAACATAAAACAAGCAAAAATCATCTTCATTGAAAATACAGGAATTTCCAACTTTAAGGATAAAAATTGGACTATATGTAGCAGGAGCTTCCTTAGGGAATGTCCAAAACTGTCTAAAATTGTTCTACCTGTTTGGGCAAATACTCAGGTGTGAAGGTTTTCTGGTTTCAAGCTGGCCACTGCCTCAAGCCCCCCCTGAGGTATGCGGGGGCTGGCTGGGATGTTCTTGCAGCATGAGAGGAATTCATGGATTGTGTGTGCTGGGTGTGCACAGACCTGACACCCACCTGCACCACAACCTCAAGGAAAGACCAAACTTGATTTTCATATTTATGAATGATTCATAATTTAAGTCCCATAGGTCTTGCCACAATAAGGGCTCTGTTACCATCAGCAGCTTTTTCTACAACTCTCCTAAGTTTCCTTTCAAAAACCCAGAGGTGAAGGACTCAAGTGATCTGTTCAATGTGTATGTTTTCTAGTTTTCCATCTTCTGCCATTGCCTGAGTAGTCCAATGTCTCAGATTGCTCTTTTCCTGACTTAGCAGAATTCAATTTTTTGCACTATTATTACATAATATAGCTATTTTATGTGTATACAAGGCTGTTTTATATGGCAGTATATGTCCTCACAACCCTTTATTCACTTTCTTTGCATCTTTGAAAAGGGGAAGAAAAAGAATAGAAAGTTTGGAAATCATGATCTGAAATAACAGTAAAGAAATCAGATTTATTTTCTGATGAGGTTATGAAATAACTGCAGATGATAAGAGCAAATTAAATTAGCATTGACATGATCTGATTCCAGCTCCAAAGTGGAGTAGATTAACCAATCTCTTGAAATCTCCATCAGTCCTGCCTTTCTTTTAATTTGAACAAAACAATTTAATTTCATTTATCATCAAAATCTTCACTGTATCAATGACAGAAAACAGTGCAACTAGAATCCCTTTTGGGAATCCCCTTTCTGAGACATACACACATGCTTTTTAGTGATACTAATTTGTACATTTTTTGATAGATTAGAGTGTCTAACTTTCAAAATCAAAGTTCACTATTCACCAGTGCCATGTAGGCTAACAGCTAATTTTAGGGAAATTCCCAAAGTTGAAATAATGGTCATAAGGACTCGTGCTCTTAAATTCTTTGGAGACTTTTGCAAATCCTTGCCTCAATTTTCATTCCTGCAGTGTCGCAGTGACATCCAGTGGTCAGTAGGATTACTCTGAAGTTGGGCTCCGACCCACCAAAATCCAAGGGCATCTTTGCCAGTGTTTACTGGCTGATTCCTGTGCTTCATGCCTGTGAGTTTTCACACAGCTGCTGCTTGATTAAGCACTGACAGCATTTGAAAAAATCAGGACTGTCAGAGGCAAAAAGAAGGTTCCCCGTATTTCTTTATTATGGAACACTCTCCTTCCATAATTCCCTCTTTCCAGGATTCCTGATGAGCTGCAAATTGTTTAAGGCTGCCCCTAAATTTACATCCTGCCTAAATGCTGATAAAAAGAGCAATTAATCTGATGTTTGTAGTGTAGTAGCTGCCTGAAGGTGCCTAACAGACTAAAGCAAGACTCAGGTCACTCAGATCCTGCTGTTCTGCACCAAACACAGGTTAAAAAAAAAAAAAAACACAACATGAAAACCAATCCATCAATATCAACTGCAAGACTAGGAGTCATCGTGTGTATGGGAGAGAGAAGAGAATCATATCAAAAAGGCCCAGACAGTGGGAGACAGGATCTCACAAAGGAATTATCTTAAAACAATCACATACAGGGGTAGTAAAGGCTTCAGTTCACACCCCAGTCTGGGACTTTACCACTGCATCTTCTGAAGACACAAAAGGAAAAAGTACCCTGCAGGTGAGAGGGGGCTTTAGTTGTCAAAGATGTGATAAAATAGGTGATAATAATAAAACTCACAGAGCCATGACAGAAGTCACAACAAAGATGTCCTAGGGGACAAGTGAAGGGGGCACTTAAACTCCAGCTGGCAAAGTCAGACTGCTCATATCAAGCCATACTGCTCATGTTGAGCCCTCCTCCTTCTCCCACGTGGACAGCAGAAGCCAGAGGCACTCCACAACATAAAAAAACAGCAGCAGATATCAGTGTGAAATGAGAGAAATTGAAGCTACTAGACATACTGACACTACCAGGGATAGCTTTTCTTTTTCATTATAATCATATCAGCACAACCTTGTGCTGATATGATTATGCTTATGCTTATGCTACTGTGGGAAATGTTTGCATTTATTAATTTTTTAATTATTTCTTCTGAAATTTTGTTTAGTGACAAAGCTGGGATGAGTCATTTGTTTTAGAAGATATGGGGGGCAGGAGGAGAGATGAGCAAAGGCTTAGGAAAAAATGTCAAGGAGATTCCATAGCAGGGATTGAGAAAGTGGAGTGGGATAGAAGGAGGGACAGGCTGGAGATACGATCTCTGCTGTTGAAGAAAGAAAAGGAAGAAAATAGTTGTGATGGTAGACGGAGATTTGGGCTTTCAGGCAAGAGAGGAGTGAAAAAGAAAGGCAGGGCGGGTACCTTGAACAGTCAAAAATATCATTACAGGGAAAATGAATCTGCACAGATGGAGGAGGAAGGGAGGGAAGGAGGAAAATCAGTGTGGAAGCAGGAACTGCAAAGAAGAAACAGTATAATTTTGAGAAGAAAAAAAAAGAACTTATCCTAAAAAATGTGTATTACTTCAGAACATGAATAGAGTAAGAAACATGGAAACACAGCACAAAAAATATCCAGGTTCATATGGATTTTATAGAGTATTTGATGTTAGATAAAGACTGAGTAAGGAATCTTAGTTAGAACCTCAAAATGGTTGAGGTTGGGAGTGACCTCGGGAGGCGACATGGCTCAACCACCTGCTCAAGCACACCCACCTAGAGACACCTGCCCATTGGACCGTGTATGGACAGCTTTTGGATATCTCCTGGGAGGAAAATCTCACAACTTCCCTGGGCAACATCTGCTCAGTCTCCTTCACAGTAAAAAAATGGTTCCTGATGTTCAGAGGGAGCCTCCTGTGTATCAGTGTTGCCTGTTACCTCTGATCCTGTCACTGGGCCCCGCTGAACAGTGCCTGGCTCCAATCTCTTTGTACCCTCGCATTTACACATTGAGATTCCCCACTGAGCCTTTGTTCTCCAAGCTGAACTGTCCCAGCTCTCTCTGTCTCCCCCATATGTCCCTGTCTTCCCTACGTGGACCCCTGAGCTGGACACAGCACTCCAGGTGTGGCCACCAATGCTGACGCAGGAGGATCACCTCCCTCAAGCTGCTGTCAATGCTCTGCCTGCGGCAGACAAGGATCCTCTCACCCTCCTTGCAGCAAGGATACATTGGGGGCTGGTGTTGAACTTGGTGCTCACCAGGACCCCACAAGTTCTTTTCTGTCAAATTTATTTCCAGCTGAGCAGCCCCCAGCATATGCTGGTGCCTTGGATTGTTCTTCCCCAGGTGCAGGACTGCATTTCTCCTTGTTGAACTTCATGAGGTTCCTGTCATCCCATTTTTTCTGCCTGATGAGGCCTCTCCGGATGGCAGCACCTACCAGCCACTCCCCTCACCTTTGTGTCATCTTCAAACTTGCTGAGGGCAACTTTCCCCATCACTAACAAAGCTTTTAAACTGGACTGGACCCAGTATTGACCCCCAGATTACACTGATGGCTACTGGCCTCCAATTTCATGTCACTGATCATCACCCTCTGGGCCCATCCACTCAGCCAGTTTGTAATCCTCCTCACTGTCTGCCCATCCTATCCATCCTATCAGCTTGTCTGTGAGGATCTTATGGGAGACCTTACTGAAATTAAGGTCAGCAATATCCACTGCCTTCCTCTCATCTACCAATCCAGAATTTTACCAAGTTGGTCAAGCAGGAGTTATTACTGCATTCCCAGCAGGGTTAGAATATGCTCTGTGACTAGTTTACTCACTGGTAATATGAACATATTAACAATTGTTCTCCTCACAATGGTCCTATATTAATTAACATTTGAATATATGCCTTAAGATCTCCAGAATAATGCTGCTACTCTAGTTATGTAAGAAATTATTGATTCTGTTTTCAAATGTTCTTTATATAGCTTGGTTTTATAAATCTTTCAAGTATCAAATCCTTAGAACAGCTGTAAAGTAAGATACACACATAAAATAAAATGAGGATGTAAAACATACTTCTCAGGCTTCTCTTAAATAAGTGCACTTTTAATAACTAAACAGTGAAAATCAAGGTTTTATCATTGCATCTTTAATTTTAGAATGTGATATTACCTATCCTTTCTCAGATGAATCTTAACTTTCTATGAGAACATTCAAAGGTGTCAATATTGTGAGTATAATTATCAGGCATGTATCAACTCACAGCAAAACACCACCAATCACTCAGCAAAACGGTAGTTCTAGAATATTTAAAAGTTTGGCAATGATTTTCCAGTTGCTTGATTTTGCAGTATCACTGAGGAAATTATTTTCTACTGTAATCACAATTAGCTTTGCAAGAGATTAATAGTAAAACCAGCACACCTCTCCTTCATCTTCCCTCACAGGAATTTCTTGCTGTAAGACAGTTATATTGGAATATCAGGGAACAGTAAAGGTTACAGAGGAGAAAGACTGTGTGGTGGGTCATATACTGGTTCACTTTCTGGATTCTTATAGATTTCATCAAAAGATTTTCTCATCCATTTTCAAAGCTGCAGAAAAGATTAGTGTCAGAGGCAGCACTGTGACTGGAGAAGGCCTGGTGTCAAAGCTCCTAAACTAACAGATGAAAACTCCTTTTGGGAACTGCAGTCAGTTTTGGAGATATAATGAGTTTCTACTGCAGTTCCTGGAAGGAAAATTTCTGTGAGCAACATTATTTTCAGCTCCTGTACTTTGAAGAATTACTGCTTATTTCTTCATTCAGTAAATTCCTGTCATCAACTTTTTCTTCCTGCCAGCTTCACTCACTGCCATGACAACATGTAAGGTCTTCATGGGGGTAGCTGTGTAAGGTGTAGAGGTTCCCCTCTAGCACCATCTCCCCTGCTGTGCCTTGATAAAGCATTTCCACAGGAAATCACTAATTCTTGTCACTGTGGATCCCAATTAAAGAGATTTATAATTGCTGGACTGAAGAAACATGGAGGTGAAACTGTGTTAGGGGGTTTGAAAAAACAGACATACCAGATATCTGCAAGTGCAAATTTCATATGATTAACTGTCATTGGCTTATACATCTCATTGCAGCCTTTAGAATTGCAAAGAAGAAGGGGGTGTTTTGTTAAAAGAAGAGGGTGAGCACTGATTGTGCACAGAGGATTGCCCAGAAGAGGCAAGAGTCAGGCTAAATGACTTGCTGCCATCTATTGACCACGCACCTTTAAGTGTCTGAGATCTTCAGTAAGAAGATGAAAAGACAGCAAAATCTTGCAGCACAATCAGTACAGGGAAGCCAACCTCTGTGTGACAATAAATAATTTGTCAAAATAATTTGTAGCTGCTCTATTCCTGTGTTAGCATATTCCTGAATTTTTACTAAAAGCTAGTGCCAGCTGTTTGCACATTGCCTTTCTCAGTGTTTGAGATTTAGAACAGCAGTCTCTCCTCCACATAAGAACATGTAAGAAATGAAGCAGTCTGCTTTCAAGGACATCACAGTGACTCGAGTAAAGCTTGATAAATGACTTTGTATAGATTTGTTGCTCATGCCTAACTCTGCCCCTTTCTCTAAAACAAAATGAAGTAAAACTTCCCACACGGAATTATGGCAATGTCTCTGCCTGAACCCCTTTTTAATGTGTCTATTTACCAAGGCTTTAAAATAAGAAATCACTTCTTATAAAAAAATTGTCTCCTTGGAATAACAGGTTTAGGCATGATTTCTGATACAGCAATAGCTCCTCTACATGATAGCTAACACTTGCAGCAAGAAACAGAAGCCCATCCATTCTGGGGGTTTCCATTAGAGAGACAGGTAGTGCTGTAAGAAATTTATTCATTTTTGCATCACTGAGGTATTCCATTTAAACAATGGTTTTTTGCCTTTGTTGATAAAGCATTGTAAAGTAACAGAATAAAAAATAACTATTTCCTTTTAAATTTGAGCAAACAAATTTCTCAGGATACAATTATCCATCAGTCAAGCTGTGTTCTATAAAGAGCAAGTTAAGGTCACCAGCAAGTGGAGACAATCATTTTTTCCTAACAAACATTTCTTCTGACAACTGTCAGCTCCAGCAAGGATGCTCACTATCCCTCCTGGTTCATCCTACCTGAGGTCTGCATCTAGAGAGGAACAATGGCACAACAGACCAAGCAACACTGATTTCATACCAACAGCCAAAAAACTAAGTAGTTATGATTGTTTCCTTCACACTATTGCATCAGAGATAATGATGGACCACATCTTGACCTCAGTGACACTCATCTTCACCCAAAGGAGTACCCAGGCCTTCATCACAACACAAACACAAGCAGAATTTATCCACTTAATTCAAGCCTCTGAGCTTGTGCACTGCTGAAGTCAGTAAAGGTGAAAGGCATGAAAAGCAGTACAAAGGGGCAGAAAATCTGACTCGGAGCTCACCAATCCAGGCACATATTTCACAACAGTAATGACACAAAGAGACAAATACACAGAATTTTCTATAGTGGGAAGACCCCAGAGGAAAATAATAATGGTGCACAGTAGAAAGGATTACTCAACCTGCAAAAACCATTTTCACTGACCAGAATGGATGCATATGGCTACATCAATAGTTTGGGAAACAAGGAAAATTGAGGGTTTATTACTACATGTCCCTGAAATTTAGCAAGTGTTGTTATCCTGTCCTTCACATGTGAACTCTTGTATGAAGCAAGTATGAATGTGTGAAACATGGATGACTTCAATTTTTAGCTTTATTTTGTGCTACAGATCATAAGCACCTAGTCCATTAATCACTCTCCCTGTTGCATTTACAATGCAGTTAAGAAAGCAGAAACCCTTTCTCCCATGCCACCTATAAGTTTATGCAGAACACTTCAGGGCACATTGACTGATTGAAATCATATCTCTTGGCACAATTGTCTTGTTTTCCATCCTTCATCCTGTTCCATAAATTGGTCAGTCCATATATTAGTGCCTCTCAACATCTTTGAGTACATCTGGCCTCTTCCTCCAGTCAGCTGCAAATGCTGCCTTCCCTGGTGAATAAAAATAGAAATGTTCCTCTTTGTAAATGGAAGATAAAGTCCAAGTTTCCAAATTTATAGCACTCTACCAATTCCCCTGATTTCAGCAGACAAATAAGGAACTCAAACCAGTTTTCATCCTCCAAAAACAGATGGTCAAAGATGAGTCTCCAGAGATTGAGAGATGCTATAATAGCTAAATACAGATTAGTTTAAAAGCCTCCAAGGGTCACAGCAAGCAGCAGCTTTAAAAAACAGTCATGTGCCACTAAAACATACTTGGCAGCACACACTCATTGCTTCCCAAAGCCAGCATTATGGGTTGGTTCTTGGGAGGCACAGCTGGAAAAGAATTACCCTTTCCCAGCTCACTGCCAGTCCTAGAAGATGTGTATTTTTCTCTCAGCCACCTGAGTAGCCTCAAAGGAGCAAATCTCTCAAAGTGTGGGATTTGGTCCTGTAAAATTTGATTCCTAGCCAATAAGCTGAACTATAAGCAATAAGTAGCACATATTCATGGGGCACCTGTCAAAGATAGCAAAATAGTCAGTAAAATTACCTGCTTTGGTTTATCAGCAGTTTCGCCTACATAGTCAGAAATCTCTTAGTGTTTATGCTACACACATTTGAGGTCATTATTTATTTTTTTTTTAACCAGAAAGGCACAATGCACCCCAGTGTACAGAAGCATCATCAGCTTGGTCTCAGCTAGCAAAAGAACATGATCATTTCATGACTCATGAAAAGTGCTATTTTCTTTCATTTGCTGCTATGGAGGTTTTGCTGTCATAACAAAAAGTGAGTCCTCAATTGCCAAAACACCTGAGAGCAATAGGAAGTAGCCCTTTATATGGCCCCTTTATAGGAAACCAGCCTGTGTTATATAACAGAGCACAGAGATGCTGTACAGAATACACAGCAAACCAGTTCAGTTCATACCTGAGAAAAAGCTTCATTTCTGAGTGACTGGCTTAAAAACATCAACACACACACTTGAACACCCTATACATTTACTTTGCTTAGATAATGCTTAGTAGCACAGCTGTCAAAAATGGTTATAATTTAAAGTGAGCATTCAGAATGTAATGTTCTGTATCAGTACCACTGCTAAGGCTAAATTTTAGGTGATAATTATAACATTGATCATCTGAGATGAAAGTGTATCATAAAGAAATACTCAAAAACCAAACAATTAATGCTTAAAAACAAAATTCTTTACAAAACTGTCATAAAGAAAATATAAACATTAAATTTTTACTTGGAACCAAGAAAATTACCTTGTAAAATGCTAGAAAACAGAACTCAGAAATTAATTGCTATTTAAGGTAATTTTTTTAAATTCCTGAATTAATTTAATTAAATTCTGCATCAGAGAAAAGAAAAAACAGGAGGGGAGGAATATTAACACAGAATTATTAAATAATAGAATCATAGAAACATATAGGTTGGAAAACCTGTAAGATCATTGAGTCTAACTGCTAATCCAGCACCACCAATAAATCATATCCACAAATGCCACTTCTACTCATCTTTCAAATACCTCCAGGAATGGCAACCCCACCACTTCACTGGGCAGCCTTATTCAATGCTTGGCAACCCTACTAGTGAAAAAATTTTTCCTAACAGCTGAATTCAACCTTCCCTGGTGCAGCTTGAGGCCATCTCCTCTCATCCTGTCATTTCTTACTTGTGATAAGACATATTCAGACATACTCCCCTTTCTGATTTAATTTCAATGAGAGGTGAAAATTTGATTCATAATGTTTAATATTTGGCAGTCCTTCACCTCCAAAGTGTAAAATATTCCCTGTGCCAGAAATTTGTTCTGGAAACATTAGTCCCTATAGTTTATATACTGTTCAATTCCTCTTATCCTGAAATATCAAGAGATGGAAAACACTGTCCCTAATTTTAAAATACAGTCAGGACATAGCCAGCAAACAAAGACACAATAAGTGAGCACCAGGAAAGCTCATGGGCCCTAGACTAGATACCACTAGACTGAAAGAGATTTCAATGCACAACTAAACCTGGGGAATGGGTGGTCCTACTTAATATGAACAACGGCTGAAAAATCTGAGCCTTAATGAATGCCAGCAATGGGTGAAGGGGGCATAATCAAGGCAAGAGCAGTTATCAACTATTGGAATCCTCTGCTCACTTCCTACTTGGTAAATAGCATAGATATAGTTGTACTGAAAGCCTTTTATTGGGCAATAAACAGTGGCTTTTTACAGTGGAGCCTCGAGGTGTTCATAACTTTATTCCAGTACGTAGAATTTGTTTGGATTTATCTCATACATAAATTCCTAATCTAAAGAAGAGGAAATTGTAAGTCCTCATCTTGACCAGCAGGTGATTCTTACTAAAGAAACAGCTCTCCCTGCTGGTTAATTAAGTGATCATGGCACTGAGTTTGACTCACTTTATCTGATGGAAGATCTTATTTGTTTCAGAGTTAATGGGTGAGATATAACCCAGTAACTTCTCCATCTCCAGTGACAAAAAAAAAAGACGGTTTATTTAAGGAATACATTTAATTCAAACAAACATACAAAAATGCAACCAAAAAACCCCAACAAAACAAAACACAGAATGAAGTATCAAAGTATAAATCATGAACAGAATTTATGCACAGAAAATTATGTTATTGCAAAAGAAAACAAAAGAGCAAGCACTCATCTCCAGTAGCTAATATAATGTAAGTGCTATTCAGAGAGAATTTACTGCTTTTCTACAAGTACCAGAGCACCTCCACGCACAGTCTGAACCTACATTCTACTGAGAGTGCCTCCATGAATAAAGCCCCCTTGTCCATTGAGCTGAACAGCAGGAGATACCAGTTCTGAGCATGTAGCCAGGTTATCTGTTTGACAACAGCTTACAAAATGTAGCAGACACAAATTATTACTTTGGTACTTACTATCATAAGAGTTATTGCAAAGGCAAATCATTTGGTAACCCTGCACATATGATTATAGCACCATGTTAGAAGTAATCTCATTACAAAAGAAGTTCTTCCTTGATCATAATCCTTCCCCTGCAGATACTTCTGACACTTTTTTGGGAGAAGTGTAGCACTTAGTGGAATAAAGTTGGCATTCTTCACATATTGATGGCAAGCTGTTTTTTACAGGTAACAAAGTGATTCTTGAGACACGTGAATATATGAAAATATGTTTTTCAATATTTTGGAAAGATGATGTTTTATTACCTTGGCACTTGAGTAGACAAAACAGACTTACACATTCCAGGTCTGATTCTTGGATCAGTCACAATGTGATTTTAATTCTCTTCCAAAAGTGGCAACTGGGAACTGCTTTGGCTTACGACAGGAGATGGAGAAACCTGGGGTGAAAAAACAAAGGTTACTCTCATTTACACTGGTGATAGTTTCCAGGCAGAGCTAGGTTAAGTGCAAGACTAAGAGGAAAACACATGATATCTGTACCCAATGTGTCAGGAGCATCAACATCAGGTCTGGCACACCTGAAAATAGAACTCAGAATTGGCCAGAAATTCAATACCATTCAAGACTAGTTTCTCAGTTACATGCCAGGCACTGTTTTCACTTGTCAGGACATTATTTAGCTTTGAAATAGTGTGTACATTTAAATATATAGACAAATAATACAGTTATTTAAATCCCATTCATCTTTGCAGTACTTCTCATCAGGGCATAAAATAAAGATAGATGTAGCGATGATGAAACACAGCTTATTGCCTGCCTTTAAAAGACTGCTGGATTTGACAGCAGCAGACTAGCCAAAAATTAGCACATAAACTATTAGATTAGGATCACTGCTGAAAGCTAGGTAATAAGGATCATTGCAAAAAAAAATCTTCGAAAGCATCCACATATCTGACCAAAAGGATGAGATTTACCTCTATGGATAAGGGACTGCTCTTACAAGTTGGTTCAGTATGAAAGCAATCTGAGGTACAATGCTCAAAAAGTGTGGATAAAAACATTCTTTGTAGTCCCAGAAAAGGTGTCTGTATGTGTGTGTTTGTGTGTGTATGTGTGTATGTGTGCATAATATTATTGTTCTGCAAAATCTCCCAGGAATTCTGGGATGATGGGTGGAGAGAGGTGACAACCCCCACTCTATTCTGTGCCATTGCAGCCCTATCTCGAGTCCTGTGTACCATTTTGGGCACAAGAAAGATATAAAGTTATTAGAGAGCAACCAAAGGAAGGTTACAAAGGTGGTGAAGGGTCTAGAAGGAAAATCATATGAGAAGCATATGAGGTCACTTGGCTTGTTCAGCCTCTGGCACATGGTGTGACTCTAGGGGATGTGCTGTGTCAGGAGTTGGACTTTGACAGTCCTTGTGGACCCCTTTTAACTCAGGACATTCTACAATTCTGTGATTCTATTCTACAGACATTACCTCAGATACATATAGGAGGGTGAGCTGCTCATATTGCACCAAAGAGTGCCAAACAGTCCCTTTCTTCAGCAGGCTTCCAGACCAATTTCTTCCTTGTCTTGCAGCTTGAAGAGACTGCAGTCTATTCATCTACCTGTCAACAATATCAAGACTTTCAACTCATGCAGTATCATGTGCAAGTACATTTCTCAAAGCACACAGTTTAGTCTTAGAAAGGTTTCTTCAGAATAATAAAAATATTGTAGGTTTGTTGAAATGTCATCAGATGACAACAGCAAGAATTTACCTTTCTTTTTTAATCAGCCTTTACAGCAGACAGATGCCATAAAGCACAACAGCATGCAATGCCTGTTGCATAGCTGAACACCACAGGCTGAAAAAGCATCTCAATCTCTTTCTCTTGTTTGTGCAAGGGACATTCTTGTTTTCTCAGCCCTTTTTTGAAGGGTTGCTTCTTCTCCCACTTTAATAAGACACTTTTGTAAGGACCAGAGCTGAAAAGTGCACACAAGCTACTGAGCTTGGCTTTGTGCTTGGTACATGGGAGACAGACAGGTGGCTGGTCAGACACACAGATTTTGTAGAAGCTTCATCATCTAGACTTGTTATGAAGGGAAATTGTTAATAAATGATGCAACACGTGGAAGAGTGAACAGAAACTCTTATTTCATGTCATGTTCCAAATGCATCTTCAATTCTCAAATGCTTGAGTTATATAGGCTTTATGGGACATGAAGACTACAGCAAGAAATTAATTGCAGCTTGGCATGCTACATGTGAAGAGTAAATATCCAGAAAAAAAAAAGAAATTAGAATGTTTCAAGTAAAAAAATTAATTAAATTTTCTAGCTTCTTACTTCTAGAGCAAATTATTTTACTGTGAAATGACCAGAGGGACAGCTACCACATCATGTTTTTCACATTTATACTGCAACAAATAATATCTGAGAGACGGTATGAATTTGGTCATGAATACACTCTTGACAGAGATTCCAAGAAAGGAAGGAAAGGGAGGAAAGGGAGGAAAGGGAGGAAAGGGAGGAAAGGGGAAAGGGAGGAAAGGGAGGAAGGAAGGAAGGAAGGAAGGAAGGAAGGAAGGAAGGAAGGAAGGAAGGAAGGAAGGAAGGAAGGAAGGAAGGAAGGAAGGAAGGAAGGAAGGAAGGAAGGAAGGAAGGAAGGAAGGAAGGAAGGAAGGAAGGAAGGAAGGAAGGAAGGAAGGAAGGAAGGAAGGAAGGAAGGAAGGAAGGAAGGAAGGAAGGAAGGAAGGAAGGAAGGAAGGAAGGAAGGAAGGAAGGAAGGAAGGAAGGAAGGAAGGAAGGAAGGAAGGAAGGAAGGAAGGAAGGAAGGAAGGAAGGAAGGAAGGAAGGAAGGAAGGAAGGAAGGAAGGAAGGAAGGAAGGTATAGCTTAGAAGGGATAGTGAGAAATCAGTAAACAAGATCTCTGAACTGAAATGTAGAGTTATTGAGACTCCTGTTTCAGCAAGTTACTGAATGTTGTTCTCAATGGAGACCATTCCCAACTGAAGGGCCTGTAGTCAGTGGCTTTCCCCCTGTCAAAAGTGCCTCATCACATCAGTTTAGAGTGCACTCTCCACATCTCCAGACAGGTTACTTTCCACAAGAAAACCTGTCAAAGAATGGGAAATAAACAAGACGAAATCAAAGATCCAGCCTACACCTCATAGATACCACCAGCAGCAGCCAAAATTTTTTATTCTTGTAGTTATGTGTAAAAATAGAGACAATGTTTTTAGTCACATGTTTGGGTTCCTGGTCCTGGGCTGATTTTTAATCCAACATGTGCTTCCAATTATAACAGATTTCATGACATGAAGTTTTAGGTTGGTTGCACAAAACAAACAAAAGCCAGAAGTCTGGAACTGGAGGAGTGTGATTTTTCAAGGCTTTTGAGCAAAAAAAATGTTGGTATAATTTTGACAACATAATTTAGCAGCTTTTATATAGAGCAATCTACACCTCCGCCCCTCTCCACCTCGCCTCCCCCTCTGGTATTGTCTTGCCTGTCAATTATTGGAAGAAGAGCCTGTTCTTTAAAAGGCTTTTAAATTATTGGAAATTATTTGGAATACATTCTAAAAGCTCTTGAAAGAAAGAACACTACCCCCACATACACACAGACCATAAAGTATTTATTTGTATTGTCAACTTAAATGTGCAGGATTAACATGAGAGTTTATCTGGCTAACAATACCAAGGATCATCAGCAGTGCTGACCTTGTGCTTGAGCTGTAGGGATATTAAAAGGCAAACCTAGTGCTCCAAATGCCTAACATGACATCACTGTGCCCATTCCATTTGGTACCCATGATACTGTGAGGACTGTGCAGGAGCAGTGAGGGCAGCTGGGGCCATGACACTCCAGGGAGCAGTGCTGTAGTTAATGTATGCACCCCAGCAAGCAAAGCAAGGCAGCTGCACCATTCTGCCAAGTAAGCAACTTTGTTGTTAATGTGGGGTTTGTTTGCTGTGATACATAACAGACACATTCGAGTTCCTTCAAACTATCACTCTGACTGGCATTGAAAGATATTGTATTATAAATTTTACATTATAATAGTGTTTACTGGCAGAATAAATTGCATACCTGTATTGAAGTGATGGAAAAAAGACATCACTCATTATCACATTGAGCAGCATGCTGAATGCAGCAGTGAACAGTGATAATCGTGCCAGCTAAAGCAATTTTACCTATGAAAAGTTGTTCAGACGTAAGAGAGACTGCTAATGTCTTACACAAGGCACAGCTATTTCCTATTTGTTTCTGAGAAGAACCTTACTATTCATTGATATCTCACAAATTTCCTAAATGCGATGTACATTAAAGGCATAAAAATTATTTCTCAATTTTCTTCCCAGTCTTCTTTTATCTCCCTCATATCTATCTTTCAAATCACCAGCTGTTGGTTTTCCATATTTTAAGTCACGTCACACAAATTAGAAATACGTATTTGGTTCAAATGTTGCTTTGCAATTCACCCCCAGCCCCTCTGATCTCTCCTAAAATGGTTTCCAAGACATTTCTCCAGAGAGACCCATGTATCGCCTAAACAATTTTCATTTCCAAATTTAGCCTTCATCTGAGCCAGGGCTATGAGGAGCTGATTCACTTGTCTTCCTTTAAATCTTGCTTTCTCATTGCTAATATACTTAGATGAGATTCATCTTCCTACCTCTGCCTACCAGTAGATATTTAGGGTGGTCTTCACTGCCAGGTAGGATACCTTATTTTAGGCACCAACATGTAGGACCCTGCAGGCTCCTGAGGTGTCTGAGCTCTCAATACATTCATGCAGATCTGGTTAGTGAAACCAAGGTGCAATTTATCCAAAGCAGGTAATAAGCATACCTTAGCATATGCTGCCTGGCTCCAGCTGCTGAAGGAAATTGATTTCTCTAGGGCCTCTGTCACACACATCAGCAGCACGCAGAGGTCTTCAACAATATAAGATGCATGGAAGAGTCTTAAAGCATGTTTATGCAACTGAACTAGGCCCTAGGCCTCTGGTATCCATTGCAGAAGCCAATCCCTCACTGCCAGACACCCAAGTGCAGATGAGTCCCTCCCCAGAAGCTGGGTGAGATGATCCTCATTGATAGCTCTCAGTTTCACTATCTGGCTACATCTTGGAAGTTCAGCTTAATTACACAGCACTGCTCCTCCAAAGCTTTTCAGACCCAGTCTCCACTGCTGGTTGTACTTCACGTCTTTGAGGATCTTGTCCCCTAAAGCTCTGCCATCGTCGCAACCAGATTTACTTAGAAAAGAGTAGGAGAGCAAACACAGCTGTCCAAGTTATCTGTGCTTAGCAAACCCCTGAGTGTCTGTGACCCACAGGACTATTTCACAGTGCTCTTTCAACCACGGGGGCTCAGCCCAGAAAGGAATGTTTGGGTACCAAACCGGGTGCAGTATTTCTGAGGAAGCACTGCTGCCGCAGGGAGCAGAGGCAATGCAGGGAGAGGATGTGGCAGCTCAGGCTCTGCTGTGTCACTCAGGCTGTTGAGTGCAGTGGCTCCTCTGCAATTTCCTGTGCCAAGGTAAGGATTTTTTGGATAGAAATCAGTTGACATCAGAAAGGGATGAAAGGGGCTTTCCAGGGTATTGTTCTACAACTGAAGATGCATCTCTAAGTGCCAGCATCTGAGGGGGGTGTTGCCATAATTAAATACATTAAAACACAGATCATATGAGTTATAAGAAGTGTAATAAAGGGATACTAATGTCCCCACCATTGCAATTCTTCTTAAAATACGGAGAAAATATTAAATATGTCTCAGATTCTCTATAATCCAGCAGAATACCCTGCTATGTATTGGCCAAGATAGCAATGTGCCACCTTTTGAGAAAAAAAGTCTTTTTCACATACCGGTTGTCCTGTTTCTTCCAAAAGAATAATGAAATGGGAAAGAAAAAAAGAATACTATTAAAGAGAAGCAGCATTGTTCTGTGAATTCCTTTTACTTGGCTGTGTTGGAGAAAGTGGGGGAGTATTTTTAAAGATTGATGATCATCTCCTTCCCCCTGCTCAAAGGACACAGCCTTCATTAAAAAGTTTGACTTGCCTGCCATGGGACATATATTTCTCATTTAAAATACTGCAGTTCAAGCCAGTTGCTGGTTCTAATATCAAGTCTCTGTTTACAAACAACATAAAGTGTGGCACCTCTGTATAACTGAGTCTATGTTCAACACAGAAACAGTCCTCCACAAGATCACAAGATACATTAAAATTAAAATAATATCCAAAGGCAACTGTAGGTGAAAAACAAAAGGAGATAGATTGAAAATTGAAACTATGGAAAAATAAAAGTGAGTTGTTAGAGTTGTTTTTTCACTAACAAAAATTATTATCTCTCTAAAATGTATGTTATCCATGCATTTATCTACATTTCTCTTTGTCTATCATTTACCTGTTTTCCACCTGCCTGAAAGTAACCACCTATTTGGAAAAGCAAGTTAAATTGTCTTCCTCAGCAAAAGGAGGGGTGAGAGATAAAAAGAAGAGTGGAAAATTATGAAAAATCTTGGTGTAATCTGAATAGCAATGAAGTAAAAGCTACTCCTTGATGTGCCTATGAATCCTGTAAATGAAGTGGCCCTTGAATTAAATTAATTTAAAATCTGGCAAATATTACTCGGCATGTTTGTCAATGTGCTGTATAATTATTAATTTGTTCATTGAGGCAACTATATAAATAAATAGAAAGCAGAATGCCATGATTAAACTAACATTAGAAATCCAGGGTCAAGGAGCCCTGCTATACAGGGATCTAAATAGCTTTCCCAGGTCCTATTTTTACATCTCCATACAGATCTGCAGGTCTGTAACTGCGAATTAATTGGCACACATTTAGATGCCAACAGAGCTTTTGTATTCTCAGTGCACATTTTGTCTTCTCAGAGTGAGATGTTAGTAATGGAGGTTTTAATATTACCCCTAGGGGAGCACCAGAAAATCTTAACAATTTCCTTCACTAGAGTATTTTCATTAGAGCTAAATGCTGTGCAATTTACATTTGAAATCAGGTGTAGGGTAAGTATAATGTGACAAGACATGTTGCAATGTTAGGGTTTTTTGTTCAAATGTTCCTTATTTACTGCAATATACCTTCAAAAGATAAGCATGCAATTAAAATAAATATCTTGATTTTTAACCACTCCTAATTGAACTGTTATTGGGATAATAGGAGCACAAAATAGAATCAAGTTTAAAAGGACCCAAAGCACAAGATTAAAATATTACTCTATTTAAACAAGAATGTTTCAGGCAAAATAGGTTCTGTGGAGCAGAAATGAGTTCATCATAAGTAAAACCCTTCCTTTGTAGAATTAATTCAACCTCGTGGTGCTTAAAATGCCAAGAACTCTGCATAAATCCCAGGGAAAAAAATAAATCCTACCTTTTTCAACACAAAAACTACCCCTCCAAAACTGAATTGGTACTTGGAAAAATAAAATGTATGCATTAATAAGGGCATAATGCAGTAAAGAGCTAGAGAACCAGACAAAGGAGGACTGACAAGTACCTGAGGCTGAATTTTGGTAGTTGGTCTAGTATGAAATTCTACTCTGCCAATGTCTGCACATCAGAGCACCTATATTCATTCCATCACTGACATGCTTTTTCATCGCAACAAAAGAAAAAACTGCACACCTACAACAGCCTCAATCCAATCAGGGCTTCCTTCATGCCCAAACCTGATCACAGGACCTACTGTTTAAATATTTCTCCATGAAAAATCCCTAATAGGCTCAGTCAGACCAGGGTTATTATTGAAGGAGGTCCCTAGAGAAGGTAGAGAATTGCAGCACTTGCCTGGAGCCTTCTAAAACTGAGAAAATAAAACCACTGCCAGCAGCAGGAAGAGAGGAGGAAGCAACAATCCCTGCAATCTGCTGTTCTGTAAAATGACAGCCAGCCCCAAGTACCACAGAAAGCCACTTCACAATGAAAGAGGTCTAAGCACAAAGGGTCAGACCCAGAGGGCTGGGATGGTTACAGGACTATCACGACATATGCACATGCATCATAGCCTCCTTGGGCTGCAAAAAGCACAGGAGGAAGGAAATTGCCTCATTGCTTTCTTCCTTGCATAGCCAGGCAAAAAAAATACCAGATTATCTTGGAGGTCAAAATATCCATCTCAGCTTACCAGGCTGTACAAGTTAGGCAGTGGCTACTGCTGTCTGCACAGCAACAATGAAGAAAGGGTTTAGATGGAAATGAGATTTGTCACCCTTCATGTTGCCTCTCTCCTGCCTCTGGATACACAGGGAGTCTAAAGCCAATTGTCACCTGAAGAGAGAGGAATCAAACACAGAGGGTCACACCTTGTCTGGACAGGCCCAGGCTTTCAAAGCTTGGTCAGTGCACACGGAAAGGTGAGCAATCACAGCAGTCCCTCACATGCTCACACTCAAACTCATGAAAACCCAGGACCTAGATCTTCTGGTATGACTGCAACTTTGCAGTGTTCTGCTCTTAAGGGCTCTGGGAGTTTTCACAAGAAAACCTACTGAATACAAGACAAACTGAAACAATATGAACATTCAAGGTTCTTCCATCCTTGAGGATGGGTGAAGCTTAAGAGTCTTCTAAAGAATTTTTAAAGAATTTAATAACTTAAGAATTTAATAAAAATTTAATAAATATTATTATTTCTGAGAGCTGCAATGAATGGTTATGATGTCTTTGTAACCTAATAGATTTCTATGAAGTTTTCACTGCCATCTGAATGGCCATGAAACCTTTGCAAAGCAAGAACTAGGCAAATATTTTGCATGATCTTGTCCTTTCACAGCAAATGGTGGGCAAGGACCAAAGAGCCTGGCGAGGTGCCAGGTCAGCAACTGACTCCATGCAGTGGTCAGCAGGACAAGGTGAGCAGAGAGAGGAAAAGCTGACCTTGAAAAGCTTACAAATATTAAACAGTGGGAAGAAGAGGAAGAAAAAAGAGGAGGACTAAAAACAAAAATGTTTCACTTTAAAGAGAAGAGATGAGATGAGATGAGATGAGATGAGATGAGATGAGATGAGATGAGAAAAGAAAAACACAAGGGGTCCTAGGCTTTGTAAAGGCCTCAAGATGTTAGGCATCTTGCCTCTGTAATACATAAATAAAACAAAATCAAACAAAATCCAAACAAATTATAAGATTTTTTGGATGAGGAACACAATGAAATTATATTAAAATAATTTTAAATGGTAGAGTTGAGGCATAAAATAACCAATATAATCTAAATTCTTTTAGGATTTGTTAGAGAAGTGGTTGCATGTGAAATTGCACTAATATTTTGGAGAAATAATTCTAATTCTGCTTTCCACATAGCTCTGCCCACACCTTTACCACATGTCCATCATAATCTCTGATGTTTTTTAGAAGGTTGTTGAAAATGTTGACTATGTCTGAAATGCAAGGAAAAGTACAGTCAAGTTTTCAAATCATTTGGAAGAACAGAAAGCATAGAGAGAGGTTTTTTCCTCCTCAGGGAGGAAAATTAGGTAGGAGGAAAATAACCTGAAAGAATTTCAGAAACCTACAATGTAGATTTCCCTTCCTGGATACTTTATGGTCAAAGGCAAGAATGCACATTTCTCTGAATAACTTATTCTGGCCTGTTCTAGGCTATGTACGTAGAAAAACATATGCTAGGTCATGGAAGTCACAGACACACCCCACCAGATATGTTTGAGTAGGAACAGAGCACAGCAGAAGCACCCACACAGCTGCTCCCATTTCAATTTGCACAATTTCTAAGGCTGGTGCTCGCTGCTGCCGAGTTGCTGGGTCCTGGTCTTGTGACAATAATGACAATAATGCTTCTCCCCTGGTTTGCTCCACCCATAGAAAAGAAGTCTTTGTATTCATTGCCTCACTGCCTATTAGACAGTCACACAGTCTAGCTTAAAACACCAGACCTCTGAGTAGGGAGAAATGCTGGATCAAGGAAGGAAGAACAAGCACTAGATGCAAGTCTTGGAGGCTGTTGCATCAACTTCTGTTTCTCAGGTGCTTCCTTCTCCAACTTTTCCACCAGAACCCCATTAAATAACATGACCTCAATTCTGCAGTCTGCTGAAACCTCATCAGAGAAAGGCATTTAATTTGTAAAGAGAAGGAATGATAAAACCTTGTTCAAAATATTTTTCAATAATAAAAGACTGGATTTTCTAGAATATTGGATCATGGACATGAGCAAAATGTCTTAGACCTTCTTCCTGTAGATTAATGACAGAAATATTTCAATGCCACAAAGTAAACCATCTCAAGTCTCATTTTTAAAGGCAGAAACATGCAAATGTTTCTGACAAACACTGGCTATCATGGAAGTTCAGTGCACACTGTGCTCTTCTCTCCCAATAAGGTTCTCATTTATTATTATTATTCCATTCTCCATCTTTCGACCTATTATTCTATTCATGATTACATTTATAATATAGCTCTATAGAGTTTAAACAATTGATTTTTTTTCTGTGTTAGTACCTTGTTCAAATGAAGGGGTTTTTTTCTCCTTTAAAGGGTGAGGGGGATATTTTGCTTGTGATTAAGGCTCTGATCTTTAGTCTGGCTTTAGCCATTTCTCACGGGCACAAAACTTGCAGGCACATTTTGCAATGTAATTACTTGTGTCTGCAATCTAGTTACTTGGATGTCTGAGTCCCTGATTGCATCCATAAGTCAGGGACTTGGACATTTAAGTGATCTAAATTGCACCTACAACAATTTGCACCTAAAATGTCAAAAAAGGATATAGCACAGAGGAAAAGTGTTCAAAGATGGGTGATGAGAATAATTAGGGATGTGGAAAACCTCAAAAATGAAACGAAATGGAACAGAATTGGACTGTTTACCTAAGAGATGAGATGAAATGAATAAAAGAGGAAATGATCAAATGCAAAGGAAATAAGGAGTGTCATAGAAAAGACAGATGAGGCACTTTTACCCCCCCCACCACCCTTTTACCATAAGGCAAGAACAAAAAGACATTTCAAAAAATTTAAGCATGGAAGATTGAAAATTCATACAGAAAGAGATACACTTTCACATAATTAACATGTGAAAAACCCAACCACATGACATAGTGAATCCAACAGGACTCAGCAGAAGATGAGGCACCTCTTTGGATTGAGGAATGCTCAAAACATTCAAAAGGCAGAAACTTCAGAGAAAAACTACTTACCTTTCTTCTTCAAAGCTTCAGGTTTTGTTTGTTTGGGCTTTTTGGTTTTCTGCATTTTGCTTTCTTTCCTTTTTTAATAATGTGAGGGTGGAAAGAGTCTTTCTTCAGGAGCCAGTTAACTTTGATATGTCTGACACAGGTTTCCTTGTACCTTGCCTGTGAGGTATTTAGGCTGCCTCTGGTTTGTCACAGGTCACTGGGAGAAGAGATGAAATTAAATGAGATGAGATCCTTGTCAGTTTCAGCCACTCCTCCTGAGAGGACACACAAAACCAGGAGCCCTTTCAGAAGCTGCCATAGTAGGACTCAGGAGAGCTGCAGACTGGAACCTTGCATCTTTTCTACCTGGGTAATGGGAAATGTGACTGAGAAGTTAATATATTTCATAACAGGGAGTGTCATTACATATTTAAAGAACTAGAATGTGAATTACTGCAGGGACTTTTTTTTACAAGAAAATCTGCACACGAGACAGATTATTGGAAGAGACATTAAATGGAGTTGGCTAAAAACATGCCCCATATTCCACAACAAAAAGGAAAGTTATCACTCTATTCTCAGTAATAGAGAAAGAAATGGATTTTCTTTTTTTCAAAATAGAAAAATACATGAGACATACATACACCACTTCCCAGTATTGGCTAATAATTTTGTAATCAAAAGAAAAATACAAGGAAGAATTCAAGAAAACTTGTAGAGAAAGAGAGGTGGCTAGGACACTGAGCAGTACACAAAATAATCCATTAGGTACTCTCGCAGTGCAGATCACCAGTGTCTGAACCAGTAACCACACTCAGATAGATTTGACTTTTACAAGAAAACATAGTTAGCAGTGTGTTTTCATGCCAAAAACTGTTTTGCTAAAAAACTGCTGATCTGTTCTAAGAGTTCCTCTGCTTCAAAGCCTGATCTCACCTAAGCTGGTCTGTCCCTCCATACAGTTGAATTTGATGGTACATCTGCAGTAGGTTTTCAGCAGAGCAGAAAGAGAAACAGAGAAACACACATCAAAAACAGATATAACCTGGGAGTTTAGACATTTCCTGAGCTCTAGGAGATGTGGGTTGAAGTCTCATCTAGAAATCAGGCAAAATGTAGATTTGAAAATGGTCTTTCACAATCCTAGAGGAGGACCCTAGAGAGCCATAACAGAAATTATTTATCAGGTGTCTTTTCAGCCACCATCTCTGGAGGTGCTTTCAAAGATATGCAGATGTGGCACTAAGGGATATATCAGAGAGGTGGTGCTTAGGGACATGGTTAAGTGGTGGACCTGTCAGTGTTAGCTTTAGAGTTGGACTCAATGATCCTAAACGTTTTTTCCAATCTAAATGGTTCTGTGATCCTATGAGATGGTTCCAGGCTTGACCACCATAAAACACAGGACCTAAAGCCAGGCTGCTTTCTTGACCACCTTGGCCTACCTGGTTTTCCAGTTAGTCTGGTAGTTTTCAGAAATGTTTCTTGTTCATTCCTAGTATCATGCTTTGTATCACAGACAGGCTCTGGAGGTTTGAATCAATTCCATAAAATGTAGGGAATTCCAATGCACTAAAAATGCCTTGCCTGGATAAAAATTATATCACATGTGTTGATGCAAGTGTAGGAAAAAACTCAAATATGGATATTTAGAAAATATAATGCAGGTGGGTAGAGGACTGGTTCCAGTTTCCAGCAAAATACAGAGTCCTTCTATAGGCATACATAACCCTGGAACAGGATCCAACAAAGCAATATGAGGTTTAAGAGGTCATGATAAAAGAAGACAAAGATGTTCCTCTGGCTGAAGAAGTAAGGGAAATAACTACAGAATATGGAATAAATAAACAAAGTGGAATTAGAGAGATTCAATAAGAGCAGTAAAGTAAGTGATTTTGACAGGTCCAGGGTCAAGGAACAAGAGAGAGACGAAAGCAAGCAGATTAAAAGTCATTGCAGTGTTCAATTGCAGCTGAGACAATGGTGGCATGAATACACACTTTAGATCCTGCAATGAAGAGTTCAGACAGTATCAGATTTTGGCAACTCTTTGGATTTCATAGACAAGGAGACTTAATATGCAATATTTACTTCTTCTGATTTCTTCCCCTTTGTGTGAGTGAATAGGTGTCAGATTGTTTGGTCAGCTTAAGCTCCTTTGAAACTGGAGGGGCTAATTGACAACTTTCATTTAAAGGCAAGTGTAAGAATCCAGAATGGTCCTTTTGTCCACTGAGTTGTTGAATCAACAGCCACGCACTGACAATATGTGCAACAGTCCAAACAAAGAGGTGCTTCCAAGGCTAAGGAATTTTGGGGAGATTTGAAAGTCTGTGAGACAAAAAAGAAAGCACAGTTGTTACAGCAACCTTTAAGGAGACACTAGACACAGCCTAGATATGCAAATCTCAGAAAAAACTTGGAGAGAAAATATTCTCAGCTGATTGATGGTTAAAGGGCACTTGGATCTGAAAGCAATGAATGTGTCTAAAGCTGTTTGAGAGAATGTTAGCCATCCCAGGTCAGAACTGTGCCAGGGACCACTTTCTAAATCTAAGAGTACATTCAAGCTCCAGTGTTGGGAATGCTCCCAGTGCTATCCCAAGTCACTAGAGCAGATGTGCCCACCCTGACCCTGACTCTGGGGCTGCTGAGTAGAGATAGGCCAGGCTGCAGCTTCAGGCTGAATTTGGGAGAGGCAGAGGGAGAGAGGTAGCTTCCCTCCTGATATTTTGCTGTGTTGGGATGGTACCCATCTCTTCTCACACTCTCCCACCAGCTGTACACAAACACAGGCTGTTTCACAGAGAAAGGCAGGGCAAAGTAAGAGGACTACATAATGTGCTGGATGCTACAAGTGCTTGTTACATTACAGGATGCCTGAGCAGTATCAGAGAAGGCACTCAGCTGAGCAAAGATGTATTAAGAAGATTTCAACATTCATCAGTTTTCCAAGCCCTACCACTGGGCTATATTCTGTTGAAAACAAGTGGTTGCCTTCCTCTTTTGGCCAGACTTCAACTACTGCAGCTACAAGAAAACACATAGCCACTTTTGTTTTCCCATCTGGGCCCCAGCAAAGGGAAAAAGATAATTTTTTTCTTTTTTGCCCTCTGTATGTTCCTTCTGCCTCCTCTTTACTATTTTCCCTTTTCTATGAATCCACAGACTACTTTTGCTTTTCAAGCATTTAGTTTTTTCCTTATTAAGTATTTTTGGAAAATATTATCTCCTGTTCTCTCCTTCTCTATTATTTCATGTTTATTCCTAGTTAATGTTCAATGGCCAACACCAGGTAAACACAATGCCAACACTTAAAGATAGGCTCATAATCTATAGCCCTTGTAGAAAAATTTCTTCAAATTACAAATTACCTCATCCTGATGTAGCAGCTGATAATGGCCAGATGAATCACATATAGGAAGTATCTAGTTCTCTTCTGTCTCTCTTACTGTGGAAAAGTTTTGGAAAATAGGGTTGTCTTTTTCCTTGTTAAGGAAAGACATTTTTCTCACTGAAAATGTCTCAGAAAGGAACCTGGGCCAGGTCTCTGTTATGCAAAGGAAGAAAGTATTGAAAATCTCAAATGTGTCAAAACTAGAATTCATTGCTTCATGTCATTCAAAATAGAAACAGGCAACTCAAAAATTTTCCACCTTTCAAAATAAAGCAAAACCACACAACATGACTGAACTCCAGGCAGATCAAGTCTTTCCTCAAGAATTATGTTTGAGAATGAGTAATAAAAAATATTAGCAATACAAGGCCTTCACACCTTCTTTTTATCTAAAAAAAAATATACTTCTCCAACTGATTTAACTTTTTGCTTTCATTTTCATTCCTCTCTTTGAATACTCTCATTAAGCAAAAAGCTGGTTCACTTATCACATAAGTTCACTGAAGTGAGTTTTTATTCACTTCAGTGGACTTAAGTCACATGGAGCTGGCTTAGGTAGTCACAGAGGAATTGTGTTCATCCTATACTCCACCTCCCACTCATTTACAGAGATTTTTGAACATGCCTAATAAATGTAAGGTCCCAGTGGCTAACTGTGTTTCTGTTGAAGTCCGTGGGTTGTTCTCAGGATCATCAGGACAACCAACACAGAGAGGTTGAAAACCTGCTGTGTTGAGAAACCATTATCTGAGAGGGTTAAATACAAATACCATTCATCTATCAAGAAAGACAGATTACCTGTTCAATTACCTATTACCTAAAGTCAATTACCTATTCAATCACACTGCATCTTAAATGGGGGAATTTCTAAAAATTGAGTCGGTCAAGTACAAGCAATGGCTGCAGGAAGTTGTTCCTCCATAAGGAAACTGAGTAGCAAATTAACTGGTCAGACAGACCTTTTGCTGGGAGTCACTTCCCACTCTGTTCAAGTACATCAATTTTTCCTTATTTAAGTTTGTCAACTGTTGTTTTTAACGTGCACATGCAACTATAAATCTGTGCTGCTTTCAGTGAGGGTGTGAAATAATGCAAGAGAAGTTAAAGAGGAGTTTATGCTGCAAAAATATTTCTGTTATGGAGTTAATTTCATATCATTTTATTCTTCTCAAACTTATAATTTTCTACTGCTCATACATTTTTATGGCCACAAGTGATTGTTAGCATCATCTAGTCTGACATGCAGCATAGCAAGGGCCAGAGAAGTTCATCCAGTAATTCTTGCATTGATCCCAACAATTTACATTTGGATTAGAGTATATCTTCTACAAAGATAACCAGTCTTCATTTAAAAACTTAAAAGCAATGAAAAAAATTTCTGCTACACCTCCTGGCAATCTGTCTGAATAGTTAATTAAATGTTAAAAATCCACAATTTATTTCCAATGTAAATTTCATTTTGTGTTAACCTTAGCCACCGGGTATCTTTGCCACAGTGGAGGTCTCCACTCATCCCCACACTTCCCAGTGCCAAGGAGTTAAGAGCCTGGCAGTTGGGAATTTCTTGTTAAATATTTTTGTCACTCAAAGGTGTTGATTCACTAAAGAATTAGGCATGATTCATGGCCAACCACCATCCCTGCAATACTCCATCCTGACAGCTGATCCCTGCAACTCTCCACAATGGGAAGTACCCAGTGGGAGCACTCAGCAGAAAGGATGGCAGCTCAGTTCAATAAACCAGGCTCATGTCTTGGAATCACACCTCCAAGCTGAGCAGAGGCCCCATCAGACAGAAAAGCCCACCCTGGCTGCCCTGGAGAGGCAGCTTATGGCTATCAGCTCCTCACAACATAGACACAACCACAGCATTAACAGATGCTAACCCCAAGGATAAACACCAAGGGGCATGGAAAATGAGATCAGAGCAGACCAGATAATTAACCTGTACGTTAGAAGGCCGTGGCACAAGAGCCAGTGTCCTGCTTGAAGAAAAGGCTCAGAGGTAAGCAGGGACTTGCAGCCACATTTGTTATTTACAGCTGAAAAATAATTGGGTACTTAAAAGCCAAACACTCAGAAAACCAAGTTTGACCCATTCCATCTTCATATCCTTGCTTAATATATGGGTATTTCATCTGCAAAATTATTTTAGATGCTTGCAAAGTGGCTCTAATGTAGCCAGCCCTGCTCATCCTCCCTGCCCACCGGTCTGCTGCGGGGCCTGCTGTGCTACTGTCATGCTATTAGCATTCCTCCAAAGTCACAGAAATGCCGGGATGTACCTGATGCATTCAGAAACCCAGCAGGTGCCTTCTGCAGGTACTGTGTGTCCACGCAATGCCAGGAAGCAGTCATAAACTTAACACAGTAGTAAGCTGTGTAATTTTTAGATAACAGCTACTTACATAAGTACAGAAATTGCTACATTTTATGTGTACACATTGTTCACATTCCAATTATGGACCAAGACCCAGCGCATGCAATTAGTATTTAGGGGCAATATTTTTTTCCCAGCATGCCACTCTGTGATCTGAAAATGCTGGTCGGTTCCTAAGTTACTTTGCATATGTCAGTGCAATTTCTCCTCAGTCCCAGAAGCTTCTGGAGCACCTAAATAATGTCATGAGGGCCTAATTATTGCGTCCAGGGAGATTCCCATACAATTTTCATCTTTTACCATATGTTTATCTTACTTAGACGTCAGTATCATTTGGCAAATTGCATCTGGAATACACGGGGAGGCTGAAGTGTAAAAATACGCTCTTGTGCCTCGTGGCAGCCCCAGTGCGAGGTATTATCCTTTAATGCCATGGAAAGGTTCCAGCTACCTGACACGAGGACAGGGAGCAGCGACGCTCACTGAGTAATTTCCCTCCTTGAGCCTTATTTGCAACACCGAAGCTTTTGCGTTGCAAACGGTGACATTTTAATATTTAAAATGGGTGTCGACCCATTCTCGCTGCGGGGAAGGAGAGGCCGTGGGGGTTTGCCTCGCTCGCCTCCCCGGGGGTCGGGCTGAGGCTCCGGGAGAGGCCCCGCCGGCTCCCAGCGTCGCTCGCCCTGCAAGGCACGGCTTGCCCTGCCCGAGGGCCGACCGATCTGGGGGATGCACAGCCCCGGGCACAGGAGGGACGGCTGCGAGCGGGACGGGGCGGGGGACCCAGCCCTGCCCTTGCCCAAGCGCCAGGGAGCGGGGGCAGCGCCGGGGGCCGGAGCCGGCGGCGGGGCAGCGGCGGCACGGCCGGGAACGGCCGCCGGGGGGCAGCGCGAGATCGCCCAAAGCGCCGCCGCCGTCTCCGCCGCCGCCTCGGCTGGGCCCGCACCGCCCCGCTCCGGCCCGCACCGCCCCGGCTCCGGCCCGCACCCGCCCGGCTCCGCCCCGCCCCGGCACCGCCCGGCTACAGCCCGGCTCTGGCCCGCACCGCCCGACTCCGGTCCGCACCGCCCCGGCTCCGGCCCGCCCCGCCCCGCCCCGGCTCCTGCCCGCACCGCCCCGGCTCCCGCCCGCTCCGGCCCGGTGCCTTCCTACACAGCCCCGGCTCCGGCCCGCACCGCTCCGCTGGGCCCGGTGCCTTCCCGCACAGCCCCGGCTCCTGCCCGCGCTCGCCCTCGTGAGTGCCCGCTCCGGGCAGGCCGCTGCCTCTTCTGCCGGGCAGCCTGCGACAGGATGAGAGGAACAGTCTTTAGCTGCGCCTGAGGAGGGTTAGGTTGGACATCAGGAGAAAATTTTTAATAGAAAAGGTTGAGTAGAGATTGGAATAGGCTGCCCGGGGATGTGGTGGAGTGACAGTCCCTGGAGGTGTTTAAGGAAAGACTGGACGTGGCACTCTCAGTACCATGGTCCAGTTGACAGGGCGGTGTTCGGTAACAGGTTGGATTCGATGGTCTTGGCGGTCTTTTCCCACCTAAGTGATTCCGTGATTCTGCTCCCGCGGGGCGAGGCCCAGCAGAAGGCGGCCCCGGCGCCCTCTCCCTCAGCCGCCGGCCCGACCCGAAGCCCGCGCTCCCCGAGCGAGAGGCCGCACGGGGTATTTATTTAAGGAGATTTCACCCAGGAGCTGCTGATCAAAGCTAATGCAAAATAAATGTCTCTCTTTAATAGCCTGATTCCTCGAAGCCCTTGACACTGGAAATTGGGATTTCCCCGTGCCATTAGCACTTAGCAGTAGGCGCTCCAACTCAGCCAAGAACAAGGGATTAAGAGGTATTTGTCTAAACTAATTTCTCTCTCTATACCGAGTCTATAGAGACTGGTGTTACTCTGCTGGAATTGTGCAACACGGCTAATTGGCTACAAATTTAACAGTGGCAGGGCTCCCACCGCCGGTTCATTACCGCCGCTCTCCCTTTGAGCACGGGGCACCTGGGCTGCCCTGCCCTGGGGAATGAGCGCCTTGGATGGGCCCGGCTCTGCGCAGGGTGAGAGCCCTGTCCTGCCTCCCTGGGGAGCCAGGCTGCCTTGTGCAAAACACAGTCAAACCATTAAAATTGTCATTATTCTAGAAAAGGGATAGATGTAGCACAGGGGCTGCAAAATTTTATTTTTGTGAACGATCATTCAGGATGCATGTTGACTTTTTTGCACAGATATTATGTCACTAGTCATCTCCCTTCCACTAAAAGGGGAGCAGACATTTGTAATATTTGGTTGTGATTCCTTAAAATTCCTCCCTCTGGGCTGTTTTACACCTTGACTCCACTGTTTGCTTCTTTACTTGACCACAAGCTAAAGCAAAAAGTAGTTGAGTTTATATTATGCATGCATCTGACCAAAGGGTCATTAAGGGGACACAGATTTTTGGTTTATTTGTAGGTCAGTCAAAAAGGGTTCCTAGAATAGTCTGGAAGTAAGGAAGAAATTCTAAGAAAGACCACAGCTTACATCACTGCTGCTGGAGAATGATTCCCTGATAACCAGGAGTTTATTTGTCTACCCCAAACTACACAGCAGCACCACTAGACTATGGCTTGTCTTAGGAGGGGAGGCAGAATTCTCCCAGCAGGACTGTTTAGTAGGCTGAAATGAACTACTCCACTCCCAAAGGTGCTGATGGAAATCTGAAGAGCCATATGAGTCAGTCAGGACCTCAATAACCTAGTCTTTCAGAGCTAACTTGATGAGATGAAGCACTGCATCACTGTTGCCTTGAACAGAAAGGTCATCCTGAAGTTTTGATGTAATCCGCCTCAGCTGCCCAGGAACCCCGGGAACCGGCAGATAAAAGACAGTAAAACAAGTTTCCCAACAGCAGTTCAGATAACATTTTCAGACACTAGATTCACAAACCAGGTTGTGTTTCTGCCTGAGTAACTTTGCTTTTCATCATTCAAGTTCAAGGGCAAAACTCGAGGTCTGTGATTTGTGTGTTGAGTTCAGCATCTTATAATACCTATTCCATATGGTTATGAAACTCCAGCAGCATCTTATCCAGCCACACCAAACTATCAGGATGCTATTGCAAGAGTAGTTGTTTAAAAAACTCTGCAACATTGTTCGTTGAATCTTGTCATGTGCTGCTGGGCACACTTTTCCTATACTGAGAAAAGCCCATGAAAATTCACAGAATGGAATTCCATCTTTAGTGAGACAGATGGGAAACACCCAGAATTTCAGCAGAAATAGTTTTACTGAAGGAAGACATAGATTTCCAGCCACTCACGGAATTGATTCAAAAAGCCACAGGAACTAAAGCCAGGTTTGCCCTCCCTCTTCCCTCTTCTTATGTACACTCTGATGAAAAGTTAACAAGTGGTGTCTGTTGATGTGGAACACACTATCATCCTACAGCAACGCAAAGATAGCATCATTTTTAATCTCAGTCTACAAAGTAACAATAAACTCCTGGCCAAGAATCAAACTAATAATATCAGTCCATGAACACACAGAAACAATTCTGTCAAAAATCTAACATCTAAGGTGTTGTTAACCAAACCTTTCAAGGTAGATCTCTCTCATGGCCTTAACCAAAGTGCTTTCTGAGGTGTGCATAGAGAATACCACAAATTCAGTGAGAACACCTTCAATATGAGGTAACAATGGCATACAGAAGAAGGCATGAAATAAGATGATTATTCAAGATGTTCCACTTCTGTACAAGACATAACTAAAATATCATCATGCCAGGAGCAGGGGTTGTCTGCTGAGGCGGTAAGTTCCCCCTGATAACTTCATCCAGCAGCCAGAGGCCAAGCTGCCTAGCCCCCTCTCATTAAGGAGAAGTGCTCCATTCAATGAGGCACTTCAGCAGTGGTCTACCTTTGAACGTGCAAATACCCCCATTAAATCTGGTGGATCAGGGCCAAAACTAATTAATTTAGTGATGCTTTGCATCAAAATCTCACTTGCAATACATAGCACTCACAATCAGAAAGGCAGGGGATTAATTAAACTAACTATTTAGAAAGCTGAGCAGGTTAGGACTGGGTTAGGACTAAAGAGCATAATGATATCCTTAGTGGAAGCCAGAAAAGCAAATGATCGCTGTGAAACTGATAGGAATTTGCTGAGGATTTATTTCTGTTTAGTTTTTTTTTTGTGAGATGAATGAATTGGGACTGGCAAGGCAACCAATTTTGGGTCCAAGAGGCATGCACTTTTATTTAGATTACTTCTTTCAGCCTGCCCCTACCAACCAGGCTCAACCCAAACTGTATCATGATCAGCAGCTTCATATTACTTCCAGGTATCAAAACAGGCCATGGAAAGCTTTTATCACTTGGGATTAGCCAAAAAAAAAAAAAAAAAAAAAAAAAAAAAAAAAAAGGAAAAAAAAGGGAGAATGAAAGGAAAAAAAGCAAACCACTGTAGATTTTCAGACATGTCTTAAATGTGAACTTAGATGCATTCAGACCATGGCTTCAGTGTACCTAGCTTAACAAGCAGGCTCGACAAAAAACCATGGGTTTGACGATATGCTGTACTGCAGTGGAAAAAACAGATTCTGATGGATTACACATACTAACAGAACAAGAAAAAAATATAGTCAAATAGAATTACTGGAACAATATTTGAGAAAGTAGAATAGTAATTGCAGCACTGCAAGTACTCTGACTGAGACTAATTCTCTAAGGCCCCTTGGAGTCTTATCAGCAGCTCCACCATGACATCCTCCCTGATGTCAATTGAAGGGTGCTGCTTTGCACCCACTGAGGATTTGCCCTTTAAATTCACCCAGCTTGTGTCAGGTGACCTCTCACAACCTTTCTGCAACACTGCAAAATCTTTGATGGTTTGGCACTGCTCAAAACCATTCCATTTTGTAGGAGGAAAGTAAGCAGTGTTTCACCTGCCTGGGAGGACCCTTCACTTCGAGCTGATTAAGGAGGAAACACTGTCACAACCTCAGTTCTTCTAATGTGACAGCCAGTAATGAATGGCTGAAGTGACTGATCTTTGCATTCCATGGCCAGTCTATTTCCTATGGGTGTTTCCTGTGACTATAGGAAATTATGGGCATGTCGTAATTTAGGAATAGTATTCCTCAATTTAGTGTTCCCACTGTGCACCACTCACTCACTTTCCAGTCATCCCCCACAGCCCTTCAGAGGGATGGAGAGGAGAACTGGAGGAACAAAAAGGTGAAGATCACAGGTTGAGGTAAGAACAATTTACTAGAAACAGCAATGAAATAAGAAAACTGCAACAACAATAGTAACAAGAGTATTCAAGATAGGTGAACCATTCACATGCAGTTGTGCAAGGATTCACCTCTGACTGCTCAAGGTAGGACTGGGTGCTGTAAAAATTAACCCTGTCCTGGCCGGAACCTGGACAGGGCAAAGAAATTGAAGAGTCATGCCAGTCAATGATGAGCACTCCAGAGTCAGAGCAACATGAAACCAGCATGTCCATATATGATATTTATTAGCACATATGTGTTTATATAAGGTTCCGTTCTCTATAAAGTGACAGTCTAGAACTGAACAACAATGGGTTTCGATTATTTTTTTCCTATCAGAAAATACATTTTGTCTGTATATGAACATTGCAGCGATTCTTTTGCAAAAAAAAAAAACTGAAGAGGCTTATCAGCATCTTTGCAAAAACAAGGCTGAATTCCTTTTAATTTTAAAACATAATCAACTTTGTTCAGACAGGTGAGTCTCTCTGAAACAACTATGCACAGTCCTGTTTAGGAAGTTACAGAGTTTGATAAACTTCTAGAACAGTAGAAAACAATCCAGACTGAGCACAAGTTTTTGACATTACACTTGGGAAATGACTACCTTTGCAAACATTAACATCTCCATGCCTAAGCCCTCAGTTCCAACAGTCCTGTACGTTCATGCATGGAAAAACCTGTAAGAACACTGGCATGCCATAATGTTTGCAGGATCACTGCCTGTGAAAGGTTATTCACAGACACAGTCTCAGGCAATATCACACCCTCAGAGTTATTACAACCCTGCCAAAGCCATGGAAAGCCAACAGTTTTCTACTGTGTGAAGAACAATAGAGCTATTCTAGACAAGATTTATTCTGAAAAAGTAGAGGTTGAGGATACTCATAATTTTCTTTTCAGAGCTCTAAGGCTGCTGTGCCTGACCATGAAGGTTGCCACAGAACATATCAACCCACCACAAAAGCTAAAGGCAGAGAAATCAGAAGCTGAAGGTGAAAGCACAAGCTTTCCCTTCTGTATGCCCCACTCCACATACTCCCATGGATTGTTTCCTTTGCCACAGATTAAAAAATATATCCTGGAATCATTGGACTTACAAGCCAGCAAAAGCCCTTGATAGTGCACTGCAGCCACAGAGGAGTCCAAAGCAGCCCTGCCTGTGTGTGTCCTGGGCAGTGATTGTGCTGCTGGGCTGCAGAACCCTCTGTGAAGGTCTGTAGGGAGGGCACATGCCTGGGGAGGGGGGTCACACACTGTTTGGCTGTCACTGATTTCCCCCAGCAATGCTGATAGCTCCACAGCACTTCAACATCCAGTGATAAAAACCTTGTTTTCCCCTTCTGGGAATTACCAGCCAGAGGGAGGTGGAGCCAAATCATCAGCTGCGCTTCAAGGTGTCAGAGGCCTGAGAGCAAGGGCCTCCCGGGGAAGGTTCTCACCTTGGGGAATTAGAGCCATTTTAGGCAGAACAAAAGCTCTTGTTTTTTTCTTACCCCAGCTCACTCTCCAGGTAACACGATGTACATTTCTCCTGACATCTACATCTCCCCTGATCTTCCCCAGCTCCCTGCCTGCAGTGTTCTGTAAACCTTCTTTAATGTCCTGCCTGGCACTGCGGGCTTACCCCCTGCCTTCTCTGACAGCCTGAAGCAGTGAGAACTGCCCATGCCCACCTGAAGGAGCAAGACTCAAAAATAAAAAATACAAGGTCACCACAGACCTGCATTAAAAATGTCTCTCTCACACATGATATGCCAGTCAGAGGTTTTTCATACTGTGTGGGTGACCATACACTGGAACAGATTGTTCAAAGAGGCTGTGGAGTCTCCCTCACTGGAGATATTCCAGAACTGACTGGCCATAATCCTGTGCCATGTGCTCCGGGATGACCCTGCTTGAGCAGGGTGGTTGGACCAGATGATTCACCATGCTCCCTTCCAACCTGGCCCATTCTGGGATCCTGTGATTCTGTGAGTAGAAGTCAGGTTGCATAGGAAGCACTCTGAGCTCTAAAGAAGCTGCAGAGAGGTACAAAGCCTCCTCTTAAATGTGGTGGAAAAGAAGATAACAAAGGCAAAATCTCAGGCTGGATATCTGTGATCTAATAAAATCCCACTCATGTCATCAGCAGCGCTGAACTTTGCATTGGGAAATTTCATGCCTGAGCAGTGGATTCCAATTGCAGTGAGATTTTCTCTGAGATCAAGACACTTGAAATATCCACTTTTTAATGTTTTTAGAGTTTCTTCTGTTTTGGGTGAAATCCCAAACATAGATGACACAATAATTGCAGGCACAAATACATGCTGAGTCTTTTGAGAGGAACAGGGCTGCATCCATTCCACGTGCTAATATAATCAGTGACATCCAGTATCACTGAAAACTGTTTACACTGTCAGTAATAATCCTGGAAGAAAGAGTTTTTGAGCTGCTTTTTATTGACACATACCTCATTCCAGAGATCAGCAAAAATGTAGGTAATTGACAGAGCCAGCCACAGCGATTTTGTTTTCTCTAAATAAATCTGAATAAACAATAAAAGGTTAAGTGCTCTTTTTTCAAAGCTTGAAACACAAGCAAACAAATTGAGGGTAGAGAACTCAATTACATCAAGCAGAAGCTACTGGCAGTTACACTCATCAGAGCTGAATAATTTTCAATTACTCTGGGAAGAGAGGTCAACAAAATATGTTCCCCAGTCTGTCCATTCCTAAACCCAGACCTCCTAATGTTAGAGTGTCCTTAGGGTAATTCAGTGGGGTTTTCTTCCCAGCAATCACCCTTTTCCCTACTTCGATACATCAAGCTCTTTCCTTAGCATAAATATGTGTCTGCCACTGAGAAAGCATTTGAACCCCCACCTCCAAAAGCCAAACTTCCCCTCTGTCACAGCCAAGCATTCAGCCAGAGAGGTGCTACAACATGACAGCTGCTGCTCTCAGCCAGGGTGCTGAGGGTTTTAACCCAGCAAAATGAGGAAATGGCCCCATTCCTGAGTGACCTGTGTCAGTGTCAGAGCTTCCCAGCAGTGTCAGCACATCCCAGGTGATGCAGGGGGTTTTCCCAAGAAGGGACTGCAGACGCTCAACAGGGCTGGCCAGAAGAAAAATCTCTGGAACATGTTACAACTGTGACTCCTACCAGGTGATGTCAGGAGTGATGTCAGGAGTTCTGAGTACAGGTTACCAATTTTGTCATATCTCACTAGCTTTGAGTCTTCATCTCTGCTTCCATCATTCTACTACACTTCTAGCTTCAGAATTTCTTGCTGCAATTTATCTTTGGTTTTTATCTCAGCAGAGTTTTGGGGGGGGAGAGGGGTTATGTGAGTTTTTCTCTCCAAGAGGCATCAGGAATGGAGTTACACTTTGTGTCACAAAGCATCTCCATCACCACAGAAGGGGAAGGGAAGCTTCTGCTTTGGTATACATCACACACTCACATACATAACAAACAACATATGCAGGCAGGATGGCAAAATTTCTAGCATATGGGATGAACAAGGAAATTTTCTATGTACTTCTGTTTTCACATACAGCAGCACCTAAGTGTGGCAATTACAGTATCAGGAAAGATGCTCAAATGTTTATTTCTCCATTAGGACTTTGCTATCTGGTCTAAATGGTGCAGTGAATCCCAACAGAAGGAGCTTTTATGGTGATAGTGTCATTTTTACATCAAATACAAGCTGATGATCTTCAGTTGAAGGAGAAAGCCATTAAAAATTGACTAACCTATTTTTTAGTCAGAAAAGATAGGTTTTATTTAAAACCTTTGTGTGAGAGGCAATCCATTTATCCTCAAATACCTGCCCATAAAGTTGCCAGTATATGTAGAGAGAAGACAAAAGAAGAAAAATAAACCTATTTTCTTACTTCCCACACAACATGCAAAAACTGTCCACTTTGTATAAAAGAGGGTTTGAACTGGCTGGGAATTAAATGGATTCTGTACAGGAAAACTCCCTCACTCTTAGATTCAGTCCTTCCTTGGAGGAAGTAATTGTTGTTAGCTTCTCAATGGGTGAATTTTCTCTAAGATTGGCTTAAACTTCATAGAACCCACCTCAAGCTGGACCTCAAAACTTATCTGGTGAGATCTCTCGTATAAGAATCAGTGGGAGAGTCTTGCTGCAGGATGATGGACCCCATTTGGAGGTCTTAGACTATCAGGAATAAGCAATAGAAAGGTATGGGCTTAAAAAGTCTTGCAAGTCTTATAGACACAGTGTGTGCCACTGGCAGCTCAGTACACCCCTGTATTTTAAGAGAACTGAAATGTCAGGCACTGCTGAGCTGCTTCCATCACCTCATTTTTATAATGTGGAATAAAATAGTCACAGACATAAGAAAAAGCAGTGAAAAATAGATGGTGATTACGTCATCCCAGTCTCTCAGCTGCTCCCTAATTCCACTTTGGTGTTGTACTCCACTGCTCACCCTCTCAATGCACTCTGCTGTAAGATCGTCCTGATGTTACTGTCTCTGATACCTAGAAAACAACCATGGTTTTACATGGGTGGCCTACATGTTCCACAAAGAGTCCCAAATACCTCATCCCCTGGCGGGGTATTCTTCAGGGTACACACATTACATAGGTACTGCATTGCTGCAATATTTGGGAACTAAAAGCAAGCTAAGAAAAGAGGCAGTAGCTTATTCTTAAAAAGCAACTTTTGGGCCACCACAGCTGTGCTCTTCACATCCCTGTGCAACAGAGAAAGTTCCTGTATGAGTCTCAGCCCCCTTGCATGAAGATGAAAGGGGAAACCAAAGATGTGGCAAATAAACTGTTTCTTGCCCCAGATTTTTGCTGTATCTCTGAGGATTTCCAGGCTCAGGAGCCTGCTCAGTGCCCAGTGTGAAAGGCACATCTTCAGGACTGTTTCTGAAAGGCAGGGAAGGGCAGAGGGGTTGTGGCTTAGGGGCCAGCAGCTCCAACCTCTGTCACCTGCCTGCTGGCATTCTATGATTTTTAATACAGTCTTTCACATTTGGAAAGGCCCCTGGTGATAACCCACAAAGTGATCTCACCATTCTGTTAAAAATCCTTTTTTTCCACTCTCCTGCAAAACATTGCCAGATTTGGGGTGATTGATGATGTCAGGGCAGGAGGTTGTATCACAACAGAGTGCTACAGGTGTTCCCTGCTCTGGGTGTTGTCTTGCAAAACATTTTAAGGATTATGCACAGTAGACCCCCTGCCTTGTTTCTCAGTGGGTTCTCTACAAAAGTATTCAGATCCATGGCTAGGTTTCAAGTAAATTGTGCTAATAAAAAGCAAAAGAAGATGATTTCCTGAGCTCTGTATGTAACATTCAACAACAACAAAAATTCAGGTCAAATATAAGCGATAAACTCTAGGTCAAATTTAGGCAGTTTCCTTTTATTTGCTTCCATTTTATTGACAATGAACAACTCTTAGTGGGTAAACCTAAAAATATACCTCCAGTAACAATTGTTTTGCCTTGGGTATTTATGCAGCATTCCAACTACAGCATCTATATAGCATTTCTTTTTCCCCAGGCTTACAAATACACACTCATACTTAATACATTAGCATTTCCACTATACATTTTTGCAGTGTATCCAGTTAAGCAAATTGCTCAATTAGCTGAACAGGGTTTTTTCTTTTCATTGTGAAAAGACAGAGTCTTACCGAATGGAACAGCATTCTCAGTAAGAGGTCAGTTGGGTGTGATTTTTGGAATAAAGGAGAGAGGATGAGTGGGTTGTGAAAGATTTTTTTTTTTAATTGTTCACATTTTATTGCCTTTAAAAGCCAAAGAGAGGGCAAACCAGCACACACCCTGGTTCATGCTGGTATGCAACTGTAGTGTGTTGTAGAGAAAGCCCACCATACTTAGTGGAATTTTCCTGTTACAGTGTGCACCTCATGGACACAGAAAAGATTGTGGGACTGTCAAATACCGAGTGTCAGGGAATGGTATATCCACTCGTTGGTAAAATAAGTCAGTTAATTTGGCAGGTAAGTATTAAGTAATCATATTGTCAGAACAAGGCAAGTGGCTAAGAAAGGAAGACAAAGACAAAAAGAAAAAAAATTAAAAGACAAAATAGGAAGGAACTAAAGAGGATAGGGGAAAGGGAGAGAATATGTGAGTTTGATGGCCAGGTGATGAGAAAGTAAGCGATGATGATCCGTCTGTTCTGGGTGGTTTCAGGCCACCTCGTCCTAGTGTCTCACATTGGACTCCATTGCTGCTTTTCCACTGTCTGGGAGAATCTAAACATCATTCCACCCAGTTTTATCACTATGGAATGTAATGGCTGAGGAAAACTTGACCAAGCTGGATATTTTCCAATCCATGTTTTAGAAGATTTTTTTTCAAGAAATTTTACCATTTTCATGCTCTCTATGGATTTTTATCCTTTTTTGCCTACTCAAGTCTTAGAAAATATTAGTTTATTTTTTTAAGTAAATATTGTTCCATCTTGATTTGAGTTTTCCTTTATTTGGTTTCAACAGTGCAAAATTTCAAATGAGCCAAATGAATTTTTTAAATTTCATTCTATTTTTCCTGAGGTAAAAATGTCTGATATTTGCCTAGGCAAAGTGTTGCATCATATACTCTATTTATGTTTCAGCATTGCCGTGACTTTTAAAAGCTCACAGCAGGAAATTAAGAAAAGCTTGAGCTCATAATTATTAAATAATAATAAAAAATGTACTCTGCTAAGGTTGCATTTATTCAAAATTGTACAATTAATATATCCCCATGTTTCCATTAATATATATTCCGGTGGAGAAATTGATAGGAAATGTGGTCATGGCATGAACTTTACAGCAGATTTGAATAGTCTCTGCTGAGCAGAGTTTAATTGAGCAAAGCAGCTTGGATAAGGAGTACTATACAAAAATGAGATTATTCATCATGCCTCATGTAAATGATCAATATCCAAGTCCTCCTTCTATTGACAGACTTGGAAGGATTCTACTGAACACAATCAGACATCACAGGCAATGGGGAATTTAAATGTCGCCCTCCTATGTGGGGCAAATCATTACTCTCTTAAGCTTCCTTCAGCCTTTACCCTCCTTGCTGTGCAGATGAAAACACCTGCAGCTTCTCAAGCCAGCTGAGGGCAACATCATGTAGGGCCCAAATTTCACCTGTTGCTCTGACCTGCCATGGAGCTCAGCCATCACACAAGTAAAACCTTCCTTCACAGAACACCAGTGCACAGCCTTAGCACCATTTGAGACACTGGTGGCAACATAACCTTCCTTGGCTTCTCATTACCATGGTGAATTTGTGGCATCTGCTGTCCTCTGTCTTCACTCATCAACCATAAGTTGTTAGTGCTTGCCTTTATGGTTCTTCAGCACGTTGCTCATCCTTCTGTGCCACACAGGGTCTCTTATTTCATGATTAATTCCTTCCTTCAGTCTGCCAGCGGTGTTGCCTGACCACTTTCTCACCTCCAAAGCCAGCCCAAGTTTTACTCCTTGCTCATAAAGAGCTTTTTCAGTGGCTTCTGCAGAGTCACTGTTATTTGTCTCTATACTCCCCACAAAAGCTTTGCCAGAAGGGCCCACAAAGCACAGACCTAGGACAAGGACTCAGCACAACACAATCGTTGAGTGATGAGTGCCGTGCAACTCTTTTTTCTGTGATCATGTGTGTGCTTCAGACAATCCTGTTCTCATTCTTTGACAAACTCCTAGGCAGTCAGCCTCTATCCTCTGAAATACAAATCCTCAGTGGACTACTGGAGATGCTACTGCAAAAAATATAGTAAACATCTAGAACCCAAATCTGTCTTCTGAATTTATCTTTCTCTGCTGAGGACATGGGGCAGGTAATGTCCCTGGATGAGCAAGTGCAGAGGTCTCAAAAAACACCAGAGCTGAAGGGATAAGTTCTCAGACATCCACATAATACTGGGAAGCTTTAATTTTATTTTATTATTTTAAAACACATACCCAACACTCTGAATAACTGGCAAGAAGCAAGGTTTAAAAGGAGAAAAAAGGTTTTCTTAAGCTTTTTACTTAAATTGTGTTTATTGTGCATGGAGACCACATTCACAGTATTTATTTCTTGAAAGCACAGAGAAAAAAACAAGTGTGTTGCTGCTGTTGGAGACAAAGGATGAGATGTGCAGGGCTTCCACAGCACCTGACAGAAAAAGTGTCTGATTCAAGTCAAATATAAGCAATAAACTCTAGGTCAGATTTAATCAGTTGCCTTTTATTTACTTCCATTGTATTGACAGTGAACAACTCTTACTGGGTAAACCTGAAAATATACCTCAGTAACAATTGTTCTGCCTTGGGTATGCAGCATTCCATGAGTATTTATGCAGGAAAAAGTGTCTGATTCAGGTCATACTGATTCTTTACACACTAATGTACATTGTAATACAACAAAGCCAGAGGCTCTTCTGCCTTCTCAAAGGGGAGGCACAACACAAAATGCCCCAATCCCCTCCCACAACTAAAAGCTTATTGCTAAATATTCACCCAAATTCATGCCTGGAGACTAAATATTCAGGAGATAATAAGCAGAGCCCTGTTGCCATAGGAAAACATTCTGGCTATTCAAGTATCATATGCAAGTTCCCCAGAAAAAGCAATTCTAATCATAATTTTATCTCTGATATTATGAAAATAACCACAGATTTCTTCTTTGACGCTACGAAAAACAGCCAGCAAAAATTTTATTTCACCAGTCTTCATTGACAGACTCTCTTGTCTGCAGCAATTCAAAACTCTGGCTACTGAACCTCGTTGCTTTTTCTTTGCCTCCTTCAGTGCTGAGGAGATATTTATAACTGTTGCAGTCAGCCTTGAAATAAGTATACAGCACAAGGGTGCTGCATGTTACCAGTCAAGCAGAAGAAGACGAATAAAAAGCAATGAAAAGACAAGATATAGATATAGGGGGGATTGTGACTACCAAAGAGCTAATGGTTTTGTGATGGTAAGAACTGACTTAGAAGATTACCCGGTATTAGTAATGGTTTTGTTGAAAAATCTCTTCACACCATTAAAGTATTATGCTGTTCTTTATCACACTTTCCCTGCCTCTTCTTTTCTTTGCTAGTTGGTTGGGGTTTTTTATACTCTTTCTTTAAATCTCCCCTACTGGATTGAATAGCATTGAGCTGCCTTTGCCATACAAAATCACAGATCAGTAGATTTTTGTTTCATTCTAGACGTAATTTGAAACAATCAAATTTGAATGGCAATTTTGTGTTCACATTATTTATTTATTAACAGTCTTCAAAATACAGGGGAAAAGAAAAATACAAAACCCAGTATATGCAAAAAAAAAAGTGGGGGGAAAAGAAAGAACAAAAAAGGGGAGGAAAAAAGAAAATAAAAGAAGTATTTTTCACTCTGTTTTTTCTTCTAAAAGATGAAAAGCTACTGAGCCACTCCCTTGCATGGATATGCTCAGTACAAGAGGCTGAAAGGATTCCAGCAGGACACCACTCACAGAGCTCTCACCATCTGTCCTGAGCAGCTCCAATTTAGATTACAGCTGCCTCAGGGTCTGTGTATCCCTAACCAGTATGCAGGGTGCCCAGCTGAGAGGCACTGGCGTGCCCCAGTGTGTCCTGTGTGGTTTGCACCCCAAGGAGAGGATGCTGGTGCAAACCAGCCACACCAGCCCTGTACCTGCAGCCCCTTGTCCCCCTTTGCATCCTCTCAGCCAAGAGATTGGATGCTGGGATATGGGTGTAGATAATGACATGGCATCTTTGCTAGCTCAAAAGCACAGAGGGAGAAGAGTATGGGACAACATCTGAGCTGCTCCAAAGGCACAAGCTTTGATCCTGAGCTAGGTGAGAATTTTTCACAGGTAATAGGACTGGGAGCTGCTTCAGGCCCCAGGGAAGGAAAAGGACACTCACTTTTCTTTGGACTTTGCCCAAAGTATTTCTTTCATTATTTGACATTGATTTTGCTGGATAAGTAACCAAAGTCCAAGATCAGAAGAGCAGATGCCTCTTCAGAAGTTAGACTGAGCTGTGCCACCAGAATAAGCTGGGAAAAATTGGTGCATTTCACAACTGCTTTCTATTGCTAACCCATCACTATAGTCCTGCATTTAAAAAATCACTTTGAATGAAGGAAAGGGAAAATATATTTTTCTTTCTCATGGTTAGAGAGAAAGAAAAATATATATTTCCTCCTTCCCTCCTTTCACAAGAAATATTTTTAATGTAAATGTAAAAGCAAGTTATGGGTATTTACCTCTTTGTTTGTAGAAACAGAAGTAAAATTTGCTGTAGGGTGATCCTTACTTTTAAATATATTTCAGTAGTATTCATTTATATAATGACAGCCATACATCCTGCATGCTTTCTGTATCTTCTTGTCAGATGAACTCAAGGGCTGCAGAAGAGGTTCCCAAATTACATTTCCCTCAGCCATATTTCAGTATACAAATAAATGTCCAATTTCTACACATTCTGAGCACCAAGTTGCAGCCCCCTAGCACTATACCCTCCTTCAATCTGAAAACCAAGACCTAAAACTCAAAAAGAAAGCCCATGCTGAAGGCTCCTTCAGCGGAGGTTTTATGCCTGAATCAGTAACCTGCTCAGTAGGCTTGCCAGCTCTTCCCAGTAATAACACTTCACATGAGTTATTTGAGCTCAGATGCAGCATTAGCAGAAGAAAAACATTCTGCAGTTTACCATTCTGGAAAGATATGATTGTTGTGTTGTCAATAACGAGAAGGATTACAGAGTAGGCGAATTTGTTACATATATGTATGGCCCATGAAATACATCCCTCTATGAATCTCTAAATATTATCAGCCTACAGTAATTGTTACTTACACTCTACCCACTTCAGCCTTCTTTCCTTCCTTCCTTCCTTCCTTCCTCTGAAGAATAATTTGACAGTTACATTCTTTGAGAAAGTTGAAGTACAAAATTATTTCTATGTCTAACAGGAAAACAAGTACGCTAGTGTAAGTACAGTTACAAAAATATGGACAAATTTGAAACCCTCTGTTGGGGGTTAGGTTTCTTTCCTTTTGTTCCTTTATACTTACAGAAGATTTTCCCCTTAAATTGCAAGGAAATACTAACAACCGGATCCTTAGGGAAAACAAAAGAAGTGGCCAAGCTCAGGGGAGGAGGGCATCTGGTTGCACTTCTCTAATCTGGGAGTGGGGCAGCCGCTGGTTCTCTCTCGGCCTCAGAGGAGCACGGTCAGAGCTGCTGCTCGGGGAAGGGAATTCACTGCTGCTGCCAGAGCCCAGCCCAGAACTGCTTCTCCTGCTGTGGGGTGAGCTTCTGCTTGTGAGAGCAGCCACTGAACCAGGACCTCATTAACGCCCACCTCACTAAGAGAGGGACCTGTCCTGTCTGCTCGGGTGCCCGGGATCCTGAGCCCACGTCTCCCTGCCCTGCTGGGAGCCCTTGCCTGAGAGTACCTTCATTTCAAAATTATAATAATTTGGAGGATGCGGTTTACATTTTCCATTCCAAGGGAAGCTCCTGCCTTCCTTAGCAGACACCTGTCTTTCAAACCAAGATGCCCTCATCCATATGAAAGCAAAAATTAAGCTGTTTTGTACAGCTGAGATGGTCTGGAGAAACCTAAGGATGTGGTGGAATGGGAAAAGGCAGAAGGAATTAAACCCTCACCCCCTACTGCAGACCCAGAGCTATCCCCACTAGCATTGTAAAATAGAATTTATAGCTAAAATCAGGAAAATAGATGGAAGCATTAGGATCACAGGTGCTCCTTCACTGACAACCTATTATAAAGCTCCAACTGTGTCCAAAGTTATAAGGCAATTTCATAGTTATATTTATCAGGATGAAAAATGTACAAATCCACTTCTCTAGCTTTTTTTTCCCTTGATATGTCATTGTTAAAAGATTCCTGCTGCACCTAGAAAGGTTTCCCCAGATGTTGATCCAGCGCTGCAGTGAATGGCAAATGTAGAGCCCACACACAGGCAAGAGGCACACAAGCCCCTGCAGCAAGGGGAAGGAGGAGGCTCCTAAGAGGGCAACAAGGCAGAGCCCTTGGCCACAAAACTCCTGTGGTAAACAGAGGCCAAAGAAATCCCAGCAAGTGAATGTAATTTTTTTTAAGTGCACAGAACAAGATATAGAGGCAAAAAAATAAAAGGACATTTTCAGTAGACATATTCTGAAAGTGAGGGGGTGAAAAGAAGGGTGTTTGGAAATGGTGAATAAGCAGCCTTCCAGACTGACAGCCATACTGAGCCTCCAGCCAGTGCAGGGTGCAGCCATTAACAGAGCTGGAGAAACTGGAGAAGTCACAAATTCTCCACCTTATGGCATCTGTGTGTTAAGAGCAAAATTCAGCTGTTTCTGGGTGCATTTATGAAAATGAAATCAGGGGTATCAAAATGAAGTCATCAAAATCACATCACACATTACAGGCAGAAAGGAAACCTTTTGTACTGTACATGCAAACAGATAAGAGTGTCTTACCCACAGCTCCTACACACAGTGTTTACAGAAATCAGCCTTTGCTGGAAACAACTAGAAACTACTTATGACCAAACAGGCTTGGCTTACTCAAATGCCATTCTGAAAATCCAAACATGATTTTTCTTCTAAATCACAGATTAATTATTTTAAAAGTAAATGAAAATTTAAATAACTGAGACAATGAAGAAATCTGCTTAAGAGTATCTGCCCAAGGACACTGGAGAAAATTCCAGCAAAAGGGACAGGAATGTACAGAAGGAGATGGGAACCATGCTTCACCACCCTGCCAAATAAATAAATAAATAAATAAATAAAATAACCCTAGGGAATTTGCATGGCACATGAACAGCACACACAGTTCAAAATTAAAATCAGGGTCGTGAAGATGGGGTTTTAGCAGGGCATAACCAGGAGAAGGCTTTCCCAAACTCTTATCAGCTCCCCAGGGACTGATGGGGGTCTGTTTAAAGGCAGTATAATGGTGCTTTCAAAGATCTTACAAAAAATATATGTACAGCAGTGAGGACCCAGCAGGGGAAAGAAAAATGTCATGAGAATCAGAGCCCTAAGGGACTTCTGAAAAGGTTGCTGCAACCCACAGAGGTGGCTGAAACTAAGCTGAAGGCACAGTCTCACAGTCTCACAAGGATATTGTGAAAATTTGGAGGTTTGTTTACAAATCTATTTTATCTCTATTCTGTTTTTCCCATTCCCTTTATGTTTTTCTATTTCTTCATGTTACTTAATATACTTGAATATTATAATGGAGTCTGGATTTTAAAATTCTTTTTCTCCTCTTCGCAGAATTCACCATCAGGTGAAGGTACAGCCAGATCCGCCTCAATGCCCTGAACCTCTCAGGGTCTCACAAGTCCATGCTGATAATGAGCAGTAGAGCCAAGCCCTGCTCAACATTTAGCACTATTAAATTATGACACCAAATAAATACATGTAGGTACCACCTTATGTTATATTTATCATAAAGGCAGAAAACAGGAATGTCTCTTGTGTTAGGACCTTGTGTCAGAAGAGATGATGTATGGGAGACGCAACTAAAAGGAGCTGAGAAAAGTTAGTGTCATTCTGCAGATCTCACCAGGTGGGGATAAGTGCCCTGGGGACACTCGTGGGGAGCAATGGGAGCTGGAGAGAAGACAGCAGTGGTTGTCCCCTGGCAGCACAGGTGAAGCTGCACCTCAGATCCTGTGCTCACTTTTGGGTAACTCCCTAGAGGAAGAATATTGCTGTGCTGGAGTGGGTCCAGAGAAGGGCATGGAGCTTGTGAAGGGTCTGGAGCATAAGTCTGAGGAGGAGCAGCTGAGGGAACAGGGAGTGTTTAGCCGGGGGGAAAGGAGGCTCAGGGATGACCTGACTGCTGTCTCCAACTCCCTGAAAGGAGGCTGTGGTGAGGTGAGGGTCAGTGTCTTCTCCCAGGTAACAAGAGACAAGAGGAAATTACCAAATATTGCAGCAGGGGAGGTTTAGATTGGATACTGGGAAAAACATCTTTATGGAAAGGGTTGTGAAGCACTGAAATAAGCTGCCCAGGTGAGTGGTTCTGTCAGCATCCCTGGAGGTATTTATAAGACCTGCAGGTGTAGTGATGAGGACAGGGGTTCATGGTGGACCTGGCAGACTTGGCTTAATGGTTGGACTTGATGATCTTAAGGGTCTTTTCCAACCTAAATGACTCTATGATTCTATGATGGCAAATGGGAGTGAAATAAATGGGGCAGCAGAACTGACTGCGAGGTGCTGGGGAGGAGTTACTCAATTGCACACCAAGGGCAAGGCTCGGGGTTCTGCCAAGCACAGGTGCTCAACGTGCTCCATGGAGAAAAAGGCACATCCAGCCACAATGGATCTACTCTGGGAGCTAAGGCATGAAAACATCTGGGCCCAGATTCTTTCCTGAGCCAACTCCACAAAGATACCAGAAATTATGCAAGTTAAGATGCACGTCTCTTACAAAAATGATGCAATAATCAGTGTCTACAGTTCGATTATGAGATAATTAATTTTAATTGCATATTACATTCTCATTGAATTAAAAGATTTGAAGACTTTGACTATTTTTATATTCCCCTTGCAATACATTTTGTAGTCTGTGCTATTTAGAGACAGAAAATTGCAACTATTTTAAAAACACGACAATGACTTTCACCTCCCTGAGGGAAATCCTGAATTATTACCTTTGATGGCATCAGGGTTACATCCTTATTCTGTTAGAGAAAATAATTTGAGACCCCTTCTTAGCATTGCTTTCCACCTATTTAGAGAGCCCTGAGTTCCCAACACTCAGGTGGAAATGCTCACCATTTATTAGGTGGAAGAGGAGAAATTATGTTCGATTTCTTTTCTTCACTGGAAAATGTTGGAAGTAAAAACTTTTTTTTTTTTTTTTGCCACATCTACCTGGTGCCACTCATTAAGCAGGAGTGTTTCCGAAACCATGGTCAGCTCCCTCCCAGGAGAATGGGGTGGCACTCTACCCCAGGTCACACACATTGCTGCTTCTACAGCCACTCCATTCCTGACTCCAGCATGACTTTTCCAAGTGCAAGGGAGGGTGACTGAGGTTGGACATTGCCCCATGCAGCAGAGACAGGTTTTGCCTGTTCTGATTTTCCATTTTTTTGCTCCTGCCAGCAGTGAAGCGCTGAGCAAAATGTCCCCACTCCAGCCCTAGAGGATTCATTGTAATAAGTCACTGGCTGAATTGCACCCCATGGTCCCACTGTGAGCAAGCAAATCACCAACTTCTCCAATTGCTCAAATATCTTCTCAAGGACTTGCTGAATAAGTCATGTCAGTAATCTGCAGTTTGTAACTTCCCATCCAGCCATTTGCAGCACATATTCAAGACCCGGCCTTTGAAGCTGACAGGGTTCTCAGGGATTTGGATGCCTAGCCAGGAGGCTCTGCTTTTTCAAGGGACAAAGAGCTTTCTGTATTGGCCTTCATCTGTGAAAAGTTAGCATTTTCTGTGCCACAAGCATGTCCAAAGAGAAAGGAGAAGGGAGAGCAGATAGACTCTCACCCTCCATTTCCATGATGCAATGTGTACTCCATCTCCCAGTCTGACCCCAGCAGGCCTGCCTTTCCCAGCTGGATGTGAACACCCACACTCCCTGTCTTCAAGCTCTCAGGAGGCCAGCATGTGCTTAGCCAGGCACCAGTGCTGTCTGTGGAGGTGTGGCGGTGGGACACCTTCCCATAGGCAAGAGGGGACAAATCCTGTGAGCTCCAAATGTACAGAGTAGGAAGCTTCATGACTGTCTGACATAAAATGCAAGATACCAAGGATGTGGAAAGGAAAGAATAAAACCTGGGTTTAGAAGCAAATCCCCACTTTTATGCTTAAATACATACCTTGCCTATGCAGAGTGGTTTTTTACAGCATCAATGTCCCCTTGTGAACAAGGAGGAGATTTATGTTATATCTTTCCTCGGATCCCAACATTTTAGACTGAAAGAATATGTGATGACAAGTTTTGTACGTACTTCTAAGATATTCCTACCTTATACCCCTTATATCTGTTTTCTTTCCCAGGCTTTCTTGCTCTTGCTTGTTTTACTGACACTGGAAGGTGTGAAGATATTGATTACACATCTCTTTCTGACACACCACAAAATATGCCATCTCCTGTCTCCACACTGGTGACTGGCTTACAGGGCAGGTTTCTCGTCTAGGTAGAAAACACATCAAAATTGCATTACATGCTGCTGTTGTTTTTAATAGAAATATTATTCAACTCACACAAGTTTTCTTCAGCAGATTTTTTTCGTTTCACTTAATGTTGAACCTTCTTGGAATTTGACAGGTAGACAAAAGTTCCCAGAGGCTGCTGTTGCTCAGCTCACCATGTTGGCTGTGTTAAAAGTCTTTTATCCTGAGATCAGTGGTCATGGGGAAGTGAGCAAGCAATTTAAGTTCTGCAATGTACCTTGCAGCTAGGGACCAATCATTTATTACTTAGCTGTGTCTGGAGCCACTAAACTGAGGCTTATCCAGTTCGATGACTGGTGGAACAAACGCTACTCTGGCATGAAGGCTGTTTATATTTCACAGGGGGATTGTTTTTTATTTTTTCATTTTTCCTTAAACCATTGGAGGGTCTTGGAAGTGTGCTCCTACAATTCCACCTCCTGGTCCATCTCACAGAGCTATCCTAAAACTGCAAGGCACACATGTCTGCATATCGTCACTCAGAACAGCCCAGAGTGAAGCCAGGCTCTTAAACAATAGCAAGGGGGTTTCTATGCCATACAAAAATATATTAAAAATACATAATGTAACTTGTCTTAATATACTTTTCTGAGTCTAAAAATATGCCAGACCAAAAGAAACATATTTACATAAAAAGCAGACAAGGTCAAATAACAAAGAAAGCCCTTAATTAGTTGTAATCAACTTTAATTTGCATACCGTATATAATTCCTAAATGATTGTTAATAATAACTTTATATAATGGACTTCCAATTTTCATGAAAATGGCACATTTTGATAAGCAGACACAAAACCCTAGTACTAATAAGGTTTAATTTGCATACATTAGACTGATTATCCAAACAAAAGGATTACAGTATTACTTCTCCATACCTTTATGTCCTTATTATGCACATTTATTAACTTCACAAAAGCTAGCTGTTAGTGACAAACAATAGCCGTGGCTGGAAGAGAAATCTACAGTATGAATAAAGTGCATTTTAATGCTAAGGAGCAAAGTTTATACTGCATAAATGTTTTGTTTAACTCTTTCTTTTGCAAAAGGCATTATTGCTTAGTATGGCAGGCACCATCAGATAGATAAATCACTTTTTTGTTATGAGATTTATTTTTTTTCTTTTGGTAAAGAGTAGATTTTCTCAAGAAATTATGACCTGCTCATGCTCACAGTTTCCCGATGCTGAGTTAAAAAACCTGGATGGTGCTTGAACATGTAGAGAAAAGTGTTTACAATCACAGGATTAAGCTGTTAACTCGTGTGATTCCAGGGCACCGTGTTAATAAATATATTGCCACAAGCTTCGTTTTCACAGCATAAATAATAATACAGGTGGCAATAGCTATTCCTAAGGGTATTACATATACTCTGCAATTAAAGTGTGAGCAAGGGGGAGGGAAAAAAATCATTAGTAGATCTGGTATCTGAAGCAAACGATGCTCACAAGCGGCTGAGAAGAAAGCCAATAGATGTGAAGCTTAAACTGAATGCCAGCCTGGAGCTCGCTCCATGCTATGACAGGGGCTGTGCTGATGTGCAGTGGTGACGGTGATGTGAGAAGAGGATGTCACCCCTGCTGCAGTTTGTGCCCTCGGTGCAATGCACCGCCTTCAAACAGAAATGCTGCTTTTGGAGGGTTGTTGTCAGCATGTTTCCATACTCCATGGACCAGCTGGCTCTTCAGGAAGAGTTGCTACAGCTGTCACCAACCTTGACTTCTCTGGGATAAATTCCTTCTTGCACAGCCTTTGACCAAGGTCTCCAGGTCTACAAGCAACTGACGTGCTTAAGACATATGAGCCATACAAAGCAGTTTTTAACTTGAGCCAGAAGCCATCCAGATGAATGGATGGATATTAATCCTTGGATATGCAGTGAGCATCTGGCAAGGTTACCAAGTAGGGGCAACATACCTTTTGTCAGAACCCAGAAAATTCCTCTGGCTGCCCTGGAGGACTCGAGCCCCTGTCTGGGGGGCTCAGAGACCTTGGCACAGAGCCCAAGACCCCTGTGCCTTTGATTTAGCCCTTGGAAAAAAAAATTACCAACTTTATATGAAGAATTACATGTCAAGAGAGTTTAAGTAGAATAATAGTTAATTGGTCATGGGGTGAAAAATAGATTTTTGGGTTTTTTTAGGATGGGGGTTCAGGAGGCAAGATGGAGGAATCTGGATGTGTCCAGCCTTTCTCCTTCTTCTTCTTCTTGGCCTCCATGCACTTTTGGATTGGTTTAAGGTAGAAGCTCACTGTCTAACACAGGTGATAGGTATTGGGAAGTTATAGTAAATAATGTACATGTAGTTTTTAGTATAAAAAGACAACACCAGCTCTGAGGTGGTCAGTGTGCCTCAACCTGACCTGCCAGACAGACCTCGGCAGGTTGGAGAAAGAATGTTATAGATAAGAAATAATAAACAACCTTGAGAATGAGAACAGAAGAATCCTGACTCCTTCTTCAATGGCCAGGCTGGGAAAAAGAAGCTTGTACATATCTCAGAGTGATTCTGACCAGCAGAGATTCTGAGAACCCCTTTTCAGAATAATTTCCATCCAACCATTTTGCAAAGGGCTGTGGGAACTGCTTTTCCACCTGTGCAGCTCAAAGCCACTGACTTCCAACTCAATGCTGGTTGGTGCCACAGGGTCAGAACCTGGGGTCCTGCCCCCATCAGGAGCCCAAGGATTTCACTGGGAAGTTGTGAAAGAATAAAGGCCTTGTGGTGCAGCTGAGGGCCTCTAACTGTGAATTTGTTGGTCTAGAAACAGCAGGTGGGGGAAAAACACATTTCAGGGGATATGAAATACATGAGAACATTAAAATCTAGACAAAAACTTAGATCAGCTTTTTGTCATAAATATAGTTGGAATTTATGATGATATTTACAATGTTTGAGCTCTCCTATAAAGATACTGATATTTTGAAAGGTATCCAATATGCTTTTCTTCCAAGGAGACCCCAGAAAGAATGGATGGCCAAGGACAAGTCTCTGGAGCCATGTTCCTGGACCTTCTGAATCAACCTCAATTTATTGTTAAATATACAGAATAAACATGCCCAGAAGATACAGCATAGTCCACTCTATGTGCAAAGTGACAGCCACCAAGTTCTCCTACAAGCACTGATGAAAACAAGAGTTTTCATGGCATCCTACATCATCTGGACATTCCTAAAGAAATCCCAAATTATGAACCATATTGAGTTCTGCATGGCTTTTAGGTTAGTCAAAGAGCTCACAGTGCCAGAAAATTGATTTTTTTTCAACCAGAAAAAACCTGATTTGCTTTTCCCCGCCAAATCATAACTTTGTTTCCATTGAATTATACAGGATTTGATCTGGCTTCACTTCTCTAAGTGACAATCCTGACACACAACCTCATTAGGTTACCTTTGGACCCAGACTGCACTTGTCAGCCTGTAAATGAGAAGGTTCTTAAGTCCCTACTGTTGTATTCATGTTCTTCTTCTTCTTCATAGCACTTCATGGTTCTCCCTGGACACATGTTCCTTTTGTTTTCTGTCGCAAAAATGGGGGAAAGCATACAAAATGCCTTCTCTCTGGTTCTGCTCCCTGCCTGATCACCAGTTTGTCTTCCTGGTACATACTGCAGGAAAAAAAAAAAACAAAACAACAAAGGTTTCTGTCTGCTATCCTGCAGGTCAGAATCCACCTGTTTTGAAGGTCTTGAAGACTCCTTTATCCATTTGAATTTTTTGTTCCCGCTCCAAAAAAAAAAAAAATTGAAAATAGAGCCCTGTTATGGGATAAGGAATTAAAGTGAGTGTAAATAATGACCCATTTATTCTCACTTTCCATTCAGAGAAGGAAGACCTGTGCTGCTCCTCTTCTGAGCGATGGGTCCACAGGAAACCTGCTCCTCTTCTGAGCAATGGGTCCACAGGAAACCTCTGGTAAAGGTTAAACCTCAGAAAGTTTTAAAAATCAGAAGCCATGTTCAGTTTTAGAAACCTCATGGACATCCAGAGCCCTTCAGACATTTTTAAAATTTTAGAATACAAACAAAACAAAACCTGAAAGAGAATAAAGCCAAACCATCCCTTCTAGTTCTTGTTCAAAGAGAAGAAGTCTGAGATTTTCCCCAGCACTGCTATACAAAACAGATGACAGCACATCCTCTATTGGAGGAAGCAACCAGGCTGCTCAAGTAGCCCCTGACTCACATAGAGCCCAGCCAAAGTGTTTATCAGTTCCCTGGATTTTTAACACAAAAGCCATCATACAAATGTGCTTTCACTCATGACAAAGCCCCCTTTACTGGAGGAATGAAAGGTTCTGTGTTAGGGTTACAAAACAAGAACAATAATTTTGTTAAATCCAACATCTTTTGTTTAAAATTAGTTTTCTGTGGCTCCATAATATTATTTTTAAATTTCAAGAATGGAAATAATAGGTGAGCTTTGTAAATGACAAGCCTTTTTCAAGGTTTGATAAAAAGCTAAAAAAACAAGAAAGCGCATTGATTCCAAACAATAACTTGCACCCAGTGAATTCAAGGTTTTGTAATCTGTGCATATGAATGGAAATATGTCTATAGAAGTTTCTAAGAATTGTATATAAAGAGGAAACCTTAAAACATATACTCCTTTATTTTATTTTATTTTTGAATTGAAAACTTTGACTCAGCAGTCCAACAAGTTGCAGCTGTTGGAATTCCTGAGCCAATTTACAGGTAAATTGATTTTTATTTTTCCATTAAGATAAAGCCCCTTTGAATTTGGAAGGAAGAAGTCTGCTGCCTACCAGACAGTTGATACTTTTCCACAATGTCATGCACACCCAAGGCCCCAACTATCCATGTTTTTCGGGACCATAACTAATGTTAGCACAGACACTTGTAAGAATCTCCATTCTTAATTATTTTACAGAACAGCAGCTTTTCCTCATTTTTGTCTTCCCACTTAAATTTCCTTGACAAATCTAATCTGTGCCTGATTTGTGTGCCTTGGTAGAAACTCTTCTGTCTATTCACCTGTACACCTCTTATCAATGGATTGTCCTCAGTGCAGTTTGGGAGATCTCTGTGGTGTAAACCTGGGGACAGCAGGTTCATTCATAGCTCAGCACTTACACAGCACAGTTTATATCCATTACACATCCCCTTCCTATAGAGCACAGCAGAGCACTCTGAATCTTGCATTAAAGGAGGTGCAGAATGTTAAACAGGTGAACATGGATGCTATATCAGAATAGATCCTTTAGCTATCTGAGCAGCATTCCGTCTTGATTGATAGCAAAGATGCTCCATATAAAGGGACCAACACCAAAAAAAGCCATGAGAAGCACTGACAGACAGCCACTAAAGAATTTTTTCCATGTATCCATGATAATCAGCCTGTTCACCAGAAAAATGTCCATTCCTTTCTGTGAAATTGAGTTTTTTCTTTACCAAAAACATTTTTAAAAATCTCTATGAGATAGTGGTGCCCCTAAATGACAGCCAGATGCAATGGTGCCCACAGATGTAGAAAATAATAATAATAATAAATATGGTTTTAAGGTTAGATTTTTTTGAGTCGAATGGTCCAACCAAGTTTCACAGACAGTTAGCTCTCTCTTCCCTCCATTATTCTATTTCACGTCTGGATTAAAACACTCTGATCTTAAGGATAACATCTCCTGAGCAATGACATGCCAGACCAGCACCAACCCATGCCCTTCCCGGGATCATTCCAATTCCTGCCCTGCCCCTGTGCGGCTGCATTACTGAAATAGAACACAGCACCACATGAAGGTCACACCGGGGACAGTCACAGACGGTGAACATTGTCCTTTGCTCACCGAGCGCTCATTTGAATGTTTAATGCCTCTGCTTTTCAGCTGCGTTCGCAGCCCCTCTGCAGCGGGGGCATTGCAGCGCGTGCTGCGGCTGGCCCGGCTGCAGGCTGCCCGCGGGGGAGCTGGGGAAAGCCAGCTGCTGCATTCACACACACACTCACACTCATACTCACACTCACACACACTCACACACACTCACACACACACACACACACACACTCACACTCACACACAGTCACACACACACTCTCACACAGTCACACACACACTCACACACACACTCACACTCGCACACACACACCACACACACACACACACACACACACACACTCACTCACACGCAGTCACACACACTCTCACACACACTCACACACACACAGAGTCACTCTCACACACACACTCACACACACACACTCACACACACTCACACACACACACACTCACACACACAGTCACACACACACTCTCACACAGTCACACACACACTCACACACACACACACACTCACACACAGTCACACACACACACACACACACACTCACACTCGCACACACACACTCACACACACTCACACACACACTCACACTCACTCACACTCACTCACACACACACTCACACACACACTCACACTCGCACACACACACACTCATACACTCACACACACTCACACTTGCACACACACACACTCGCACTCATAACTCACACTCACACACACTCACACTCACTCACACACACACTCACACACACTCACACTCACACTCACTCACACACAGTCACACACACACTCACACACACAGAGTCACTCTCACACACACACTCACACACACACACACACACACATACAGTCACACACACTCACACTCACACACACAGAGTCACTCTCACACCCACACTCACACACACACACTCACACACACACACACTCTCACTCACACCCTGTTTGCACAACCAGGGTGCTGCTGGTGCAACAGGAGGGCAAAGCAGCCGATAGCAGGAGGTTTATTTGCCCGAGTGCAGCCAAACAACGGAAACCATTGGCAGGCAAGCCCTTCTGTTATTCATTTAAAGGAGCCACCGGAGCATTTTAGACAAATACATTTGAGAAAACAATGTTCTTGCTCATGGATATTCCACAAGCAGGAGAAGAGAATACGTTTGACAAATAAATTATTTGTTATGAAGCCTTTGCTCAGTTCTAGTCAGCACATACAAAAGAAAATAACACAGAAGGTATAACATTAAATAAGCCTATGATCATCTTTTTAATTTTTTTAGACCACTGCACCTTAATGCATTAATAATTTCACTGAGTTTCTAAGGCTTACTGTGAGAAAGCTACTTGGGATTTCATCCATGGGTTTTCTAGGGTCAGAAGATCCATATTTCACTCCATCACCCAATCTCCTGTAAGATGCACTCATAGGGGCTGTAGGACGCAGAGCTCCACACAGTTCTTCTTAGATTTAGACAAAACATTTACATTAGGTGAAAATATGCCTTCCAGAAAGTAAGTGGTCTGGATTTAAATCCAAAAAGTGTTGGAAATCCACCTCCTTGCAGAAACATCACTGCAGTCAGCAGGGACGGCCAGAACTTGTGGAGGTGTGGGAAGGCTGAGATCCTGGGAAAAGGACATACATGGAAATGGGAGGGAGAAGAAAGAATGTGAAAGGCAGGAGCCTCCTGAGTAAATCTAAAAGAGTAGAAAAGGGACTCTGAGGACCCAAAATGACTGGGATGGGATGGGATGGGATGGGATGGGATGGGATGGGATGGGATGGGATGGGATGGGATGGGATGGGATGGGATGGGAAGCTGGCAAAATAGAGAGACAGTATTGATGGCATCCCAGTCTCAACCAGGAAACTGTCAGCACTGACAGGATTTCATGAAGCTAAGCACTTGGGAACAAAAAAAACCAAACCAAACCAAAAACAGAGCTGTGATGTACCAATAAGGTCAGCGACCTGGGGATGATGACATGCCAGCAAAGGACACACACAAAGGACACACACACCTCTGTCCCCAAAGCAAACCTGGGGCACAAAAAATGGGAAGGTCTTTGGGAGGGGAGCAGGCTGTGGAGGTGTTGTACCACCAAGCTGTGTGCCCAGATCTGTTTTTTCAAATGATTTCCAGGAGTACTGGTTTGGTGACTAGGCTCAAGGAATAAGTAAGTTAAATACAGTAACTAATTCTAATGGAGTTATGGTAGGTGAAAACATTACTCAGAGACATCACTGCAGACCTGTTCTGTCTCATGGCCATGCAAAAAAAGGGTCAACCCAAAAATGAGCTGGGAATGCTTCTGGAGCATGGACCACAGGAGAAGTTTTGCATTACCAGATATGGGAAAACAGCAGAAGAGAAGTGAAGATGAGACACATTCACCTAAATTAACTGCTGTCCTCCGTCCATAGTGAAACCCATACTAACAGAAGAGTAAACTAGTTGATTAAAAAATAATGACAACCGAATAAAAAATATTGAGAAAATACTTTTTTAAAATCACATCTATGGAATGTGGCCCAGATTTTGCCTACACATAGACATGAACTAAATCTGAAGTTTATGAATAATTATTCTGGAGTCACCACCACTGCTGATGTCAAACCTCTGTCCAGATGCCAACTATTACTGAAATTGCTCCCTGAGCTTGCACTAAAACCAAAGTGAGCAACAAAAGCTGGGGATGCTTTCACAGGCAGAAAAAAGTGGCACTGCAAGTGCCAGACAGTCCAGCTAACTGTGACCTGCACTGACACCTGGCGCACAGGGCTCTCCCAACTTACCCCGTGGGCAGCTGCTGCAGCCTCGCGTCCAGGGCAACACGCTGAAAACTGGCAAAAATTGTGATGAGAGTCCAAAAAAAGCAATACTTGCAAAATGAGTTTTTCTCTTGGATGTGAATTCAAACGTGCTGAAGTCCAACATCATTCTGCAAAGAGATTTTGGTGCAGTGCCCTAGTGATCGCTGCTGGGTACGGATCACCCAATGCTTAAATTGTCAATCTGCAGTGACGGGATAGCAGTTATTTTACCTGAAATGAGAAGGTTGTTGAGCCATTGAACCCTTAGGTGCAGTATTCAGATGACCAGTGACTGGTCAAAGCCCCAGGGGACACAAAGAGATGCTGGTTCTCCCCCAGCTGTCTGATCGCAGCTATAGGGGATGTGCAGCTGTTCTGAGATCCCGCAGGACGGTCTGTAGGGTATTAGCCAATTTTTTTAAAAGAGTTTCATAAGACTCTAGCAGAAAAATTGAGTAGTTCTGATGGCTGCAATCAAGGGCAACAGCCCATCTCCACAGCTCAGGGCTGAACTGTGCAAAGTCAAGGCTGTGCCCAGAAAAATACTCTTCACAAAGCTGAAAAACATATCGTGAATATGGATTGAGATAAAACGCTGTGAGGCTCACAAGGGGAATCATGTGTCAGTTCATGACATCTAAACGGCATCATGCATTTCTCCACTGCCGGGTACCGAGGCATCCCACCTTCCCTAATGCCCAGCTGTACGACTTTTTTTCACAGGACCATAGTCCTGAACGCTGGGCGGGGGCGAGAGAGAGGGCTGTGCTGGGGGCAGGAATGAGACTCAATCACGCCTCTTGAAGACCAGTGGTCGCCTGTGTTTCACTGTCCTGCGCGCTCGGGTGTGGGGCGCTTCAGACCCTGACGTTCTCTGCGGCTGACCCTGGCTTACCCAGGAGCTGTGGCTCCCACAGCACAGAGCCAGGGGGAGCATGGGGCCGGGGCGCCAAGCACGTCGAGGAACGGGGAGGAAACTCCAGCGAAGAGCCGGGAGGGCAGGCAGAGGAAATACAGTTTCTGTACCTCCCTACAGACAGCTTCTACACAAGCCTTTTTCTTCCGCATAAAGTAGACAGTGATAAATCGAATTGTGATATCTATGGTAGACAGCGATAAATCAGGATTTACGATAGTTGTTATCGTTTTCTTCTCCATTGCAAAGAGAGTAAAAAATAAACAACCAGCTTGTGTAAAAGCCTGGGGATGGGCTGCGGCTGCGGCTCCACCCATGCGCAGGGCTGGCAGGGAGCGGGAGTCCACCGGAGGGGTTCCCGACTTCAGCAGCCTGTACCGAGGGTTGCGGGATGCGCCGGGGACGGGATGGGTACAAACTGCTCACGGACCAAAAGCTGCCGTGTGCTCAGTCCATGGGTCACAACCTTGTGTCGCCGCAGTGAGGGCAAATCCTCCCCAGCCGAGGCAGGCGCCATTCCCTGCGAGGTGAACACAATTTCTCACCTGGTCTTGAACCGAGCCTGCACATTTCCAGCCGCAATGCCTGTAACAGAGCTTCGCCCTGTCTCCGCCCTAAGATCAAACACCTCTCCCCAAGCCTGACAGCGCACTGCCATTTTGTAGCCACATCCCCTCGCAAGGAAGGTTTCGGGGCCGGGGGGTGCTCCCAACGACGGGGCTCTCTGTAAGGCGGAAGAAAGATAAACAGGGAAAACCAGTGACAAGCCCAAACCCCATTGCAAACGCCGTCCCCGGGCCGCCTGGGCAGGTCCGGCAGAAGGTTGTGCGCTGGTGCCGCAGCTGCCACGGGCAGCCGTCGGGCGGTGGTGCCGCGGCAGCCGCGGAGCCCCGGCCCCACTGCGCGGCCAGGCGGAGCAGCGCGGAGAGCTGCGCACCTGCCCCACGCTTCCAGGCCAAGCGGGGCGGGCATCGCCCCCGCCGGGGCCGCCCGCTCGGAGGGCAGACGGCGAGGGGGGCGCCCTGGGCTGGCCGGAGGGTGCCGGGCAGAGCGCGCCGGGGCGCACCGCGGTGAGAAGGGGTGGTTTGCACAGAGGGCTGGTCTCGGCAGCGTCAGCGCTCCCACTGCTCCTTCCCGGCAGGGCCCGAGCGGAGCCGGGCGCGGGTGGGTGCGGAGGCCGGTCCCTGGGGAGAAACTCATCGCGGAGGCCCCGGGTGCGAGGAGCCGGAGCGCATATTGTTCTGGCAGCGGCAGCCGAGGGTGTTAATGTAGGCTGGCTGGAGTGAAATAAGGCAAATATTTCCGTTTGTGCCCTCCTGCCTCTCTCAGCACCGGCTGTCAGTCCCTGGGCTTGTTATCCGTACAAGGTATCAGTTTGTTTGGCTGAGCTCAGCAAGGTTTTCTTCTCCGAGCAGAACTATAATTGCTATAATTCTACTGTATCATTTGGATCATTGCAGTATTGTTGTTTTCTCTCTCTCGTTCTCTCCCTGTAATACTGCCATAACGCGCTCCAGTGCTAAATTAGCAGGTTGCAGGGGGAAGGGAAGAAAAGAAGGCGAGGGAGAGACCATAAATGACTAAAAGTTTGTTTAAAAAAATAAATAAAGCAACAAAGTGAATTGACAGAGGAGAGCTCGCATCGCAAAGCATTTTTGCCTGCGAACGGGAGTACTGCGGGCCCGCCCCACGCCCTGGGCTGGCCGGGGCCGCGTTTCCTCCGGCAGGGCCCGCCGGGGCGCCGGAAAGTGGGGAAGGGGAGGCCCCCCGGCCAAACTCGGGCACAGGGAGACAAGGGACCGGGGCGGGAAAGGAGTGAAAACAAGCTGCAGACGGCTGGAAGGCCGCAGCAGGGCTCGCTGTGCTCCGACCGTCCCCGACAGCCTCGAGCTCCCTCCCGCCGCAGTCCCGGCTCGCACCGCCGGCAGCCGCCGGAGGGTCTCGGCGCTGCTGAAGATGCCGCACCGCAGGTCCCCCGTGCCCTCCGGCTGTCGCCTGTGCCGCGGCGGGTCCGGTTCTCCCCCTCGGGCAGGCAGCTCTGCCCGTCCCTGCTCTGCCACTCGCAGTGTCGCGGCTCGCCCGCAACGGCTTGGCCGGCGCCCAGCAAGGCAGCGAAGGGAAGGCAGATGCGGGCCGGGCTCCCCGGCTGCCGGAGCGCCGCTCCTGGCCCGGTGCTACCCGCGGCTCCGCGCAGCTTCTCCCGGGCAAGCCCCCCGGCAGAGAAGCCCGGTGGAAAAGTCGCGGTGGAACCGCCCGGCATGGCCAGGGGGAGAGCAAGAGGCGGCAGCCCCTCTGCTCGCCGAGCCTCGCCAAAGGCACCCCTGAGCAGCCCTTTTTTTTTTTTTTTTTTTTTCGGTTGGCTGGTTTGGGATTTATTTGGGGTGGGTCTTTTTTAGTTACTGAGTTAATGAACTAATTGCCACTTGTGCCGGGAATGGCAAAAGCTCCCTAAAGCTGAGCACCGATGGCAAACGGCAGCTTTGCGTACCCGGTCAAGGAGCACCCGCAAGGCCGGGCCGGGCTGCGGCCGCCCCGCTGCGGATCGCGGGGCCCGCCGGCCGCTCACGTCGGGGCGCTTCCCGCTGGCATCCCCCGGCCTGCGGATCGGAGGGAAACGAAGAGGGATGAATGAGGGGTAGGAGCCCCGAGGGGCCCCGCTCCCAGGGAGGGGACGACTCTGGGTTTAACGTTTGTCCCCCGCGCACGCACCTTTAGAGCTTGGAAGTGTATGCGTGTGCGCCCTCGGGCGTGGACGCAGCCAGAGCGGCGTTTAGCCCACGCCAGCACGGACACAAGCACGCACTCTCTTTTCTCTTAATTATCTCTGGTTAATTAGGAGACGTCAGTTCCGCACGGCAGTTGTAGCATGAACAGGGAAAATTGGGCTATCTCCGCTTCGGTGCTCGGGGCTGGGCATCACCCGAACGAGAGGACAGGTTATTTGTGGTGACCGGGAGCAGTTTCTCCGACGTGTTTATGCTTGCGGGAGCAGGAGAGCATACGTGAGCGGGGACAGGCAGCTGTAGCGTGCCCATCAAAATTGAGCCCAAACTGACCGGACAGAGAGCCTGAACTTGTGACCGCCCAACAGGGAAGGGAGAGAGCATAAAAAACGGTCAGAGGTTTTCCGGCCCCGGAGCGGCGTGGAAAGCGCCGGCGGAGGGGAGATATGTGTGCGGAGAAAGGCGGAGGCTGTCAGGGCAGGGAGGGAGCTGCCGGGCAGCACCGCACCGGGCTGCGCGCCCTGCCCTGCCCGAGGGAAACTCTTCGCGGCTCCCGCACTCCGCCGGGTCAGTCCCGGCCGCTGCAGGCGCTGCGCAGGTGCTGTCGCGGAAAGCGCCGAGCGCGGACGCGGCATTTCAAACAGAGCGAGCGCGCGGCCCTACGCAGCACCGCGCCCGGCGGGCGGGAGCTGCCCGCGGGAAAACGCGGCGCGGATCCCCCGGCACCGCCCACGCCATCCCGCCCGGGAATTGCCGGGGGCTAAGGAGGGGTCGGGCGGGGAGCGGGCCGCCGTCGGGGCGGGGGCGTGGGGACGGAGCAAGGCGTGACACGGGAACTCCGCCGCCGCCCATCCCGGACGCCCCCGACGGCTCCCCCGAGCGGGTCCCCGCCGGCTGCCGCCCCCACGGAGCGGGGCGGAGCGCGGCGGGAGGGGCGGGGCGGGGCCGGGGGCAGCGCGGCGACTCGGGGCGGGTGCCGATCCGGATCGGTCCGAGCCGGGCTTTGCCGGGCGCCGTCTGTCGGCGGCCGCCCGGCCTCCGGCGGGAGCCAATCAGGGGCGGCTGCCCGCACGTGGAGCCGAGGGGACTCAAGAGCGCCGCGGCCGCCGCTCACTCCCCCGTGACGGGCGTCCCGGCGGCACCGGGCAGCGCCGCGGGGGCGTCCGCGCCGCCGCTCCCGCCCCGGCCCCACGGCTCGGCCCTGCTGCCGCCGCCATGAGCGGCCCCTACCCGGAGGAGAGCTGCGCCGAGCGCCCCGAGTGCAAAAGTAAATCGCCAACTTTGCTGTCCTCCTACTGCATCGACAGCATCCTGGGCCGGCGGAGCCCCTGCAAGGTGCGGCTGCTCGGTACCGCGCCCACCCTGCCCGCCATCGCCGCCCGTCCCGACACCGACAAGGCCGCGCAAGGTAAGCCCCGCCGTCCCATCCCGCTCGTCCCGTCCCTTTTCCCTGGCATCGGGCAGGCCCGGCTGGGTGTCCCCCACTCCCTGCACAGCCTGCGGCTCGGCTCCGGCCCCGCTCCCCGCCTGCACCGCACGGCCGGGCGCCGCCTCGGAGCTGCGGTCGCTGTTATCCCGTTACCGTGCTCGTTAGCGGCTGCTATGCTGCCAGGAAGCGCGGCCAGAGCCGTGCCCGGAATTCGTCGCAATTCTTTCCCTGGGGGCCGGGTACCGGCGCTTTAGGCTGCTCTTGCTTTCGATATGGGTGTAATTTTTAAAGCCGAAATAAATCGGTGCCAGATGCGATCCGTGTGGGGGAAAGCCTGGCCCGTTCGCATTAAAACCTGTAACGGGTTTCGGCCAGCGGGCCGGGGCCGCGCCCGGCAGCAGCCGGGGCAGTGATAACGGGCCGCCGGCAGCCGCCGCCCCCGGCCCCAAGTTGGGAGCAGCCCCCTCCGGAGCCGCGGGGAGCCCGGATGGGCAGCTCCCATGGGCGGCCTCGCTCCCGTTTTTCCCGGCGTACACTGGCGGGCGGGATTCTTTCCTACAAAACCAAAACTGGACTTGGGGAGAGGGGGGATGATTATAGGAGGGGAGAACAAAACAAAACAAAAAGCCAGCGGAGGAATCCCGGGCCGCCGGGCGGGCGCAGTGGGACCAGCGCTGCCCCGCTATGTGGGATGTGGTCCGGCGCTGACCGCTGTCGGAACTGTGCCGGTGCAGGCCCGGGGCTGCCAGAGCCCCCGCAGCCTGTCCCGGCCCCGAGCGGGACTCCGGGCCGGGCTCAGCGGCCGGGAGGAATTTCTTCCCAGGCTGGGAGCAGCGGCGCGGGCCGGAGCCGGTCTGAGGGACGGGGTAGGAGGTGGAAAATGGTGCACGAAGGATGGCTGAGGGACTGGACTCTTGCCCTGAGCTCTATTCGCACAGATCCTACTGACCGTGTATCTCCTTCTCTCTTCCTTCCTTTCTTTCTTTCTTTCCTCCGCACCCTTCTCCCCGCCACGCCTGCCCGCTCCGTCCGACTGCTGCGGCCGTCTACGCCACTTTCATGGCTCAGGGTCCCCTAAGGCCAGTCCTCCCTTCGAGCCGGCCGAGCTGCACCTTCCCCCCAAACTGCGCCGGCTTTACGGGCCGGGCGGGGGCCGGCTGCTGCCGCCGCGGGCGGCGGGGCCGCGGGGGGACCGGACGGAGGGGCGACCGGAGGGGGGCGCGGGCCCCGTGCCCGCTGCCGCCCCGTGGGACACGCTGAAGATCAGCCAGGCGCCCCAGGTCAGCATTAGCCGCAGCAAAAGCTACCGTGAAAACGCGCCCTTCGTGGCGCCGCCGCCCGCCCGGGACGAGCTGGGCAGCCCCGCCGCACACGTCGAGGAACGGCCGGGCCCTGCCGCGCCTGCCGCGGAGGAGGAAGAGGAGGAAGAGGACGAAGAGATGCTGGAGGAGGACGAGGACGAGGAGGAAGAGGAGCTGGAGGACGACGAGGAGGAGGAACTGCTGGGCGAGGACGGCGGGGGGCTGCTGAAGGATGCCCGCCGGGGCGCCACCGCGGCCCCCGGGGCGGAGGGCGGGGATCTGTCCCCCAAGGAGGAGCTGCTGCTGCACCCCGAGGACGGCGAGGGCAAGGACGGCGAGGAGAGCGTCTGCCTCTCGGCCGGCAGCGACTCCGAGGAGGGGCTGCTCAAGAGGAAGCAGCGCCGCTATCGTACTACCTTCACTAGCTACCAGCTGGAGGAGCTGGAGAGGGCCTTCCAGAAAACCCACTATCCCGACGTCTTCACCAGGTACCGGCGCCGGGGCCCCGGCCGAGCGCGGAGCGAGCGAACCCCGGGGGGACGGGACGGGACGGGCCGCAGTGTGCTGTACCTCCGCCTCCGAACCGCCCCCGGCGGTGAATCCTGCCTCGGGCACACCCGGGCTGGAGGAGACGGGGAGCAGGGCCGGGCTCAGGGGGGACCCAGGGCCGGCAGAGCCCGGGCAGGCCCGCCTGGAGGCCGCCACCGGGTGCTATTTTTACCCGCTGCCCACCCCTCCTCTCACCGCGGCCGCTACGGGATCGGTTTCGCGCTGCTCGTGGGCTGGAGCCCGGCCCGGGGAAGCCCCGGCAGCGGCAAAGATCAAAGCGCCGCTGCCTAAAAATACCGGCCCGGCACGTCGGGGCCTCTTGGTGCCCGGAGTTGCCCCCAAGGAGCCCAGGGGGGCCCAGCCCGGCTCTGTCCACACTTTCGGGGACATTTTCTCGTTGAAAATGGGAGCTCGGTGGTGGCGGGTCTGGCCAGCGGCTCCCCTGCGGGAAGCGCAGGCAGGCAGAGAGGCAGAGCCGCCAGCCCTCTCCTCGCGCTGACCGAAAATTGCAGCTCCCCACTCCCGCCTTAAGGCTAGAGGGGGATCGAGTCCCCAGAATCGCACTTTTCGATCCCGAAGACCCTCCCGGTTTCTCGTTTGTTCTGCCTGTGGGTTGGGGTTCGGGGCAGCTATTTTTTTTTTTCCCTGGACCTCGGAGCCGCGCATCGCCCGCGGCGCTCACCTCGGGGCGCCGCCTGGCCCCGGCCCCGGGAGCGGCTGCCCGGGCTGTGTATGGACGTACCGCGGTTTTTTCGTTGGTGCTTTTTTACGGCTTTGGGTTTTGCTCCAGGGCTTTTCACGCCTTGAGGGCGCGGGGCTCCGGCCGCGGCAGGGTCCCAGTTATTCTGGGAAAGCTCCTCTCTGGGACACGGAGCTGATGAGCTATTTTCCAGTGCCTTAGTGTTTTCCGATTTCCCTTAATTGTGGCAATGTGAACCTCCGTGTGGAGCTTCCCGGCTGCCGTCCCCTACACGGCAGCTGCAGCTGGAAGTGGCCGAATCTGGGGAGCGGTGGGGAGGGAATGCCAAAACCCTGGAGTCCCAAGAGGCGCCCAGCTCGGCGGCCCGGAGCCGGGCCGAGGGCGGCGACAGGCGGTGTCCGCCCGCGGCCCGGCCCCGCTCGCCTCGGGCACCGGGATCTCGGGCGCGGGCGATTGGCGGTGCCCCGGGCTGACGGCGCCGTCTGTGTCTCCCCCAGGGAGGAGCTGGCCATGAGGCTCGATCTGACAGAAGCCCGAGTGCAGGTGAGTGGCAGCGGCGGGACCGGGACCGGCGCGTCCGTCGGCGGCGCCCAGGGAAGGGTGGCCTGGCCCCGCCAGGGCCGAGCCATCGGCTGGCGGATCCCCGTGTGATTAAAACTCAGGGCTCCCGTTTCGGTTGTTAGAAACCCGCTCGGCCGCAAGTCGGGTATTTGGCTGCCATCAAATCTCCAATCGGGCTTCATAAAAGCCCACTTAGTGCTAGAACAAACAGGGCCATTTGAAGGCGAAATGTTGTTTGATTTCCTCTCCGCTTGCACAAGGAGCTGGCTAATGCTATTTGATTTCCCATTTTTGATAGCAATAAGCCTGCATTGATCTAATAGTGAGTGAGTGCAATGCTATTAAAGGTGTTTGCCGCCCCATACCAGAGTGCATTTCCCAGCCCGGGTCTCATAACCAAAGAGACGATAAACATTGGGATGCCCTGATTGCCAACAGAAAACAGATGTCTCTGGGTTTGAAGCTGAGCAAATCACTTTACAGTTAAAATCGGGCGCTGATAAAGCATAATAAATTCCATATGGCTCATTTAATACACAACAGCTTCTTGCATTAGAGGGGCTAATGATGAGATTTGTCCCCTCCTTTCTGTTGACACATTTCTCCATTGTCAAACAGAGATGTGACAGCAAATCAGTATTTTCAGCTCAGGGGAACAAGTCGTGGGAAAGTTAAATAACTTTTTTAACAGAAAGACACCCCCTTTCTTTCTCCTCTATTCATGGCAGAAGATGTAATTAAGTGAATATGAATTATGAGAGTCCCTTCGTTTACCTTTGGGTCTACTCAGACTTATTAATTCAATAAGGGGGAATTGTAGTGAGGACAGCTTGCTAATTGAGTTTTAGCGGGGAGAGACGCTCCCTCCGTGCCAGGCTGTTGCCTTCCACACGAGCACAATGCCTCTTCGTCGTGGGTGCCCAGATAGGCGTGCGTGGAGATCAATTCCCGCTGAACAACTGTAGGGAGACTCGCAGCGCTGCTGCCTTTCTGCCTTCCGGGAAAGAAGGGTCTCATACTGAGCTTACAAAGCCGAGCATAGCAGGAAAAAACTCTGCCCACACCTGTCCCAAAAGATTTACAAACGTCTGTCTCTCCAAGTCTCTGTCTGTAGGTGCCTGTGATGGCCCCACACTTGGTTATTAACGGAATATTTTATTTTCCTTTGAAATGCGCTTTATTTTACTCTACCTCTCTCCTGCTTTAAGCAGTATTATTTCACGATTTTTGCTTTGTGGGAGGAGTAAAAGAAAGAAAGGATGGCAGTGCCATGGCATCCTAACTAACTTTCATAAAATAGATCTTAAAAGGGCAGCCTTGAAATCTATATTTGTTGCTTTGGTTGCCTCACAAATTATTTCTTCGTTTCCGATATCAGTGAAATTACGATTTTCCCCCCCTCTCTTTAAATCTGAAGGGGGAAAAAAAGTCTGCGATCCCCAAACCATATAATTTGTAAATACGCCCTTTAACGAAAAAAAAAAAAAAAGTCGCGGCGTGGGTGTGAGTGCGGAATAATTCCCGCGTAGTCCTCTTGGGAAATCGTACTGCCGCTGATCCAGCGCAGCGGGAGCCGCCTCCCGCTCCGCTGTCTGCCCGCACCGCCGACCTGCCGCCAAGGCGTGCGGGGGTGCGGAGCTGCTGCGCCCCTCCGGGAGCCGGGGCCCGCCGCAGGGCCGGGGCTGGCACCGAGAGCCGCGGGTCGGCCCCCGGCGTGGGTCGGCCCGGCCCGGGGCTCGGCGCGGCACCGGCACACGTGGGCCCCCTTGGGGCGATCCCGCTTCGGGGGCGGCGGAGGAGCGGTGGCCGTCGGGCCGGTGCGGGGCTCTTGCGGGGCTCGCCGCTCCGAGGGCGCGGGCAGGCGTATTAAAACCGGTTTTTCTTTTGGCTTTCAGGTATGGTTCCAGAACCGTAGGGCTAAGTGGCGGAAGAGGGAAAAGGCTGGGGCTCAGACACACCCCCAGGTTTGCCTTTCCCTGGTCCCCTGTCAGCAACTCACCCCCTCAGTCCATACCTTGATGCTAGTCCTTTCCCTCCTCATCACCCAGCTCTAGACTCCGCCTGGACCGCCGCCGCCGCCGCGGCCGCCGCCTTCCCAGCCTGCCGCCGCCGCCCCCCGGCTCCGCGGCGCTGCCCCCGGCGGGACCCCGCTCGGCCTCGGCACCTTCCTGGGCGCGGCCGTGTTCCGCCACCCCGCCTTCATCAGCCCCGCCTTCGGCAGGTACCGCCCGCCCCTCCCCGCGCACCGGCACCGCGCTGTCCTGAGGCGGGGGCGCCGGGCTGACCGCGGCCCCACACGGGACCCGGCGCGCGCGGCCGCCCCGCCGTTCGAACTTGGAGCGCCTCGCAGCCGGCGCCGATTGGGCGCCGCGCGGGTCACGTGCTTCCACGGCGGCCGCTCATTGGGCGGGGGCGGCTCCCCCGCCCACACCCCCCGCGCGGCCGCGAGTTCCCCGTGGGGGCGGCCGGGCCGGGGCAGGGTCCCCGCGGGAGCGGCCCGCGGAAAGCCGTGCTCCCGCTCAGAATTAAACTCTTGCGTGGGTTTCCCTTCTTGCGCCCGTGGCCTCTGCTTTGCTCGGGGCGAGGGTTGCTGGTATTTGGCCAGTCGGGATGAGCAGGAGCCGCGACATCGCGGGTGCCGTGAGCCGCTCCGGCCGCGGGGGGACCGTCACGGGCAGATTTTTAGCCGCGGGCATGAGAGGGGCTGAGCAGCTTCCACAGGCTCGGGTCGGGACGAGCTCCCGCGGGAGCCGAAGGCGAGGTGCGGGCAGCGCCGGGCGGCCCCGGCAGCGCTGCTCGCGGAGCCGGGGCGGGTCCGGGGAACGCGGGGAGCGAGCGCTGCCTGCCCGGGACCGGGGGCTTTCCCCCCGCCTCCGCCGGCTGCAGCCCCGGCCACTGCCGCCCTGACTGTGGCAGTCGGGGAAGACCAGGCTCAGCGATTTTTCCTCTCTTTTTAAAAATTTTTTTCCCCGAAACAATCTTTTGCCTGCCCGCCGTCGGGTATTTCCAGCGGGTCTCTTGTCCCCTCGCGTCCGCGCTTGGTGGGGAGGAGGCGAGCGGGGCCGGCGCTCCCCGGCGCGGCGGTGACGGCCGTGTGTGCTTCCCTTGCAGGCTCTTTTCCACCATGTCCCCCCTGGGCAGCGCCTCCAGTGCCGCGGCGCTGCTGCGGCAGCCGGCGCCGGCCGCCGAGGGCGCGGTGGGCTCGGCGGGGCTGGGGGACCCGGCCAGTGCCGCCGCCGACCGGCGGGCGTCCAGCATCGCCGCCCTGCGGCTGAAGGCCAAGGAACACGCCGCCCAGCTCACCCAGCTCAACATCCTCCCCGGGAACAGCACGGGGAAAGAGGTGTGCTAAGGCACGGCTGCCGTCCGCGGGGTGCGGGATAGGGTTTTTTTAAGGGGGGAGAGAAAAAAAGAGGGGGAGAAGAGGAGAGTAAATATGCGAATCAATAAAGGTCACCTCAGACAGCATGAATCAAGACCAAACGGGGGGAAAAATAATGATGATTTTTAAAAAAAAGAGGACCAGCAGCTGAGACTGTAGTAGGTCCTCAAGTTAGGGACTTGGGGAAAGTGAATGCCTCTCGCATCATCCCTCACACGAGTGAAACGACACTTAAAACCTCCTGAATAAGTAACTCCTTGGCTGGTACATTTCTTAAATGTACAACATGTCCATTTCCTCTATGAACGTAAGGGGAAAAAAAAAAAAAAAAAAAAAAAAAAAAAGAAAAAAAACCCTAATAAAAGATACTATATATTAGCGTTTCGTACACTAAATATTTTTCCTTCTGTTTATCTGGCAAGAAAAAAAAAGAAAGAAATAGAATTGTAATTAAGAAAGCGAAACAAAAAACAATAGAGAAGCTAAGAGAGGGGGAAAGCTACCCACATCTTCTTAAAATAGCATCCTAGGATGTTAAGTTGGTCAGTTAGAAGCGCTGGAGAACTATTTTACATGTTGAAACGAGCTGCATATGCTAACCAAGGATGCTGACAGTGCAAACTGAAAGTAAATTTGATGCTGTAAGATAACCAGTGCACTTAGGGGAAAGGGTATATCTTTTTCTTGTTATATTCTTTATCACTACACCAACCAAGGTTTTTATATCAAACCAAAGCGAAATACACTGCTAGAATATGGACTGTTTAAGTCACTAAACTGTGATTATTAATTCTGTACATACCATTGTTATAAAAAAAAAGAACAGAGCTTTGTATATTTGAAAAGTTATAAAACAATTGCACTCAGTGTAGTGTTGTAAAAGTTTGTCATTCTGTAGATTCTTACTGTGTTGTAGATATAATAGGGTTCCTAGACAAATATTTATGTACAAACTCTTTATTTAACTTATTAACTGTAGAGGTTTCTGAAACCCTCAAGAGGCGATGGTACAGTACTTTTTCGTGTAATGTCGTTATTGTTAACACTTTTCCTTGCTATCCGGTGGAGAAGTGCCACGTTCAGAAAATAAACAAAAATATATGTTTAACAAAAAAAAGAAAAAAAAAAAAAAAAAAAAAAGTCATCAAAAGCAAAAAAGCCCTGCTGTCCTTGCGGGGGCTGCGGGGCCACCCGGGGCCGGGGGCGGCCGGGGCCGAGCCCCGCCAGCCGCAGCGCCGGGACCCCCGCGGGCCGGGGTGGGCGCGGGTGGCTCGGCCGGAGCCGGGAGTGCCGGGGACGGGAGGTGCCGCAGCCCCGTCTGCGAGCGGATCGCGGGGTGCTGGGGCACCCAGGGCCGAGCCTGTCCGCGCTGTGCCGCGTGTCCCCCCCGCTGCCCGCCCGGGGCTCGGGGCCGTCCCTTGGTGGCAGCGGTGCCACCCCGCGGGGAGCCGCCCCACGCTGCCCGGGACAGCCCCAGGCTCCGCCGCTGCCGAAAGTCGGCAGTGGGGGAGAAAATCAGGAATTCTGGGGAACGCTTGGCCACCTCTGCACCTTTGGGGCCACAAAAGTTTCCCCGCGCCTGTCCCTTCGTTCTCCTAGAGGTGAATTTCCGTTTCTTCCCTCTTCCTTTATTACTCCCTGGGTGGTTTTCTTCCTCCTCTTTTTTTTTTTTTTTTTTGTTGTTGTTGTTGTTGTTGTTTTTTTCTTCTTCTTTTTTTTCCTTGATGCGGGAAGCCCCGGCCGCACTCCCCGCGCTCCTTCCCCGGCCGCGATGACTCCTGGTCCCCCCGACCGAGCGCCGGGCCCCGGACGGGCCGTCGGAGGGAGAGCCGGGGTGTGGAGTTCTTTTTTTTTGGGTGATTTGGTCCAGTCTCGGCAGCGCTCCACAGCGGCGGGCCGGGGCCGGAGAAGAGCCCAAGGGCAGCCCGAGAGGGGCCCGGCCCGGGGGCGGCTCCGCGGGGCGACCCCGGCTCCGGGAGGCGCCGCTGGAGCGAGCACCGCGCGTGGGAGCCCCCGCGACCCTTCCCCGCAGCTCCCCCCTCCACTCACGGCATTTCAAAACCCACACCCCCCAACCCCGCCCGCCCTCAGCCGTATTTCTGAGTTCTAAAACCCACCATACGCGCGAAAAAAAAATTTATGGGAAAAATAAGGCTTGTTCCTTGGACGTTATTAACAGTGCAGCCTGAAATATACATTTTTGCCTCAAAGAAAAGGGAATCATTATCAAGCCATTAGGCATTAAGAAATGTCATTCAGTCATTTTTATTCATTCTGCTGAAATCTTCGTAAAAGCCCGAATCATACTTCTGCAAGCGGCAATTTTGTTAATCCAGGGGGTTATTACTCTGGTCCCTTATTAGGATCTATACTGCTGCCAAGCAATCCTATAACCTTCTCAAAAGAAGTTTACCTCCGTGTTATAAAACCAGTAGTGGTATTTATACTGTGCAATAATTAGTGTATTACCTGAATCCACTAACAGGTTCATTTTATCTCCGCACAAAACCCCTAGTCTGCTTATAGAAAGCTTGTGCCTCCTTTGGTGCTGTTAAAGTGGTGAAAGAGTGAATGAAGGCTGGTAGCACTTTCTCCTTTCGCCGTGCCTTAATTCCCATCTCTTTTTGCTCTCATCCAATTAGTGCAGTGTATTAAGCGGTTTATCATCTCATAGTCAGCTATTGAGAGAAACAAGGCGAACACTTTGCAATAGAGCCTGCTCTCCTTTGACACCCTCAGGTACTTACATATTCCACTGTGCTATGAATAATAGAGGAAGAATAGAGCGCTAATTCCCTCATCAAAGAATGCCTTGTCTGCTGCTTTGCTCAACAACACCATTCTGATCAAAAGAAAAGCAATAAAGCTTAGCATAACAAAACGAAACCTACTTATTAGCTTAGTGGTTAAATTAATGCAGAGCCGCTGCTATTCAAAACCAAGGTTTGAAAACAGCCTCCAACAACCTGATAATGCTGCCTTCGGGATGAAGGAATTTTAATCTGAAATTTGAAGCTGGCACAGATGAGTTAATCTATTAAACTGCTATAAGGAGGGTGCGGGAGAACTATTCAATTAAGGCACATTTAAGGTGCCCTGCAGAAGACGGGGATGGATTCGAAGGGGAAGATGTGCTCCGCTCTGGCCTTAGAAAACTGCCTTTGGCGGCAAAAAGAGGGATTTTGGCACAGCAGCGGCCGTGTTTGCAGATGGGAATTCTTTTTCATATCGCATATGTCATCAGCGAAACCTGGCCACCGGCTCCATATATCAACACTCCTCTTCCCCAACTGCAAATAAATACAAATAAACACAAACCTTCATTTTAACAGCACGGTTTGGGGAGGGGGATATGAGGAGGAAAAGGAAGGGAAGGCGATTCAGGCCAGAGCAGCCTCAGAATGCAAACCTCCGAACTTCACTTTTCCCAAATTATTTACAGCGCAGCGTTTACCAGCTCCATTTAATATTAAATGCTATAAAGATGATTTTGCGTTTCCCAGCCTTTCTGAGGGGCCAAGACGAGGCACGGTGCCCGGAGCTGATTAGAGAGGGAGAGGGGAGGGGAAAAAAAATCTGGTTTACTCCTTGCCAAGACTTCAGCTCTGATCTGACCAGCTTTGCTGAGAGGAATCAAAAAAGCCTCCATTCGGGGTAAAAGCCCTCATTTCCCATCCTGACCCCCCCCGAGTGTGGCTGGCCGGGGTGGCGGGGGCTCCGGGGCTGTGCCACTCACGGCTCCTGCGCCTCGGTGCGCGGGGGAACAGCCCCTGGCAGGGCCACTCTGTGCTGCTGCACCCTACACAGTCATTCCACAACACTCTCGTTTAATCTAAACATCCCTAAACTTGCAAATTAACAGGCTCTTCAGCTGTAATTATACAGATACATACAAGTGCCACAGGGTCAGGTTATGCCATATCTATCCATTTTATTTGTATACTTAATGTTTGGAGGAAAAGGTCACACTTTTCACTTTCCTAAGGCATTCTACCCAGTAGAATCAATATATATCAGTAATATCTTCATAATCCCAACTGAGCTGGACACAAAAAATCTAAAAATCCCTGCATGGAATTACAAGAAACCAGGATCTTTTGAAGTTCTGCAACTTCAGTACGACATCTTGGCAGCAACACCTTCTTTCCAAGACAGACTCTAAATAAAGTCTCTTTTACAATATTAACTAAACATATTGGGAAGGATCCATAGCTCACCAGGGTGGGACAACACCTGCACAACACCAGAGACTGCAAAGATTCCATTTCTCACTGTAGTGATTCCATGTGAGCAGAAATGAAAGGGTTTAGTTCCAAAAGTTGCTAGGAACATGACTGTGTATTTCGGCATATTCAAACTGACACTCCCCATACTGACACACAGCGTCTCCCAAATGCCACTCTGGGGACAAATGAATGTCATAAAATACTCTGAACACAATCAGATACATGAATCCCTATAGTGCCCAACATGTTCATGCTGATCCTCTTACTTTTTCTTCAAACTCCCTTTGTTAATGGCTGTTCATCCTAAAAACAGACACAAAAGCAATACTGTAAGACCAGGAGAAATCCAGAGCAATATGACCTAGCATTCATATTTTCAACCATCAGATCATAGAATCAAATTCTCTTTTACTAGAAAACTTTATTTTTTTTCCTTCAAGTGTGAAAAAAACTTTACATTTTACACTGTTTAAGATTTAAAAGCAATTTTTATAACCTTATATCAATATATCACATTGCAAACTAAACAGTGAAAAGAGTACAATATTTTGTGTACAAAAGCATGTACCCAAATTTATTCTCGTCATATTTGCTTGTCGTTTTATTAGAAGTAAATGAAAAATACAATTTGTTTGTAAAAACTGTAAAATTTCCAACATAGTAATTATTACAGAACAGTAACTATGATTTGCCGCTTTCCATTCCCCTGTTATTGGTTACAATGTCATCCCAAAAATATTTTTCTCTATTGATTGCTTACTTTCAAATACTTTGAAATGAAACACATTTATATCCTCTGGATGCGTAAATGGGTTTTGTTCATATGCATGTCTTTAAATCCACACAGAAATTCTGAACGTGGCAAAATGCTATGCTTAAAGATGCTTAGAAAGACTCCTAATAAAAAGATGGTCCTTATTTTTAGCACCTCCAGGTTTCAGTCGTTCTTTAATGAATTTCAAAGTAAAGCGTCCCTACCTCTGTTCAGAAGGTAATAGGACATTTAAATGCATTTAGATTTAGTATTGTTTTTAATTGGTATGTTTATGATCAGGAAGAAGATAAACTGTGAAAAGGCAAAACATTAGTGCTCCTACTGAGACCTCTACTAACCTCTCTTCCTGAGAGCACCTCTAGTAAATACCCTGGAGCAAAGTCTAGGATCACTTACATTCCAGCAACTCTCACTGGGAATTATCCAATTAAAGCAGCAATTCCCCCACCCCCTTTTCCCTCATAGGTCTAAATACACAACAAAAAATATTGCAAAAATCAACTACTCCATATTTTAATAACCCTGGTTTCTCAATGAAGAAAAAAAAAAGGAAGATAAAAACACCTTGAATACTTCATATCCACGAGAATCATACATCCTGTTTTCATCCCCCATTTTTCCTCCTCCAAAGAGACAAGATTATTAAAACATCATTGTACATACTGAAATAGAGTATTGCTGAAGAGATCATTACTGATAAACAAGGGACTGGCGTCCCTCCATTTTTAATCAGTCACTGTCTTTCATTACTGGGCTCTCCCACAGATTTATCTTCCTATACTGACGGTGAAGAGTTTGCCAAGGTTCACTTCTGAGTAGCCACTCATGGCCAGGCATTTGTCTACGGTGCTCTTCAGTCTTTTGTAGGCCTCAGAGACTTCCCCCCTGAGTTGCTTCTTCTTCAAATACTCTAGAAGAACAAAGAGGAAAAACCCAAAACACAAAGACGGATTAAATAACCACAAAAAGACAGGATTTTTGCATTCATTAGACTGTGAATCAAGGTATTTTAAAACGAGGTGAATGTTGTAGATAGCAAAGAGCACATTTGTGGCAAGCTCTCCCACATTCTGCTGCATTCCCTGCCTTTTCTGCACGAGCTGGTGAGGGGCCATGGTGAACCCTGGCCATGGAGCTCCCTCAGCCCCACCAGCATGGGAGCAGTGGGAAAATTGGCAAGAGCCACCCCTAGTCCAGTTTTGTGATCTAGCTGGAGTGAAATGGGGGTTCACTAAGCCACAGCAGAGAAAGTAAGCAATAGTTGGGCTGGGTCTGTAAGGATCCCATTTAAAAGGGGCAGGTGCTCTCACTTAGTGAGAACTATCCAGAGTCCCCAGGGGTTGGAAGTAGGGAGAGATTCTGCCCCAGGGTGGCTTCAGAAGTGAAGGAGATCACAATTCATGTCCAATTCATGTCCCTCATCCCTGCTGTTAATACTGGCACTGGCACAACCCGGGACACACTTATCACCAGTCTTGTGAGTTCTCAAATGCTCCTTGTGTGCAGGACAGGAATCGTGACCCTCAGCACCAGGGAGGTGCTGGAAGGAAAAGGGAAGTAGCAGAAACAAGGAGAATTCCATGCTACTTTACCCTAAAATGGAGAGAAGATGCCCAATATCTTAACCAGGAGATGTCAGGTTCACCTGACACATGAATGAAGAGGCTCCCAAATGCTTGATAAGAGATGTCTGGGGGACATGGCCTTTACTCACCTGTACCTTTATGTGTGTGCAAAGTCATGTGCATATTTCAGCAGCAAAGACCAAGCTGTTCTATTTCTGTTGGGTTTTTTAATCAAATTTTCTGCCATTAAAAAAACACACCCAAGGGATTTTGTTTGGGTGATTGTCCAGCTTTTCCTTTATAAAAGCTGTGGACAAAGGCTAGAAGAGCAAAATATTCCACTACTCCATTATACAGCAATGCTAAGTAGATGCAGATCTGGCACAGTTCTGCTCCTACTTTCCAACCAACTCCACATTCTAGGAACACCAGCTCCTACCCAAAAGCCTGCTCCTGCAATGACACCTTGGAACACTGGAGAGCACACAGACTGCAGAACAAGGTGCCCTCCCAGGCAGCTTCCCTGCTCTTAGACTGGAGGGACTCCACGCCCAGCAGCACCAGGAGAGCACAGCACAGGTACTTGCAGGTAAAGATCTGAAGCCACTGAGGTGCAGGGTAAAGCATGTGAGCCACCAACACCACCCTCCTGGTCCTTTGAATATGTAAAAGGGGAAAGTCCATCCCCTCTCAAACATCTTTTAGTCTACAGCACAAGATGAAAAACCAATTGTCTCTAAAAACAGTAGAGTTTATTTAAGAAAAGGTTTTTGGGGAGAGGGACACTGGTTTTTTGAGTCTATATGTACAAGGGGTGAAATGTCTCATTTTTCTGACAACTCACATCTCGCCTCACCTCTGTGACGTGAGATGAAGGTGTCCCTTCAGACAGCTTCACCTCAGCAGCCATGAGGAGATGGCAGGGATGGGAGGCATGGTGACAGAAAAAGCTATCACAGTTTTGAGGTTTGTGAAGTTCTCTTCCCTGAGGATTTACAAATTTTTCTGCAGAGCCTCAGATGTTGTAGGTATGAGCTCAGCAGACTAGCTCTGAATACAACACAAACAGCAATGTTTTACTGAGAAATTGCCACCTGCTTAGGTTTTCCATGTTATTCACAAAGTTCCACTGAAGTTAACTGCTTTGATGAAGCTATCAACTCTTTAAAAATTAAATAAAAATTTAAATTAACAATGCCTAAGTGAATACATTGATTAAGAGCACTTTGATAAGCACCCTTCATGCATTGTTGTGAAGAAGTTATGTATTGTGTCTGGGCAGTAAGCAAACAGAGGAAGATGCCTTGTTGAAGATACCACATTTTTACTGTTACACAGACAGTAATGACTTAAAGTCTATTAGCAGAATTGGATTTTCCTTAAACTGCAACTCAAATACAACAAAAGCTTGATTATGTGAATCTGCTCATTAACAGGCTGAAGTCACTATGGCATAAACACATTTAACGATTCTGAAAGTATTTAGATATAGGGTTAAATTAAACAAACCTTGAAAATTGTCTTAACCAGATCCATAAAAACACCAATCCCACTTTGCCACAAACTGTGCTCTCACTTATTTATGTCTTTTCAAGATTAATGATACAGTAAGTGGGTTCACTTGCAACTGCTCACATTAGCCAAACCATGCTCTTTATGCCAAGGAACTGTGGAAAATTCCATCCTTATACCTCAAAACTAGGCCAAAATAGTTCAAAGCTTCCTGGAGCTCAGGAGGGACCAAGGTAAAGTACATCAATGTGAACAGCTGGCACACGTGAACGGAGCAGGAAGGCACATTAATCACTAGAACACTGAGGCAAACAATACACCAGGGCTGAAAGTAGGGAACAGAAACACAGACCCATGTACAGCTCCAAATCAGGCTTCAGGGCTCCAGCCATCCCACTAACAGAGCTCCCAGCTCCCCCCAACATTAAATCTAAACTCCAATTATATGCAATAACCTTTCTGACAGTATGCTTCAAACATTTCTTAGATGCAATTACCCTTGTAGAGGCAGGCAGGAAAGGGTGGACTGAAAAAAAAAGAGAAATATGAGGGGCCTCGTTGAAGTAATGAGGCCAATTTTAAGTTTCAATTATAAGAGAATGGGAGCTGGGAGCTCCGGGAGGAGAGGCAGGCAGGGCTGTGTCTGCAGCACCATGCATTTGAATGACACAAGTGCATCTTATGACTGGGGAGAAGAGATTTAAAGAACTGCAGTAATACAGAGCAGGGGAAGATGAGAGAGGACACAGCTCCTGATGTGTTTACCTCCTTTGCTGATGGGATATTGACTTTTCCCACCAGGTTGGTTAGAAAGGGGACTATTTACGCTGCCACACAGCAGAGTAAGAATGACAACCGGCATCACTCGGTGCTCCTCTGAGTAAAAGACAACTGTGACCGCTGTATATCACACAGCCAGTCAATACCTCCGAGTTACCACACCATCCAACTTAGAGATGCATATAAAAGCTCCTACTTTCTTCCTAAATGAGAATTTAATCAATAACATGCTTAAGGCCTTCTGGAAACTGAGCTATACAAACTGACTGAAATTGCCTTTTAGTGCTCACTTTCTGAAATAGTTCTATACCCATCATCACCCCATCATTGTTTTAGTAACATCCAAGTTCAGTGGCAATGAGCAATCTTTTAAGATGACCATTGCTGCAGAATGTATACACGGCTATACATCATGAGATATATTTCTATACATGCAGAGCATATGAAAGACACTATCAAAGCAAATATAAAATTAGAATGCAATAATTTTAATAGAAATAAATAAAAAATGTGCTTCTGACTTTATGCAAGTAAAATTCAGGTACTGTAATTTCTAAAGTTAGTAAATCACTGACTCTGGTAAATACTAAATTATACCACCAAGCATGCAGGTAATCCCCTCCTTCCACCTCCCAACATAACTGCTCCCTCCTTTCCTTCACAAAACACAGTCTGAACTTCTGGATATTCTGTCAAATTTAGTACCCCATCCAAGTCCTTGTTTAGCTACCTAGGTATATTTTTATATTAATAGGGACAAAAAAAATTAAAAAAAATTTTAAAGGTTCCAGAAATCCATTTACCCTACTGTTGTTCAGATGTTGGAAACATCTGAAACAATGGAGATATTTGGAGGCATGTGCCATTTGAAGGATGGAGATATTTGGAGGTTATCTATACCTAACTGCATGTTTTCCATTTATTGCAATTTCTCTTCATTTCTATTAAAATGATGCTAAGTAACCTGATAGCCACAACCAAGAACTTTAATTCTTAGATTTCTTAAAATGTGGTTCAGTTAAAGTCTTCTGGTTTTTTTCCTCCTGACTGAACTGGGTCAACTATTAAACTCTCTCCCCTAATTATTCTGTTGATAGCCTGCTCTTCAGAGTGAGAAGTAAAAATCTATCACGTTCCTTTGTATTTGTGTGCATGCATCTGCACCAGGAACAGGAGAAACAACATAGCTGCCTATGAGCACAGTGCCAAAACCTTGGTT